>NW_004524627.1:4327243-4333654 GCF_000260255.1 Octodon degus | reverse complement strand
CGACCTCTGCGCCGCGGGGCCGGGTGCCTCGGAGGGGCGGTGTCCGTCGGCGCCGCACGCGGTTCCTCGCCGGCCGGAGAAGCTCGGGTGTGGGCGCCCGCGCGGTCGGCGGGCTGCGCGAGCCCGCGGCCATCTGTTCCCTCGGACCGACCTTTCTTGGGGCGGCGCGGCGGGGCCTCCGGGCTCTAGCGACGAGTGGACGAGCGCGCCTGCACTCGCAGGGTTGCCTCCCCAGGGAGGCCGGGCACTCGGTCCTCTTGCTTCGGGGAAGCAAGTTTTTGGGTTTCCCAGAGGGGAGAGAAAGGAAACTCCGTTTACTTACGTAGTGGATTTTGTGGTTCAGAACTGTCTGGAGCCACTGACAATCCTACTTCTATCAGAGAAAAACAAGGTTGTGAGAGACAAAACCGGTAGCATTTCAGGCCGGAGAAGTGATATTTCACTTTAAAAGCATCCAGATCTGGGTTCAGGATCCCGAAGTCAGGACTCAAACGATTAGAATACAGTCACAGGAACTCTGGAGAAACCCTACTTAAAGTTTGACCTAGAAAAGGTCAACTCAAACTTATCAGCCCAAAACTGAGTCCTAGGTAACGTGTTTTGATAGCTTTATCTCTGGACACTCCTGTTAACCAGGCACTTAATTCAGCTCATTCTACTGTCTTCCTACTATTTCAAGCATTACATCACAGGAAACTGAAAAGAGGTCAGCTTTCTCCTGAGATCCCCAAATGGCTCCCAAAGCACATGACTAGTTACAATGGTAATCTTGCTGAAACATTAACTCCCAAGGAATGAGGCATTGTGAGGCCTCTGGGTGTTTTGTGGTGGCCAGCACGGGCCACTCCACAGGTGAGGTGTGTACACCTGGCCAGACTGTGGCAGGCCTGCTGGTAGGAGATGAGCAAAGTTCAGACGTGTGCGCCATGGGTCTGCGCTATGTGCCGGCGTGTTCCTTATCCCTGGCAGTCTGACAAAGCATACCATTGGTCATGATGAGGAAAGTCCTACCAGCATGTAAATCTGGCACAACTTCACTACTAAAAATAACTTGAAGTGCTTGTTTCTGGAACCATGGAATAGTAGTGTCATTGCATAGTAGTTGTGTTGCATAATGTGTGTTATATAATTCACATTAAAATTTTACCATTCTAGGTCAGCAGTAATTAGAAATGTTTTCCTAAATATAATTAAAATGTGGCATCCTCAGAGCAGGAGAAATCAAAACTCTGGGTAGGAATCCACCCCATTTATTGAATGGCACATTAGAATTGTTTAAAAAGTTGAAGCAAGAACTGAACCTAGTTCAGGTCCATTCAAGCATTAGGGAGGAGGCTGGAAACTTCTATAATTGTCAGACAAATGGTACCTGCACAGTGTCCTAATGGCCATTGCTGTGTTGATCCTTGTTTCTCCCCAATTTAAAAGTAACTCTCAGTCCTGAAAGCTCCTACCCTTGCTGCATAATCATCTGGGCCTTCTGCAGCATCTCAAATCAGACACTTAAACTCATACCCTACCCCCACTCTTGTTTTTTTGCCAAGCATGGTCATTGTTGTTATTTTAACATTTTGTTATAAATTATAAAGACAATTATGGTTTCTGTTTTCCTAGAATTCTTCATCTCTAAAGTAGGCTGATTACATACTATAAATCATAATGTTAAATTTAGAGAACCTTTACAGTTGTGTTAAAGAATAGGAACAGATAATGGGATGATGCCCTGTATCTCCTACTCTTAGAAATACACATGTAGCCAGTCTCTAATATCTAGAAATTGTATAGTTTATGTGTAAAATTTTGATCTTGTGCCTGTACATTCTTATAATGTATTATTTTTTATGGCTTCCTGGATAATTTTCATTAGGCTCATCTTTATTTTTATCAGAAACCAATAGGTGCTTTAAAGAAAATACTCTTGCCCTCTGTGTTAGGCGTTTTAATTAAATGGCTGTTCATGATACTTAATTCTGAATAAATACTATGTCCCCAAACCTTTGACTAAGACTTAAGATAGCAGCAAGGGGAAAACATACCACCTGGCTTAGAAGCAGGCCTGTCCTGAAGTGTCATTCCTAGGTAAGCAAGAAGAAAACCAACTATGTCCTTAATCAGACTTACTAACTTCCTGAGCGAAATTAACATTAATGTACACGTGGATGGCTTACAGGATAGACCGCAAGGTACTCCAGTGGAGGAATTTCTGCTTTGTCTTCATTGTTGGTGTGCAGCTTAGAAACAATTGCAAAACAGCTTGTACATTCTAGATATGCCTTTTCTGGGTATTAAAAAATGGCTATCTTATTCTTAGAAACTACAGTACAGTTACCACCTATCATTACTTCCATTTCTCTCCTTTTAGTGTTGTATCTAAAGCAACACTTCTGCATCTCTTTCACTTACGAGGTCCTACATAAAGGAGGAACTTTTTTTTTAAACTCAGATCAATTAATTCCTCAAAGAAACAGAAAATTATTCCTGTTTTACGTGCTGTATGATAACACTTGGTATTGCCACTCTTACTTTCTGTGAAAATGTTCCATTCTTTGATAGAGTAACAGCTGTATAAATAGCAAAATGGAACTCTTTAGCCCATAACTTCTGTCAGCCAGATGTGGCCTCAGGCCACATCTGGCTCTAGCTCCAGCCTCAGGCTTGGTGGAGCTGGTAGAAGAGCACTGGTAGGGCCACCTTGTACTTTCCAGGCTGTGGTCCCCAGGGTGATGGTGTTCTGAATGTCATAGCCAGCTCAAGTCTGGTCTGTGTTTTCAAGTGTTCTGTTGCCTTCATCTGGATGATAGTTACAGTTTGCAATGTCTGTCCATTTAATAGACATTACAATGTCCATCATTTTAATATTTTTATCCCTTAGTGAGTTTTTCGTTGTTGTTGAGCTGTTTTTTAGGTGAGCTTATTTTGATCTTTCTATGGGAGCTATATAGTTTCCAAGTTAAAAGTAAGGGGAGATGTGTTTGTGCTATAATTGTGGAGGCCAGAGGTCTGTCAACATTTTTTTAGTAAACTTTGTCCTAAATGGTCAGATTGAAAATATTTAGGCTTTGTGCCCTCTGAGGGAAATCAAGGATGTTACACAGATTCTTAGAAGCACTAAAAATGTGCCCATTTACGGGCTTGCCATGCAGCTCAGTGGTGAAGTGAGCCTAGCATACAGAAGGCCCTGGGTTCCACCCAGTACCAAAGAATATAAATGAGTATGTATCTGGTTAGAAATATAAAGCCAATCTTGACTTGTGGGCCATTTAAAAACAGAAGCCAGGCATGGTAGTGCATACCTGTAAACCCAGAACTCAGTAAGCTAAGGCAGGAGGGTCACCATGAGTTGGAGGCTAGCCTGGGCTAAATAATGAGTTCAAGACTAGCCTAACCTACTTAGTGAGACCCTATCTCATACAGCCAAGACCAAAGATAAAACAGAACGAACAGGCTGTTAGCCAGCAGGCCATGTGTTTGTCAACATCCTTCCTTTTCTCTTACAGCCATATGTCTGGGAGTTACAGAGTCATGGGTGATGATGGTTCTATTGATTACACTGTTCATGAAGCCTGGAATGAAGCCACCAACGTCTACCTGATAGTTATCCTTGTTAGCTTCGGCCTCTTCATGTATGCCAAAAGGTTAGATATGACACTGGGAATTTAAGAGGTTTTTTTTCGGAATTGAATGCATAAAAAATAATTTTGTCAGAATGTTCATTCCTGCTGTAACAGATGCACTCTCTACTGTGGTCCTAGGTACTGGTGGTAACTGGGGGTTGGGTTTAAAGTACCTTTGCCTTAGGAGGTACAGGGGTCAGTATAGCTCCCAGCACCTGGGCCAGATGCGCTTCACTCCTATTCTGACACTTCTAAGGTAACCCAATTTTACCATCAGCCTGGATTCATTGCAACTTTCTGAGGAGCAGGTATTTTTTTGTTTTGTTTTGAGCCCATGTCCCTGAAATGTAGAAACACTAACTGCTCTGTATTCAGCAAATCTCCTTGTCCTTAGACTTTTCCTTGTTTCTTGTGCATGACACAATCACAGCACTTATAATAGTACTGTTGTTATCTGGTTACTTGTGTTTTCTTTATCTACAAAAACTTCAGCCTCTTGAGAACAAGGGCCTTGTCTTTTACTTCTGTGTCCTGGATGTGCCATGTGGTGTGACTTCTCAGTGTTGGCTGCCTCAGTCAAAGATACTGAAGCTTTATTTGACTGCTGTCTTTTACACCTGTTGGCTCCTTTATTCTATGTATGTTTAGTTTTAAAGAGAGGTGTGCAATTCATAGAAGAAAATCCGTATTAGTGGAGTTGAGTTGGGTCTTCTCACAGTCACATGCTTCAGGAAGTTCTCTGCCTAGGTAGAAATATCATTAAATAGTTGAAAATGATCAGTAATCTAGAAATAATTTGTGTTTTGCCTGGTGATACTCAGAGCTTACCCTTCCTGGCCAGTTGGCTCTCCTGGGGCAGCCGAGCTTGTACCCAGGGACTGTGGGCTGTGGGTGGGAGAAGGCACCCAAATTCTCACTGTTCCTTGTGCACAGAGCAGCTAAAAACAGGCACCACCTCCTCCCCACTTTCCTTTTAAAAGCAGAGGCACATTGTTCTGATTTTTAAAAAGATGTCTCCACTAAGGCCGTGCTATTCCACTTAAGAAATGGTTTTATTCATGAATTTCTAAAATTAAAGTCTGCTTATATTCAACATATTCTCCAGATCAAAAATTTATCTTTATTTGGATGACTTGAGAGGAAAGAAAAATGAGAATTTTTGGTTGTACATTTTTCTATACAGTATTAGCTTTTTTACAGGTTAAGGGACATCACAATGGAGGCCTCTCACTTTGCTTTATTAAATAGATATGTTTAGTACTTCATTTCTCTTAAAAACCTGTTGTCGTATATGTTCAACCTCATACTTTGAGTAAAAGAACACATAAGCCAAGGAAGCATCCTACAAAGTAGAAAATGAAGTAGACTTGTCATTTTAAGTCCTTTTAGTTTAGCTACTGATTACTGGGACAAATATACATTTTTATATTGTTTTTGTATTTTAGGAATAAAAGGAGAATTATGAGGATATTCAGTGTGCCCCTCACAGAAGAAACTTTGACAGAACCCAACTTTTATGACACAATGAGCAAAATTCGTTTAAGACAACAATTGGAAATGTATTCCATCTGTAAGTACAGTCTGTGCTAAGCTATATACGTAAGCATGTTTAAATAGATATTTTGGAATTGACTTGAATTATCAAAAGGGTTAGGTTATCAAAAATGTATAAAACTTAGTACCTTTTTTTAGATTCTTAACGATTTTCAGCAAAGGCAAATTTACTATGAAATTTATTGACATGGGACCCTGAGAAGTGCCTTAGCAATGTATTCCTCTGCTTGCATGTTTGAAAACTGTGTACAAATTGGGTTTTCCCCATCAGTTGAGATTGCTGTCTTTTCCTATTATAATTTTTCCTCCTTTGCATGGCCTTTCATGTGGCATGGCATTAAATTGGCCAAAAGACTGCAAGTCAAAGTAGTATAGGAATAAATGGCTTCCATAAGTATGACATGTGACATTCGGTGTCAGGCCAGAGAGTTCTATCTCATTATGTCCATAGTCCTGAGCATTGTTTATATATAGCCAGTGAAGAAGAAACAAAGTTCAGAATTTGTGGGGCGAGAATGTATTGTACATCTAAGCTGGAGCCTTTTACGCCAATAAAGGAATGGGGTGTGATTTCCATAGTGTATAGTTAAATGTGAAAAGCAAGGAGATTTTATGCTAGGCTGCTGCCATTATAAAGTGAAATAACTACAACACCACTTTTATAGTGACATACAATGAAAATGTTTGCTATTGCTATGGCAGCCTGAGGAAGGCACAGGCAGACCTGTATCAGGTTTTTGATGTCTACTCTTTCAGAGGAACTATGTGGGATTTAAAGGAAAAAAAAAAAAAAAACAGGTAATTTTGTTTTTCAGGGTTTCACTATATGGTTCAGGCTGACCTTGGACTCACATTGTAGCTCAGGCTCGCCTCAGATTTGCAGCAATCCTCCTACCTTAGCCTCCCAAGTGCTGGGATTATAGGTGTGTATCACCATGCCTGGCCTACTGGGCAGTTTTAAGGAATATTCATAGTAAAAATTTAAGCATGTATGTGCTTACATGTGTGTGCATGCAAACATGGCAAGAGGCAAAATAAGTTGGTCACCAAATTTTTTTGGTATATATCTCAGACCATAGACTGGGTGTGGTGGTATGCGCCTATAATCCCAGCACTTGGGAGGCTGAAAACAGGAGAATCACTATGAGTCCAATCTACATAGTGAGACCCTGTAGACTCTGTACTGAATACATGAGAGAAGAAAGGCCAAGTTGAATTTTTGGTAAAAAATAGAAAAAAAACC
>NW_004524627.1:4261531-4327143 GCF_000260255.1 Octodon degus | reverse complement strand
ATAGCATATTTGCATGTAACCTATGCACATTCGACCATATGTTTAAAATCTTTTCTAGCTTACTTATTATGCCTAACACAATATAAATGGAATAAAAAGTTATTATAATGTGTTGTTTAGCCAGCAATGATAAGGAAAAGTATATACCTGTTCAGTACAGAAGCAATTTTTGTTAGGTATTTCCAATTCACATTTGGTTAGAGGGCCAGCTGTATGTTTTAGTCAGGTAAAACCTCAGCATAAATTTTGTCCTAAAAACTGATAACAGTAGTTCCTTGTAGGAAAGAACTGGGTGGTACGATAGCAGCACTACATAGGAAGGAGATTGTGCTCTTCAGTTGACCTTGTGGTTCTTTTGCATTTTTTACCAATGCATGTATTACCAGTGCAAAATAAGACATAAAACTTCATTTAGCAGCATTACTCATAGTAGCTCAAAGACAGAAATAATCTAAATGTCTTTGGCAGATGAAACAAAATGTGGTACATATATACAATAGAATGTGATTGAGCCTTTAAAAGCAAAGAGATTTTTTTTTCCAAAGTTTTATTGATAAACAGATAGCAATGAGACAGTTTCAAATCAAATCGGAAGTACAGTTTCAACAAATATTACACTGCATATATTCTTAGTGGTTAATTGCTATACAAGATGTGGATAAAAGCAAAGAGATTTTGACCTACCAGGACATCAGTCAACCTTGAAGACATTCTTCCAGATGAGACATGCTGGTCACAAAAGGACATGTATTGTGTTATTTCACTTACATGAAGTCAGTTGAAGATCAAATAGCAAACAAAATTCTTGAAGTTGTAAGCTTTAGGCTGAAAAACTGGATCTACACAGAGTAGCATAAACAAGTAGAATCTCTTAGTTAGCAAAAACTTAATAAGTAGATGTTCTATAGCTAAGCAATGAATGACATTCACAATGATTTTTAGTCCTATATCTTCTCTAATTCAGGTTAATGTAGTTTTTCTTCAATAAATATTCCTTAGAAGTATGAAAAGAAGATGGGATTGTGTATCTGTTTTTTTTTCTAGCATATATTTATGACAAGTTATGTTCAGTTAGTTTCTTAGGCTTATGAATTATAATCACATTCCTTACAGTAGGAATAAAAACATTATTATTAACTTAAGGTTAAAACAGTGGGTAAAAAGGAAATTATAAAACATTAATAGCCTAATTCATGATTCTCATATTTTAAAGTTTATACAAAAATAATAAAGTGAACATAAAAGGATCAGAGCAGTATTGAGAAATGAGAGGACTATAAAATATAATTCATTTCTTCCAAGATTTTTCCTGAGAGTCACCATCGCTGTGATTCGGTGATGCTAGCTCATAATTATTTTGCAGTTTTAGTAATTTTATCTTTTTTTTTTTTTATAGCAAGGAAGTATGACTATCAGCAGCCACAAAGCCAAGCTGACAGTGTGCAGCTCTCACTGGAATGAAACCTCAGAAGATGAGCGGCATAAGTAATTACTTTAGCTGGAGGTGGTGACTCAGGCAGGGACCTGTAATTCCAGCGCTTGGGAGGCTGAGGCAGGAAGCTCACCAACTTAAGGTCAGCCTGGATTATATACCGAATTCAAGTCCAACCTGAACTATAGGGCTATTGAGACCTTGGTTCACAAACAAAATATTAAGAAAAAAATTTTAAAACAGTAATTGTGAAGTAGTACCATAACAAATTCCTACTTCCTTCTACTAAATCATGAACATTTAAAAACAACAACTTCTGTGTGTGTAAAATCATTTTATTTGCTTGCTCCCCCTTTTGGGATTAGGTTTTACATTTTAAAATTATTTCTCTGTCATTTTACAAGTGGCTCAAAAGGCTTGCGAACACAGAGCCTGCACATCCCAGAGAGATAGAGTGAGACCAAATGTGGAGTTTGCCTGTTGAGGACCTTTAACTTCTTCATGCTACAGTCAGTGAGAAATGCAAACATAGCTTTCGAAGTGAGAATCAAAGCATTTATGCCACTTTAAATAAAATAGTTTAGGAAAATTAAAAAATAGAAATCCAGCCATTGGCATAACTTCTGTTTAGATTGTTTCTGTGAGAAGTGCAATATCAACAACAGACTAGTTTCATGCTTCACACTCTTATTAATGACGTGAGTGAATTAGCGCTGTTCTTCAGAGCTTGTGAAGTACATTGCATCTCCTCCGTCTGGGAGCGCACCCATGTGCTGACCTTAGAAACTTCTGTGACGAAAGTCCTTACCTGTGTTTTCTGTAGTTCTGTTATGTTTTGATATTTATGCCTATCTTCTTTTCCACTAGATGGGGCTTCTTGAAGCCATACATGGCCAGGCTGTAAGACAGATGGACCCTTGGGCTGGGGAGATAGCTGGGTGGCAAGCACAAGATCCCTAGTGGAATACCTGGTACCACATGCCATGCAGGTCCTGGAACCTGGGCATGCTGTGCTGGCCCTGGAGCCAGGCATGGTGGTGCATGTCTATAATCCCAGCACTAGGGAGGCTGAAATAGGAAGATCACTATGAGTAGGAACTGCGTAGCAAGATCCTGTATCCAAAAAATAAAAAATAAAAAAGGACAGATGGACCCCTTTATGGACCCCTCTCTGTAGCTGTTGGCAACTTGCTTTTTAGTCGTGTCATTGTCAGTTTTTAATGCTACTCTCTGCTTTCTTCTACACTTGTTTTTATCTTAGTAAGCTTATCTAAAAACCTTTCTGTTGAGTGCCATTTTATACTGTACAAAGGAATATTTTTCTGGGTTTTTTTTTCATGTTTTTTTAAATAAAAGCTGGTTGGAACTAGTGGTAGAGGGAAGTTCAACTATCTATGAACTAGTTTTTTTTTTAATTAAAGCTATACTTAATTTTAAGACTTAAACAGCAAGTATTTCCTTTTTATTATTGTGAAACTGAAAAATATAACCTTTAAATAAAACTAAGCTTTAGAGCAAATAAAATCATTCAGAGAAATTGCATTTACTTTTAAAATTTAATATATCATAAAAATGTATGAAGCATTTTGTACAAGGTGAATTGTTGACCAAATGGAATGATTTTTTTAAATTCACAAATAAATCTGAATGCATTCACTGTATTAAAAAATGACTCAAAGATTGTGAACAGGAGCAGAAAAGTAGCAGAACAATGAGAGACCAGTTTTAAACTATCTTTGCCTTAGAAGAACTCCTGCATGTTTGCATGAACAGAGGGTTGAATCAGGAACCACAGTGGTTCACTGTTCACTGTGTTGCACAGTCTGGGTAGGTTATAAAACTGGCCAGCTCGACAGATTTGTAAAAATAGCTTATATAAAGAAACATAAATTGCTGGTGAAATCATTTGTTTTCGTTACATTCACAAGATAGGCAGTGATAACTAAAATCCCATAGATTGGTGAGCAGCAAATTTTGGCAAGTGAGAGAGGATGAATTCTTCCTCACTTCTCCTTAAAGCAACACACGGGATTCACAGGCACCCCACCGGCAGAACAGCAGCAGGTCTGCCTTTGAAGTTACTCCCCTGCTTCAGCAGCTGAGCTTGGCAGAGATGGAAGTCCTGCAGCCTCACTGCAAAGTGACATCAGCCCCTACCCTGCTTCTGCCCTGCACCCGTCATGGTCCTGTGGAACTGTTTTCTTTGGAAGCAGAGTGGAACGACAGATGAAGAAGTAGTGAACAGCTCTGTCCCCCTTTCCTCCTTTGTTCTTCCTCCAACGCGTAATATACTGACTAGCTTCTGTTGGTACACAGCTCCAGCATGTTAACCTCTTGGTGTTTGCTGATGGCAGCCAGCTGTTCGGAGGCCTGAAGTTAGCTCCAGAGGGCACAGATGTTCACTATTGGCCTCATGCTGTGTGGTTGTTTATAGAATTCATCAGAAACTCAAATGTAGGGTTCCTGGGAAGACTGTAATGTCAAAAATACTTTAAGTATTCAGAAGAAATGAGGTAAAATTGTGGTAATAAAAAGAGTTCCAGATATTAAGATAATAAATTGAATGTCTTAAATGTAATTGAAAATAAACAAAAGAATATTGGTGATACCAAGGAGTTCATTCAAGTGATGGCTCAGGAGTATGGACCATGTAGTAACAATATGCCACCCTCTCCCATAGGACACTTTATCCTAGTAGCAGAATGATAGTGAGAATGGGTGCCAGGAAACTCAGTAGAAATCAGGACATGTGACCTAGCTCCAACCAATATTTAAAACAGAGCTTTGAATGGGGACTGTGAGTGTAGTCTTAATTTATTTCCTACTTGACTAATAAAGCCAGAGCCAAACTTACACAAAACTTGTTATAAAATAAAAATGTCCTCTTTTGTCTCTCTTCATCCTTGTGGAGTCCTGTGTGGGTAACCTAGGTCTTGCATAAGAACTTAAGAATGGTGATGAATTAAGATGAAAACTCCTGTGCTAGATGTAAAAATATTTCTTAACCTCCAGCCCTAATGAAAAGATTCCATACTAGTGTATTTCTTTCTCTTTCTCTAGGATATAGTAAAAAACTAACTTACTTAAGTATCTTAGTAACAGTTCATGTTCTAGGTAGGAAAGTGAGGTAAGAGAGACCACGTAGTGGGCAGGCATATGTTTCAGCTCCAAATTTGATGCCAAACAAGCATTGTAATGCCCACCTCTTTTATGTTGATGGTCATAACTCCAGAGAGTTTTTTTTTTCTTCCAGATAGAGAAACTGCAGAGTTCACACTTATGAAAGAGTGACTCATGCTTGGAATTTTTATAAAGATATATTTTGAGAAATTTCAAACCAGCTGAGAAAACCTAGGGAGAGATCACATGGTGAGACCGGAAGCCAGAGAGCACAGGGAGAAGCCAATCTTTCTCTTTTATTAAATTTCAGGAGAACTATCCAGGGACCCACAAGAACTATCTGAATTCTTCCTTCAGGCTGCACTCCAGTGTCCTAATGACCTCCCAGCCTGCCCCACCTTTAAAAGCCCCACCATGTTGTAACATCACTATAGGGGACCAATCTGCCAATACATGGAACTGTAGGGGGCAAGCTACATCCTAATAAGCAGTGTCCAATGTGTCTTGAAAATCCTACGCTTTTCCTCTCTGTCTCCACAGTATCCACTATCCTTTTCTCTATAAAAAGCTGCTTCCAAGAAGGAATGGAAAATACTTCACAAAAATATTCTACAAAAGTATGACTGATGACAAAGTGTTGCTTCTACAGGGTGTTTGATCTGCATTGTAACAGAGAGAAACTTCCATTGGAAGGCCATGAAGTTTTCAGATGTTAAAAAGCTGTGGTAGTTCTAAGGGATAAGAAAACCTTTATGACCTCTCAAGTGAGATCACATAGGCAAGGAACTAAACTCCACTTACACATATTTGGCTACCACTGCCAATTCTGCTCTCAGTTGTCTCAGTTTAAGAAATAGCAATCATAATGTCATCTCTTCTCTACCAAATTATCAAATGTATTGCAGCTCCTTAAAAAAACGAGGCAAAACAGATTCCATGATTTTTATCAATTTAAAACGGCACAGTCAACTCTGTTGTCTCTGAGTGAGAAAGATAGATCTAACACATAGTAGTTTTTGGCTGCCACCTTACAAATGAGTTAAACTGAGCAATGTGAGTGATTCTCTTAGTTCTGAGTTTATGGAGTGTATCAGTATTTGCAAGAGAAACCTATTTAACGCAGGACACAGAAATTTATATTTAACAGATAAGACTCGAACCCAGGCCAATGTCCCATAGAAATCCCTATTGAGGCAGAGGAATCTGCAGTAGAAGACTGAAGGGTCTCTACCACAACGCCCAAAGCCCTCCACTACTGGAGGCTAAGGAATCTGCTGGCAGGTTGGAAGGTGATGCTGGAAGCTGAGAATCTTGAGAAACAAGAGATAACACTCAAGGTAAAGGCAAAGGTGAAGACCAAAACCCTCAGCTGGATGAAAACCAGCAGCGAAGCTACAGAAACAAAGCTCTTCCAAAGGAAATCAGTGTCAAGTCCTGCCCTCTCCCATTCTCCTTTTATATTGTTTGAACAACAAGCCTTCTTAAGTGGATCTTCCAAAACCATGGTCAGTTAACTACCACATGGAGAGTTGAAAAATGTGGAGATTAAATGGATGAGAAATATCTCTAGGGGAAAAATGTAGAGTTACAAGGCAGATAACATGTAAAACTAACTTCTGACACAGTAATACAGCTTTCTAGCCTTAAGAATGGTGTTCACACACACACACACACACACACACACACACACACACACATGTTTGGTGCCTCTCAGGTGCCAAGGTTACCTTGGTCCACTGTAGGATCTTGCATATAGTAAATGCTTAACAAATGCTTCATTGGCTATAGTGTTATACTACGCCAGAAAGCTGCTAGCTCTGTGGAATAATGTCACTCTAATTGTGATTCTTTTCCAGCACAGAAAAAAAGCACAGTGATTCTATCATCCTTCTAGCTCTTTGTTGACTCCCCACTTTGTACAGTTGGTTAAGTCCCAATAATGTCATCTAAAAAGCAAAAGTGGAAGATGTATTTTTTCCAAAATATTCCAGACACATTATAATGTAGTGTAGTGTAGCGTAATGTAGTGTGGTATAGTGTGTGTGTTTGAAATTTTCTTTTTGTGGTGCGGAGGATTGAACTCGGGGCTTTCACACTCAGCTACATACATCCTCAACCCTTTCTATTTTTGTTTTTATTTTGACACAGGATCTCACTATGTCTCTACATTGCTGAGATGGGTTGAACGTGTGATGTTGCTGCCTCACTTTCCCAGAGTGCTGAGATGATGGGCACTGCCATTGCTGGCTCAGTGCATTCTAGTGTTAAGGAGTCATAACTTTTTAAAAAAATATATAATTGGCCTGGGAGTATAGCTCAGTGGTAGGACACTTGCCAAGTATGTGTGAGACCTTGAGTTTAATACTCAGCACCACACATATGCAAAACACATTCTTCAAAAATTTTTAGCAAATACTTCTCAATTTATCATGCCAGTATATGTGGTGTCATCACAATCCGACAGTGGCCTGGCAAACACAAGGTCCCAAGTTTGATCATCAGTAACACACACACACACACACACACACACACACACACACACACACAAATCCAACAGTAGATTCCATTAAATATTTACCTTTCCCAATTACTTTACTATATCGCAATTATAATTTTTCAAACTCTATACTCTTACACCTAATATCAAACAAAAACTATTTGAATTCCAAAAAGAAAAAAACTGTAAAGGCTGCAGGTAATCTATAAATTTACCAACTGACATTTGGGAAATCTTCAATAAACAAATTATATTTTTAAGAGTAGTCATGGAGTATATGATTGTTGTTTTATTCAGATTGAGCAAATGACCACATCAGTACAAGTGTCACACCATCACATTTTGAATGAAGTCGTCATCTTCCCTAATTTATAGTGCTTAAGCAAAGTCTAACATGCTATTAGTATTTTATAATCAATAAAACAATCAAACATTGTGTATGTAAGCTAACTATAATTGAAGAAATATGTCAACAGTTTAAAATACCAAATCAGATGCTGGCTTAGATAACTGCAAACAAATTTTGTGTACCTTTTTTGGCTTTTAAAACTTTTATGAGCAAATATTTTTGGGAGAGGAGCTGTTCTTTTTCTTCCTTGAGACTTGCTATCACTGTAAACTCCCTCTCTTTGTCTTGAAGATCTATGATATTTTCCTTAGAGGCCTGGACATAGGTTTTTGGAAATGCTAGTTCTGATAGATTTTAATTTATCTACAAATTATATATGAATAAAAGTGATTTGAAATTTCATCAATCAAAATTTGCTTCTCTAATTGTATTCTATCTTTATATAAGGCTCTAGATACTTTTTGGCCACAAATCTACCTTACTTAATGGCCTGTGGCCTATTGTCATAGTCAAATAGAATCAATTCTTATATATGCTAACTTAATATTTGTGTAGTATATCCTTTCTTACAAAAAAGACTGGCAAATCTAGCAAACTTCAAAGGGGTTACAAATTTTTAGAAATACTAGTCCTTAATTATAGCTGTGGGGAAATTTGAGATGAACATGTTAACCGGCATATGACAAATATAGACACTGGATAGAGGCCTTGATTGAAGCTTGACATTTGCTTTTTTAAGCTGCTTGAGAATAAATTTAGCTTGAAATAATCCTGAGTGGAGGCAAGTCACTTCATGGCCCAAAGAATCTCTTTCCTTTAGAATTCTATTGGAACTTGCTAAGCAAAAAGCTCTAGTTTATCATTTTTTAAAGAGTTAAAATGAAGGCTGGACATGACTTAGTTTACATCATCATATTTGACATGATCAAAGAGGACTTTCTAATTCTGTATATTGTAAGGCAGTTTTGACATATAGCCAATGAAATAGGTAAAGGATGTAGGTGATAGGATAAGAATTGGAAAGTTGGCTTTCAGTCTGCACTAATCAATTTATAATTGAACATATCATTAATATCATTTTTAATCTACTAAATGAGAATAAAAGTATCTTTACCCAGTGATATTCAGATTCTGTATGATACATAATTTAAGTGCTTGAAAGGTAGTGTAAAAATCTGTGATGATGTTTGATATTCTTTTAATATGCTACCAAATTATATACTTATGAGCTTGAAAGAACAATGTCAAGTGTGTTTTTGTGCTTTCTCTGCAGTCTTATGAAAAGTTACTAATGTAAACTTTTATTTTATTTTATGGTCAGCTCAGCCCACCCTGGGGGCAGGGCTGGCCAGCATGTGGTGCTGGGGGTCAAACTGTGGTCCATGCACTTTGCCTATGCTTGCCTAAGCAGGCACTTTAGACCACTGAGCTATCTCGCCAGCCCCCCACCCCAATTTTTTTTTTTTTTTTTTTTTTTTTTTTTTTTTTTTTTTTTTTTTACTGGGGATTGAACTCAGGCCCTTGCACTTGCCAGGCAAGTGCTTATTTTACTGAACTAACTCCCCAGCCCCCCAAAATTTGAGAATGAGGTTTTTTTTTCTTTTTGACTACTTCAGGCTGCCTTAAGGGCAGGTCTGGTACTGCTTCTGGAGTTGGGAATCAAACCACGGTCCTACGCACCTGCCTGCATTTACTGAAGTGGCGCTTTAAACAACTGAGCTATCTGGCACAGCCCCTGAAAACTTTTTTGCAGAACCAGGGATTGAACTCAGGCTCTTGCATTTGCCAGGCAAGTGCTCATTCTACTGAACTATCTCCCCGGCCCCCTGAAAACTTTTAAAATTTCCACATTTAGAAAAAACATGCAGCTTGCTTTCAGCATACATTTTTATTTTCTCAGATCAAGAGTTGTTCTACTTTGTAAATGGAAATTCCACTACTAAAAACAGAGTGCTGCAAATATAACTATGTCTTTTGTTTACAAAGACTATCAATATACTAGAGCAATAAAAAATAATAAAGTGAAGATATATTTAGCAAACATTGGGGGTGAGATTAGGACTTTAAACTATGAGTTATCTTGGGGTAATGCTGCAGCCTCGAGTGACTAGGAGGAGTATTCTCAGGGCAAGCAGGAAATGACTTGGTAAATGAACCACACATCCAAATGAAACTGTGATCTGGAAACATGGAGCTAGAGTCACTAATTACACTAAAAGACTTCAAAGGGCCATCTACCAGGCCTTATGGTGACAGTGGCAACTTTCAAATCTTGCTAAGATTCCTAGGTTGGCCTCAAATTTGAGATCCTTAGACATGAACACAGGCACAGAGCCAGACATGTGTCATCGCCACCACTTCTGCCCCATGCTGGATTCCAGCTCTGTTCCCCACCCCTGCACAAGGGCAAGACCATCCACAAACCTCAAGCTGGGTCTACAGCTTGCTTCCTCTTAGTGTGGGGCAGCAGAAGTGAGGATTGACCAATTGATCTGACCTTGGATAAGGATAATGCCCAAGGAAAGAAGTGAGCAGCCAGACTCCATGACTGTCAAATTAGGTCCAATGGACCACTTGAATCCCATTCCATGGACTGTATTGGGCAGAGACCAGATGGTTGATACTGTTTCCTGTCCACCAGTGGGAGGAGGAACATAACTTGGCTTGGGGATAAGCAGACTGCCTGTTGTGAATGAACAGAGAGGGCCTCTGGTGTAAGGAGGACACTAAAAACACGTAGACCCTAAAGCTAGATAGAGAACCTCATGATTGGCTGAATTCCAAGACAGCAGATCTTAGAGAGAAACCCTTCATTCAAAAACAGAATTTTTTTCTTTGACTCAATCATTTTGGTTTTTCTATTTTGTACTGTCTTTACCAGGTTTCATTTTTTTTGGGGGGGGGTCCTCCCTTTTATCCTCTTTTAGTTTGTTTTTTCTAGTTTCAACTTCTTTTTCTTTTCATCTTTTATTTCCTATTCCTTACTCTGTTTATCTTTCTTGTTAATTCTTTCCTGTGACTGTCCCCTAACACTATTAATTTCCCTTTATTCCTCAATGGAAACCTCTTCCCATTTTTCTCTTCTCATATTCCATTGATTAATTATTCAAATTTTACTTTATTCTCTGGTCCTCTGTATCCTCTAACTTAACATATATATATATATATATATATATATATATATATATATATATATATATTAGGGAGGGGTCTACAGGGTGTTGAGGGTCTCACTACTAGATCGGACTCATAGTGATCCACCTGTTTACAGCCTCCCAAGAGCTGGGATTACAGGTGTGCGCCACCATGCCCAGTCTCAATTGCCATCTCAACATGCCCCGGGGGCGGGGCTGGCACAGCAGGCCCAGGGATCGAACCCCAGCCCATGAGCTTGTTTGTAGATGCTTTAATCTGCTGAGCTATTTGGCCAGCCTTAGTATAATTATTAAATGTTATGAATTTCTAGATAACTAAAGTTTGTGCTATTGCTATTAAATACTATTCTTTTGTTAGTAGAAGTTTCCCATTTAGTAGACAACAATTCACTAGGAAGTCAATATTTGGTTTTAGTGTTCATGCAACAATTACAGAACTCTTCCGTGGCTTAAAGTAGCACATTATTGGTCTTTAGGGTTCACCAATACTCAGTTTATATTTGACCCTAAAATTGATGCTGATTTTATTATAACCAAGGTGACATAGCTGTTCCTGTTTATTTTCTTAAGGTACCAATTTCTGGATTGTCTTGCAGTAACTAACAATACTGTGGCCCATTCCTGGAGAACTGGGTGCTGGGCCAAATACACTGTAACCTCATATGTCATGTAGACAGAAGAGGTAGGAACCCAGGACAGAGACAAAAGCCAGTAGTTAGCCATGCTCAGAGGAAACCACTGAAAAGTAGACATCAAGTAAAGAGATTTACACACTGGAAGCAAAACTTTCTGCTGCAATCAACCTGCAAACCTCAACAGAAAAACACAAATAGAAACACAAGAAAACAAGGCCACAAAATGCCTCCCCAAACTTCCAGCTCCCCAAAGCTGATCCGTGGGGCACTGAAGGGAGGAAACTGAAAGGCACACATGAATTCTTCAAACTGGCCTCAGGGGAGGTAACAGAGCATCAACAGGCACTTGCAAGGTCACAGAAGTTATAGGTGAAAAGATACTGAGCCACATAAAATGACCAGTGAACCTATATAAGGCACTAATAAGCCAGGGAGCTACATAAAATGACAAAATGCATAAATGATCAGCGTAGAAAAAAGTACATGAGAAGGTTCTAAATAGAAATCTATGGGATTAAAAGTATAAGCAATAGAAGTGATCAGTGTGAGGGCAAAATGTCAGAACTAGAAGATGTGGGTGTTGCTGGTGACCAGTTAATGAGGGGTCCCTTGAAAACAGCAAGAGAACATGAAAATGCATCAACAGCCCGTGGGTGACTCAAAGAAGGCTAAAGTAGATGTATTGAAATTAGTGAAAAATCAGAAGAGAGTACAAAGGACAAAAATATATTTGTTGAAATAATAGCAGAAAACTTTCTAAATAAAGGAAAATAATTTAACATATAGATAAGTGAAGGATATAGAGCCCCAAATATCCATACCCAAAAAAGAACCTCTACGTGATACATCATAGAATTCCAGAAGTCCAGCACAAGAACAATCTCTTAAAAGCAGAGAAAAGCAGTGAATTGTTTATAAAGGTAAGCTCATTAGAATTACAAGACTTCTCAATATAAATACTGAAGACCAGGAGAGCTTGAAGTGGAGTGTTGCAAGTGTTGCAAGCCTAAGAAAACATCCTCCAACCCAGGGTGATATATTCTGCAAAACTATCCTTCAAAATTCATGAAGAAATAAAATATGTTCATGATTGAGAGCACCTGAAAAAAGTTCATGATCACCAATCAGCAGTCCAAAAAATTCTGAAGTGTCTCCCAGAAAGAATCAATGAAGCTAAAGATGACAAGCCAATAGAATGAATATAGCAGGTATGAGCCGTTAAGTACAAGAGAAAGGTAGGGAAACAACAACAGGGAAATATTGCAACAGGAATAAGACATTATCTAACAATAATAACTCTCAATGTGCACGGACTCAATTTCTTATCAAAATTTTCTTATCAAAAATGTAGACCAGCAGAATAGATGAAGCAATAAAACCCAATGATATACATTTATAAAAACATTTAACCAAAAATAAACTCAGGCTAAAAATCAAAGGATGCAAAACAGTACTCCATGCAGCAGGAACCTCCCCCCACAAGCAGGAATAGCTAGCTATATTATATTCAGAAAAAGTAGACTTAAAGCCAACACTGATCATAAGAGGTGGAGATGGTTACTACATATTGGTTAAGGGAACAATCCAATAAGAAGAGAGCATAATTATTAACATATATGCACCAAACAATGGAACACCCAACTTTATAAAGCAAATACCAGACATAAAAGATCAGATAAACAGAATTATAGTGGGGAACCTCATTACTCTACCAACATAAACAGATGGATCAATTAGATTTTTAAAAATCAACAAAGAAATATCAGTGTTGAACCAACTTTTGAACAAATAGGCTAAGATAATGTCAAATGGCTCTATTTCCAGAATTGATGTACATATTTCATGTAGTCCCAATAAAAATACCAACAGCATTCTTCACAGAACTAGAAAAATGAATCCTAAAATTCATTCCAAAAATTCCACACTCGAGTCAGAAGAAGCCTAGAATAGCAAAAGCAATCCTGGATTTTAAAAAAAAGCAGAGTGAGGGGCAGGGGAGATGGCTCAGTAGAATAAGTGCTTGCCTGGCAAGCGCAAGGGCCTGAGTTCAATCCCTGGTTTCACCAATAAATAAATAAATAAATAAATAAATAAAGCAAGCAAAGTGGGAGGTATGGCAAGGCCAGACTTCATCAATAAATCAGATTATACTTAATTGAAAAGCTTCTGTACAGAAAAATAAACAATAGAATGTGTTAGGGTTTGTGTGTAGTTGTCCCCACAAAGCCTCAGGCAGTCATGGGGCAGCTTCTGGTGTTTGTGTTTGATTATTGCCGGTGTGAATGCTGCACTTGCCCTGGGGAAGGTGATTTGTAGTACAATGTAAGGAGGGGAGAAAGGCTAGCTTGCTCCCTTGCTCTTCTTTGGCCAGTAAGGTTACTCTCTGCCTGTGCTGATCTACCTTGGAGCTAGCTGAGTATGGGCTGAAGCCTCCAGGAACTGTGAGCTAAATAAACTTTCCTTCCCTAATTTTGAGTGTCGAGTATTTGTCCCAGCAATGAGAGAATAACTGAGACAGAATAAAAAAAAAAAAAAAAAGAAAAAAATGCCAGTTAGTCAATTTTTGCCAGCTATTCCTGAGTACTTAACATTTAGCACATGTAAAGAACTCAAAACAATTACACTGCCATTCCTCTACTTGGTGGGGCATGCAGCTAATGCAGGAAGTACCTGGAACTTGGCAACTGGCTCTGCCAGTGGAATCAGGTGCCTGGCGTATCTTACTATACCACAGGACCAGGCCACAAGGGAAAACAGCCACACAATAGGACCTGGACTAGGATGCACATGATGGACAGGTGACACTAGCAAAATGGAAAAGTAAAAAATATGAGCCGTTAGGTGAACCAGCATTGTGCCTAGGGACAGAGATACATGAAATAGAGACATGTGGGTGGGACCACTTTTAGAAATTTTTTCATATAATTTCATTTTATCTTTTTTTTTTTTTTTTTTAAGATTGGGGGATTGAACTCAGGCCCTTGCACTTGCCAGGCAAGTGCTTATTGTACTGAACCATCTCCCTGGCCCTTCATTTTATCTTTGTTATATCTTAATTTCTTTTCCTTTTTTTACTCAATTTTTTCTTGTTCTAATCCCATCCCCCCAATCCAAAGACCAAATTCAGATAATCCCTTCAACACTCCTTCTTTTCTGCCCCCTCCTTTATTTTCCAAAACTTTGGGTGGCCATCCTTTGTCCTCCAGCCTTGCTTCTACTTCTTTTCCAGTTATCTTTATCCTATACACTGTTTTCCCTAAATCTCCCCACCATAGGGTAAATCCATTCTATCAAGGGAAACATTATCTGTACAAACTCCTGAGTTACAATTAGTTCTGATATATAACTATAGACTTTGCTTCTGTGGTCTAAAGTACAAAATCTACAGTTACCACAGAGTTCAAGTGGGAGCAGAGAGTGGACCTCAGACAGACCTGAGCAGCCCTACTGCCACCACTGGCCTAGTTAACATCACATCCTGGGAGAAGCCACAGCTGCCACAGCCAGCTGCAGCCACCATCATGGCAACCCTGAGCAGTGAGGCTGAGACCCAGCAGCCGCCCGCTGCCCCAGCCCTCAGTGCTGCTGACACCAAGCCAGGCACCATGGGCAGCAGCTCAGAGAGATGTGGCTCCTGCTGCAGGGACAAAAAGTCATCACGAGGAAGGTTTTGGGAACAGTAAAATGGTTCAATGTAAGAAACAGATATTCCTTCTCAATAGGAATGACACCCAAGAAGCTGTATTTGTACACCAGACTGCCATAAAGAATAACCCCAGGAAGGACCTTCACAGTGTAGGAGATGGAGAGACTGCGGAGTTTGATGTTGATGAAGGAGGAAAGGGTGTGGGGCAGCAAATGTCACAGGCCCTGGTGGAGTTCCAGTTCAAGACAGTAAATACGCAGCAGACCATAACCATTATAGTCGCTATCCATGTCGAGGGGGCCTCCTTGCAATTACCAGCAGAATTACCAGAATAGAGTGGGGAAAAGAATTAGGGATCAGAGAGTGTTCCCGACGGCCAGGCCCAACAACACAGGCCCTACTGCAGGCAAAGTTTCCCACCTTACTACATGTGGAGACCCTGTTGTAGGCAGCTGAATTCAGATAGAAATATTATAGGCAGTCAGTCAGGGCCAGGCCCTCAAGGAGACAATATGGAAGACAAGGTGACTTTGCAACTTGGAAAAGACAGACACTCCCTATGGGCCAGACCTCAAGACAAAAGAGGAAACAAATACAGCTACTTACTTCCCTAGGGATGGGCATCAGGGATTGATATTCTAAATAGGTATCAATCACCTTGAAAGAGCTCAAAGGAGTCACTAACCAACCCCCAACAGGAAGAGACCCTGTCCTGTATTCATGCCTACATTCATGCCCACTTGCTACATGACTTGCTTCCTCATGTGGTTCCAATTTAATCAATTTTACCTGAGCAATGGTGCTTGTAATCTCATTGGTTGACCATAGGTTTGTCCCACCTCATGCCCACCTAAGCAAGTTTCCATGTTCTTCACCACCTTAGACTCACCCTACCACATGGTTTTACTCTATAAAAGTCCCTGGAAGAGACAGCTTCCCAGGGTTAACCCGCTGAGGGGGAGGGGTTCCTGTCCCTCTCTCAGACAGGAACTTTCTTTCCCCCAATAAATATATTCTGCTCATAATCTCCGTTTGTTCCTAAAATTCATTCTTTGATTTTAGAGAACAAGAACTTGACTCAAGATACCTCATGCCCACCTAAACAAGTTCCCATGTTCTTCACCACCTTATGATCCACAGAGATAATTTTCTCCCTATGTCAACCCTATGGGCATCAACCACAGTATTCCAACTCCGCTGTGCAAAAAGAAAAGATGGAGGGTGCTGACAACCAGAGAGCAGGAGGAGAAGGTAGACAAGTGAGACAATATGTATCGAGGTTACAGATCATGATTCCGCAGGGGCCCTCCTTGCCAAAGACAGCCTAGAGAGGATGGCAATGAAGAAGATAAGGAAAATTGAGGAGATGAGACCCAAAAGCCATTAGAGAGAGAGAGAGAGAGAGAGAGAGAGAGAGAGAGAGAGAGAGAGAGCGATCACCTATGAAGGGAAGCCATTTAGAATCATGTCAAACTTCTTAATATAAACTTTAAGTCAAGAAGAGCTTGGAGTGAAGTATTTCAAGTCCTGAAAGAATACAACGTCCAACCCAGACTAATGTACTCTGCAAAATTATCTTTCAAATGGAGAAATAAAATACTTCAATGACCAAAAAAAAAAAAAAAAAAAAAAAAAAACCTGAAGAAATTCATAACCACCAAACCCTACAAAGAGTACTGAAAGATATTCTAGACAGAGATAAAATGAGCACTGTTCCAAGGACAACATAAAAGAAACCACCATGAAGGGTGAGCAATTACACAGAGAGGAAGAGCAAGGACCAACAACAGGAGAATAAGACAAAGATAAGCTAATACAAATCAGTTTTACCCATCATGTAAATGGCCTCTATTCCCAGTCTAATGAAACTAATTGGTAGAATGGATTAAAGAACAAAATCCAACAATATTCTATATACAAGAAATACATTTAATTTAAAAAACTCGTAAGCTGAAAGTCAAATCATGAAAAAGTCTTCAATGCGACAGGAACTTCCCCAAAAGCAGGGATAGCCACCCTGTTTGTAGACAATGTGAACTTCAAACAAAAAATGATCAAAAAAGATAAGCAAGATCACTACATATTTGTTAGGGGAAAATCTTAAAAGGAAGACATAACAATACTTAATATGTATGCACTAAATGTAAAAGTGCATATGTCACTACATATGTCAAATATTAATAGATATGAAAAATCAAATAAGGGCTGGCCAGATGGCTCAGCAGATTAAAGCACCTGCTTAGGCAGATGCAGGGACAGGGGTTTGATCCCCGGTGTGCCATGCCAGCCCTGACCCTGGGGTGTGCTGAGATGGTGATTGGACTGGGTGTGGTGGCATGTGCCCATAATCCCAGCTCTTGGGAGGCTGAAAACAGGAGGATCACTAGGAGTCTGATTTGTGTAGTGAGACCCTGTAGATCCTGTACTAAATAAATTTAAAAAAGAAAAATCAAATAACATAATTGTAACATGGGAACTTAACATCCCATTGTCACAAAGAGATTGACTAGACAAAAACAACAACAACAACAACAAAAACAGTAAAGAAATCACAGAACTGAACCAAATCTGTAAACTAATGGGCTTAGAAGTTTACAGTGTTCCCTCCAACAACATCAGAATACTTGTTCTTCTCAGATACAGGTGAAATATTCTCCAAAGTAAACCACATATTACCCATAAAATATGCTTAAGTGAATGCAGAGGAATTGAAATTTTACCATGCATATTATCTGTCCATAGTGCAATGAAATTGGAAATCAATGGCAAAATAAACCTCAGAAACTACATAAAGCATGGAAATTGAATAATACTTTCCTAAACAACCAATGGATTACAGATGAAATTAAAGAAGAAATTAAACAATATTTACAATCAAACAAAAATGCAAATACAACTTACTGAAACCTGTGGGATGCAGTGACCGCAGTGTTAAGAGGGAAATTTATTACGGTGAATTCTCACATTATAAAAACAGAATGAATACAAATAAACAACATAATGTTGCTCCTCAAGCTTCTAGAAAAAAGAAGAGCAAGTCAGGCCCAAGGCCAAGACAAGGAGGAAATTATGAAGATCAGAGCAGAAATTAATGCAATTGAGACTAAGAAAACTATAGAAAGTATCAATAAATCAAAGAGTTGATTCTTTGAAAGAATAAACATAAAATTGTACACAAACAACAAACTCAATAAAAGAGAAATTAGGGAAAAAACAAACTAGCATCTAAAAAGTGCAATACTTAGGAATCAGTCTAACAAAGGAAGTAAAAGATCTATACATTGAAAATTGCAGTACTCTCAAAAAGGAGATTAAAGAGGATTTCAGAAAATTGAAAGATATTCCTTTCATATGAAAGGAAAAACCAACTGAGTGAAAATGACCATATTCCCAAAACTGTCATACAGATTTAATGCAATCCCAATCAAAATACCGTTAATATACCTCACAGAACTAGAAAAAGCATTCCTGAAATTGATTTGGCACCAGAAGAGACCTAGAATAGCAAAGGCAATCCTGACAATAAAGACATGGCAGAAGTCATCACAATCCCTGACTTGAAATCATACTATAAAGCTACTGTGATAAAAATCACCTTGGTACCAGCAAAACAAAACAAAGAAAAAACAGACATGAGAATCAGCAGAACAGATTAGAAGATAAAAACATAACTACAAATATACTTAGCCACCTTATCTTTGACAAAGGGGCCAAATATGTTCACTGGAAGAAAGATAGCCTTATTATTAAATGGTGCTGGAAAAACTGGCTTTTCACGTGCCAGTGACTACAGCTAGATTCTTGTCTATCACCATGCACTAAACTAAAGTTCAAATAGATCAAAGTTCTAAATATTAAAATAGAAACACTAAATCCCCTGGAAGAGAAAGTAGGTAGAAATCTTGAAGACATGGGGTTAGCAGAGTTCATGAACAAAAACCAAACTGTATAGGAAATATTACAAAGAATCAATAACTATGATCTTATCCTAGTAAAAAGTTTTTGTGCATCCAAAGAAATCACCAACAGAATGAAAAGACAACCCACAGAGTGGGAAAAAGTTTTAGCCAACAGTCTCTCCGACAAAGGACTTCTATCTAGAACATAAAGATTTGAGAAAAGGACCCCAAATTTAAAGACTAAATCAAAAAATGGGCATATAAGATGAATATACACTTTTCATATGAAGAAATGCAAACAGAAAATATGAAACAATGGAAGGAAAAGTTTATGTAGCTCACAGTTTTTAGAAGTTTCAGTGCATAGTCATCTGGTTCCAAGGTAACAGCTCATGATGGCAGAAAACAGAAACAACAGCAAGAGTGAAAAGGAAGCAGCAACAGAGAAGGAGCCTCTTTACCTCCCTCATATTGTATGAGGCTTTAGGGAGACATTTAGACACAAACTGTAGCAAGGAGTAAATAAGATCCAAAATGTACAGTAGATATCGTGAAAGGGAAAGAAAATGCTCAAAAGGAAATAATGCCTGGGATGGGGGAAAAGAGAAAAGGAAAGGAAAGGAAAAGAAAAAAACATATATACACACAATAGCTAATATAATTATATCACTGATTCCTAGTTTATTGAAAGGGTTGGTTTGTGCTTATATTGTTTGATCAATTTTGCATTCCTATATCATGTAATCTGAGCAACTAGTTTCAAGATAACAATATTCAATATAACAACCATTGTTAATTTCCTACTGTCTTGTTTTAAAATTCTTTATTCACTTTTTAAAGAGAATTAAAAGCAGTAAAAAAAAAAATAGAAGCGATACAGAATTTCACTAACCAAAATAATGAGAATTCATCAATGGTTGGTATATTGCATAATGTTGCCTTCAAATTAGTAGTTTAGATTACCAGATGTACACATGAAAAATTGGTAGGAAAAAAAGTTGCAAGAAATTAAAAATGAAAATGCCTGGCAAGCTCAAGGTCCTGAGTTTCATCCCTGGTTAAAAAAAAAGGAGAAAAAATAATTTAAGCATTAATTACTCCTTTCAATAGACTAGCAGAAATCAGCAGTATATTATCCAAGATATCCTGTCTGTATACATAAATATATCTTTTTCCCTTCCTTATTTCTTTTGTCCTTTTCCTCATCTCAGTTGTTCCTTCCTTCTGAACAATATCTTTTGTTTCCCTTTCACAATGTATATTGTGCCTTACAAATTTTTATCTTTCAGGTTCATGCACTAGGGAGACAATAATGATGTTTGCACATGTGGGTCTGATTTATTTCACTTAAGAGTATTTTCTCTAGTTGCATCCATTTGCTGACAAAAGACTCAAATTTATCCTGTTTTATAGCTGAGTAATACTCCATTGTATAAAAATGCCATATCTTCCTTATCCATTCTTCAGTTGATGGACATCTGGGTTGTTTCCAGATTTAGCTATGACAAACTGTGCTGCTATAAACATGGGTGCATATGTATTGCTATGGTATGATGTTTTCAGTTTTTTTGGGAAAAATACATAGGAGGGGAATAGCTGGCTTGAATGGAATCTCCAGTCCTCAGTTTTAAAAAAATCTCCACACTGATTTCCGTAGTGGCTGTACCAGTTTGCACTCCCACTAACAGTGCAGGAGGGTTCCTTTTTCTCCACAGCCTCTCCAGTATTTGTTATTGGCTGACTTCTTGATGCTAGCCATTCTTTTTGGAAGTGTTCCTATTTTAGAAGTCATAGACAAGCCAAAGTTAGTAAAATCAGCCATGTACCCTTGCTATGTGCCCCACTACTGTACTGGATCAATCAATACTAGCTAAGAAGGTGTACTTGTAATCTTATTGCTTGATTACAGTTTGACCCATGCTGTACCCACATTGTGACTGCTGTATAAATTACTCCTGAAAAAGGGCCTTGATGGCATGCCACTTTCAGGACCCCTCCTGTCTCTCATGAGCTGTTTTTCAATAAACTTTTCCTATACTTAACCTTTACTGTTCTTTGGAATTCATTCTTCAGTTTTAGGGGTTACAAACTGAAACTGGGAGATCTGACATCTAGAAAATGGGGAGCTGTGTTTTTCCTATGTTAGTGCTATCTCTGTGAAGTTTCCACTCTTTCTATGGTTTTCATAATAGAAGCAATGATTTGGATATTTAAACCTTGTTTTTAGTAGAATATAATGCAGATATAATTACTGACTAATGATGGAGTATGCTTAATATATCAGGTAATCTAGCAACCTTATTTAAGCTCCTTCGTGATGAGTAGAAAGTCATACACATGGTAAGAGTAATTTAGCTCCCACAATATTTTAAAAGTATGACTTTCAAACACTCACATATAAGGGATACTTTTTGGTTCATTTGATCACCCTAATAGTTTATAGTTCATAGGTCTGCTCTGTACACTTTGTACCAGACAAGTCTGGACATGCAAAGATTGCAGGGAGTTCACAAAAGCCACTTAACATACTTTCTTGTCATTTAAATTATGACTTTGAAAACAAAGGAGACAGGTCCTTTCACAGTGACACTCTGCATAAACTGAATTCAGAATAACTTCAGCTCATATTGAAAAAGTTTTTTTCATTGATGCTTTGCCAAAACACTGATATTTTGCAAAATAGTCACAAATAATTAATAAGTGTGACACTAAGTTTCCAGTGCCTTCTTCTGTTCTGTGAGTTCATTCCCTAAGTCCTGGGATCTGCAGCCTTCCAGGATTTCCATAGATGGTTGGGTGAAGTCCAGATTTTCCTCCAAATCACTTATTCTGCCACATCAAGGCCCAGGGAGAGAAAGCGAAGGCATGCCTGTGGAGCACAGCTAGAGCTGGGGTTTGTTTGCTGGCTTCCCTTAGTACCTTTCAGTCACTCAAAAGTGTCCAAGTTAAAAAAAGAAAAAGAACTCAGCAGTCTGGGTCTATTTAGCAGCCCCAAACACACAATGGGTAGGGGTGTTAGAAAAGTACTGGGCTATACAGGGTCTTGTCTATGGAAGGGAGAGAGTCACTTCTGCCCAAAGAACTAGTATCTGGTTTAAATGAAATGTGAATTACTAACAGCTCAATGAGAAATCTGGCAGAATACAGATTCCATGAGTAATTACTATTGTCATACTCACTTTGAGCCAGCCTACATAATTTATCCTAAAAGCAAAATCAAACATTTCCAAGAAGGATTAAGAAAAGAATATTTATAAAAGTGAAATATTTATATTCTATAATTAAAAAATAATAAAGTTTCTTACTTTCAGTAATACATAGTAACAGAACTACACACATAAATTGTGTCAAACTTGCTTTAATGAATAACTAAGAGCACTTAGAATTGCCATAGCAGGGTACACTGGGTATGAGACAGACTTTGACTTCATTTCTAGCATTATCCCTTGAGTAATTTATTTTTGCTTTTTGACCTTGTCATCTTCTACCAGTGTACCCTGTGTCTAGTGATGGCCTGAATAATGGTGGATAAAAGAGAAAGTGGAAGGCTCTTGACTTAAGCATGGTAGGGGTGAGATGAACCCAATGTAGATAATAGCATGCCACGGGTTCATTCATCCCCTCTCCAGCACTGAATGATCATGAGCCAAACTACGTTGAAGATTCAGGTTGAGCAGGATCCAGTCTTTCACCTGAGGTTCAGGAAGCAAGTCAGAATAGTTTAAAAAGGATAAAATAAAAGAAATGTGAATAGAGCTATTCAGGATCCCAGAGGAAGAGGTACCAGTGGAACAAACCAGAAGAGTGAGAATTACAATGCACATAGCACATTCAAGTGGCAAAAAAATGGGCTTTAATTACACCAAAACTGGGCGTTTCCTTTCAGTGAAGGACAAGATGGACAAACTCAATAAAAAATAGGTTCAAGAGAGTATTTTTCATTATCTCAACATTTACTGATCTAATGCAAATCAATATAAAAATGACAAATGCTCCAGTGAAAAATAGGCAAGTGTTAGGAACAAGTAATTACCAAAGGAAAGACCCAAAGCATCAAGCGTCTCAGTTGGCAGAACTCATTTATAACCAATGGACACCAGTTAGGCCAGCATACTCAGCATGGCAGAGTGCTAAGGGAAGTGGGGTTGAGGAGCTTTGCTCTGGGATGGGTGTTAGAGCATTCTGAAGTGGGTATCAAGGACCCAATAGAGATTTCTCATATGGCACAGGAAGAGAGGGACAGTGCCGAGAGTCCAGTTTGGGAGAGGAATCTGTGCCACAGTTAGGTCTTGATTTTAAAGACAATGGAGATGGGGCCAGCAAGATAGCTCAGTGGTCTAAAGCACTCACTTAGGCAAGCTTAGGCAAGCACAGAAACTGCAGTTTGATCCCCAGCACCACATGCTGTGCCAGCCCCACCCCCAGGGGCTGGTTGGGCAGGACAGAGTCCAGTGTAGTGGCACATGACAGTAATCCCAACACTGGAGAGGCTGAAAGCAGGAGGATCACCACAAGTCTGAGCTGCTTAGTGGGACTGACCGTACAACAACCAAATACATTAAGAAAAAAAAAAAAAGAAAAAAGATAGTGGAGAAACAAAGGGAGATTTTAAGCACACCAGTGATATGGCCAGAGCAAAGCTGATGGCTCCATGAGGTCAACACTATCTGTAGGGATACTGAGAGTGGGGGAACACTACAGCTGAAAAATGAAGGACATATGTATATAGAACAATGTACATCAAAAAAAGCAGAATACAGAAAGTACATAGGAATTAGCTAGTTATTATTCTGCAAGAACAGCAGAGTACATTTCATAAGATTAGGAGTGAACCTGTGATTAAACATATCCTATTTAATATTCATAGTGTTCTTTTTTCTCAAGAGTAGCTTATTTGCCATTTTCATTTCACAAAACACTGTTTAGAATCCCAGAATATAAATATTAAGAGAATTATTTAAACAAGCAAAAGTGTACACAGACTTTAAGAAGAGTCATTTTCCTTTGATCCTGTGTGATAGGTGAGGCCTGCATTGGTGGTTTCTGAAAGTTATTTTTTATGTGACTAATATGAAAATTTAGTTTAGTTATCTTTTAAAGTTTTCACTTACTCCTCAAAGTATGTAACTACACTTTGTGAGACTGTGCTTTTCAAAATGTATTTTACATTTTCTGTGGTCTCAATAATAAAGTTGATTCTCTATAATTTCCTGATTTTTCAATTAAATTATTTTTTTTTTTTTTGTTTAGATGAATTAGAACATGTTTTAGGTACAGGAGCTTTGAAATAGTAAACCTTCAAGCTGAATTCCTTTGTGTTATGAAATGAAGTAGAAGGCCCAGCTGGGAGATGGTGCCCTACTGCCCTCAAAGCACAGGCTTGAGGAGGGCAGGATGCCCAGCCCCAGCGATGGGCAGGTCCTCTGCCTTCAAGCTGCCTGCACAGTACTTGTGACTTTAAAAGCATGAAGCTGGCCAGTTCCATGGAAGTAGACAAATGGCCAATAAGTGCTTGTTAGTTTCTGTTTCATATGCACAGAAATTTAATTACCTCTACTCTTAGTAACTGTTCATTTTGTCTTCTGCAACCTGAATATTAATTAGTGTCCCATTCTCTTTCCTGTACATCTCCCAGATCAGCCCAAGGCCAATGCTGAGAATATACAAAAGTTCTTTTTCTTACTCGCTTCCAGTTTTCTCACTTTGCTTTCTTCCTCTGCCTTCCTCCTTGTTTTTCCTCAGTCCTAGTTTTTTGTCTTTTTTTTTTTTTTGTATCTAGTGTTCCATGCTTAATAGTTTATATTCTCATTAATCTACCAGAAGTTTTCATTGAGTTTTTAGGCACATTCTAGACTAATGGACTCAGGAAACTGAGTCAGGATTAACACTCATTTGATAATGTAGTATTCTAAAGTCATAGAACCATTGTCTAACTATTTGCTGAGTTTTAAAAAAATAGTGTGGAAACATGCTTTTCATTTTATTGAAGATGTCATCTAACTACTAGAAGTAGTATTTCCTTGTACCAGGGATGATGACATGTGGTGTTATGTCAGGTATAATTTCTTTAAGCACATGTAATGAACTTTTTTAAGGCCCAGGGTGTAGCACAATTATAAAGCAGTGGCCTGGCATACTCCTGGCATCCCCAGCACTGCAAAGTACATTTAAAAAAATAATTGTTTTCTACCTTCTGGCCTTTACCCAGTTTAATAGGTGAAAGAGGTAAATGAATACCAGTTAAATAATATAGCTGCACATTACCCAGTATTAACAGGTGATCTCCTTAACACAATATGGAGATTAAGATTATGAGTAAAAGGAATTGAACTTAAGGCAAGAGCTCTACCACTGAGCTACATCTTCAGTCCTAGAACAGAATTTTCAATGGTTATGTTTTATGAAGTAATTCTACTGTTAATTATTTAATACTTAAATAATGTTCTGCCCATCAGTGGCCATTAAGATAAAGTGAGGAAGTAGAACTTGGAGTAATGAGAGCTGCTTCAGTTCTGATCCTACAAAGTTGGAGCTATATTACATCAAAACACTCAGAAAGCTTTCATTTGAAAAACAAATCATTTGACAATATTGCTGCTCTGTGCAAATTAGAAAGTATTAGGTGAGTGTAAGTTGTTGCCATGATGATCTGAAAAGCCTTCTTTTTAAAGAGCCTTTTAATTTATATGTTCTTGTGTGATCTTCCTGCCACACAGCAGATTTCATTATATTTTTCTTTGTAGATGAGGAAACTAAGGCTCAGAAAAAATTAGCAACTGATGTAATATTACTGAAGGTGGCAGCAGCAAAACTACTAAATCCTGAGTTTTCTAGGCCCTAAGTTGGCCAGTGTTTTGGTTTGGATGTGGTTTGACCATATTCCCCAAAGAATCCTGTGTTCAAGGCTTGGTTCCCAGGGTAGTGACACCAGAAGAGGATCAGATCTGTAAGAGATGGAACCTAGAGGCAGATTTTAGGTTGTGGGGGATCAAGTCCTCCAGAGCACCACACTGCTCTGGTTTCTCATTCTCCCTCATTGTGTTTCTGGCCATGCTGTGAACACTATGACCTACCACATGCTCCACACACAGCATACTCCTTGCCAGGGCCCCAGAGCAACAGGGCCAATTGACCAAGGACCAAAACCTCCAAGATTTTGAGCCCATGTAAACCTTTCTTCTGTATAAGCTGATTATCTCAGGTATTTTGTTATACTAATAGAAAGTTGATAGACATAATCTCCATTTTGTCAAATATAAAGATAATATCTAATTTGTAGAGTGACTAGAATTAAATAAAATGTATTATTATACACGGGGTTAATAAGCACTCACTAAAGAAAGTCTTAGTTACAAATTTAAACCCACATAGAGGAGGAAGAAGTAAAATTGAATATGTCTACTATGGCTTGAGGGAGGTCAATAGTTTTGGGTTCTAATGGTCCATGCTGGAGACTAGAAGAATAACATTCTCAGAACCCATGAACTTCTTCAAGTACAGTCATTCTGACTGCTAAAATAGTCTGTAATTCAGCATGTCTTTCTTTTTCTTCCTGAGAAACAACAATGAAATTATTTCTTGATTACTTAAGGAAATAGAATTGCAGTCTCAGATGGTAGACTGAGCACATACACTTACAAGCTCCAGTAAAATGCTAAAAATAATGTATTGAATTTCAGCAGTAAAGATAACAGGAAGGGATTTCATCAACAAAAGTAGACAACTTGGTAAATTTCTGTGAAACAAAATGTATACAGGAAAGGAAGTGACTGATGGAGTAGCCAGTACAAAGTCTAAATTGTTAAAGAGTAGGGATGTGAAAGTAAGAGGCTTGCAGGTGATCCCTGACTTGCAGGTGGAGTACTGAAAGCCTTCACACTCCCAAAGCAGGTGTGAAGCTAGGTGGGTCAGGGAGACCTATTAAAGACCCATATTCTAAAAGTAACTCTATTTCTACCCACTTTCCTATTCAGAATATCTTTTTTTTTTTTTTTTTTTTTCGGAACTGGGGAGTGAACTCAGGCCCTTGCGCTTAGCATGGAAGCACTTATTCCAGAATATCTTTTTAAAAATATTTATTTATTTATTTGTATTTAGGATGGGGTGTACAGGGTCTCACTGCGTAGATTAGACTCATAGTGATCCTCCTGTTTACAGTCTCCCAAGTACTGGGATTATAGGGGTACACCACCATGCCCAGTCTCAATCACCATCCAGCAAGCCCCAGGGGTGGGGGTGGCAGGGCAGGCCCAAAGATCGAACCCCCATCCCCAGCCCTGTGGCTGCCTAAGCATGCACTTTAATCCACTCAGCTATTTGGCCAGCCCTTGTGGTCAGATGTTGAACATATCTGGGGCTAGAGCAAGGTCATCCCCCCAAACACAGAGCACCATAGGACAGCCATGTGAACAAGTTGCTGGGAGTAGAGCAAAGCCAGTCCTGGGAACACAGGCTGCCAGAAACAGACCCCCTAAAGGAGCTGATCACTAGCTCAGCAGTGTATGAACAGGTGTCTGACCTTGGTGCTCCTCCCTACTGGCTACAGCACAGATGGCTCTGAGAATATTTTGCTTTCAGTGTTCTCAGCCAAGCACCGAGACCTTGCACTTTTGGTCCTGTTGCACATTCCCCCATTTTTACTGTGTATAAATAAAGACTCAGACCATGCTGGGTTGTTATTGCCTCTCCATGAGATGAGGTCCCACCCAGTCCTAGCTTTTTTCTATGTGTCTTGTTTGCTCTTAATCTCCTGTCATCTCCTCTCAGGACCCCACTGGCTGTACTGGTTGAGGCACAACACCATGTCAGTCACTTCTCCATAAATTCCTTAGATTCTGATGATTAAAATAGTAAAGTTCTGCTATGAAGGCTTTTACTTCAGATAGTGAGGTGTCATGATAAATACATAAATATATTTTTGAGTCTTACTATTGATGCATATAGAATGTTTAACTTATATATCATTATTAGTGTATTTCAAAACATCTTGTATCATATTATCCATTACAAACAATTTCCAATGTTGAACTGCAGTGTTGTCATTCTGTCCAACAGGTTTCACCCCTGGCAAAGACCTAATAATATTTTCTGACCTGGTTCTAGCATTGGATTATTCAGTTATACATAATCATTTTATAGTTTTTGACTAATTGAATAATTATTTAAATTACTGTTTTCTTCCTTACCTGAATCAAGGTCTTCATTCTGTACTTTTCTATTTGTCACATCTTCTTAACTTCTTTGGCTTCCATAATTCAAATCATAATTGGGGGCTGGTGAGATGGCTCAGTGGTCTAAAGCACCTACTTGGAACAAACTTAGCAAAGCACAGGGACCATGGTTCAATCCCCCAGCACCACATGCCAGCCAGCCCCACCCCGCCCCCTGGTGGGCTGAGCTGGCCATACACACACACACACACACACACACACACACAAATAAAATAAATAAATTTTTAAAAAAATCATAATTGGTAACTGAACCACTTGGTGACTCATTGTGAATCTCCTCCCAACGCTAGAGAAGTAGATTTTCATGCAACATGGTACTGGATTGGATTAATTCTACAAGAAAAGTCAAAAGAAAATATTTAACAAAAAAGATTTACAAAAATGTAATGTGGCACATGACATTGGCAAAACTCACTTGCTCACAATTTGACTCATATGCCTTGGTGTTCGATGTACCATGCTGGTGAACACAAAACATTGCTTCCTCTATTATTCCAGTGCAGCTACTGAGATACATACCTGACTGCCATTATGCTAAAATACATATTTTCACTGGAAAATAGGGTATGGGCATCTGTGATCCTGAGTGAGAAACTAAGGGCCAATGATGGCAAAGTGTAGGTGTGGAGACATACTCCGTATCTCTGTGATTCAGTCTTGGCCTCTTAGTCTATGCCTCTGGACTGTGAACTTCACATTCCCTCCCTTTGCTTAGGTGGAATAGGATGATAAGAGAACACTGGCATTAGACATTTCCTACTTCCTCCCCCAGATCAATTAGGCTTTGATAAAACTCAACCTGGCTATAGTTTTGTTAGGTTTTTTTTTTTTTTTTTTTTTGAGAGGTGGAAAGGAGGAGTTAAAGATGTTTTTTCAAGTATCCCAAAGTGATTGCTTTTCATTTTTCTCTGCTACAAATATGAGAGGATTTTCTCTGATACTTACTTTGAGAAATTGTTTAAACTTCTAGAAGTAAAAACCTTTACCAAAGCAAGTCCTCTCCTTATGCCTGGGTGCCTTTCAAGACCCTACGTTTCAGGCCTTGCCTTTCAGAGTCTCTAGCAATAGTCAAATTACCATGTGAGTGGGCATTCTCTTCACTCAGGCTGCTGTGGGGTGGTCAGAAAGACTGTGGTCCCTTCCACCTTGGCTTGAGGCTCTCCTGACACCAATCTTTTACTCAGACTGAGTCTCCTGGAGATGAGCAGTGTAAGAGGACGAACATGCTAACAGGAGCTCAGGTAGTTGTTTTTCTAGGAAAGATTCCCCCACTACGCCTACTGGGTGACCCAGACCTCCTAGGACGGGAGGAAGCCTAGTGTACAAAATCTCATGAGGGGAGCAGCCTGTGTGCTTACGAGGAGTGCACTGTGTCGGAGGAGCAGGATGGGCAAGGTGTGGGAGCAGATGAGTCTTGTCTCTTGGCGAAGTTTTCCTGCCCCTGTATTTGGGGTCCTATTTATTTTCTCTACTTTTCCAAAGCTCTGGTGCTGATAGGCTGTATGCAGATTTCAATTAATTCCCAATGATTGCACCATCCCTTAAACCACTGATGCCAGGAAGACAGGTCTATTTTCAGGCCCTGTGCTCAAAGTGTGCATATGAATGGGCTATCATGTGAGTTTGATACATGTATACACTGTATAGTATTCAAATCTGGGTAAGCATATCTATCCCCTTAAACATTACTTTTTTGGTAAAAGCATTCAAAATTCTCCTTTCTTGACTTTTAAATTATAAGGTATAATCACCTACAGTACAATGACATACCAACAAGTTTCACTCTTATCTGTCACTTCATAAGCATTGGCCAACCTTCCTCAAATCCTCCCCTCCCTGCTCTCCCCAGATTCAGGAAACCGGCATTCTCCTTACGACTTCTGTGAAACCAACTTTTAAATTTCTATATACAAGAAAGATGATGCAGTATTTATCTTTCTGGGGCAAGCAACTTTTATTAACACATGTGTAATGATAAAAACATCACCAAAAACTAGGACTACCAATGACAGTTAAGTAGGGTTCTGGGAGGACCCATTCCTAAATCAAATGAGGATGAGTTGAAAACACCCATAAAATTTCATCCCACAGCTGTGATGCAATTATGAACTAGTTAGAAAGCTGGGAGTAGCTTATTATGATTTGTTTTCAGTACCAGAGAAAAGCTAACACCACTACTCTCCCCAACCTGCCTTTATGCCATTTTCATCTGACTGTATAAACAGGCATAAAGAGATGATGCTAAACATTTCACACAACTGGAGATAGAACTTTTGGCCTGGGCAGAGAAGAAAAATCTATTAGTTGTGTCAGCCCACGAAGTGTTTTGTTTATGTTACTAACAGGAGATTGTGCGGCCTCAGAAGAGCAGAAATGTACCATGCCGGCCCCGCGCCCGGGGCACACTGAGATGGCAGACTGGGCGTGGTGGCGTGCACCTATAATCCCAGCTCTTGGGAGGCTGTAAACAGGAGGATCACTATGAGTCTGATCTAGTAGTAAAAGCCTGAACACCCTGTAGACACTGCCCTCAAAAAAAAAAAAAAAAAAAAAAAGAGCAAAATGCATACTGCATATTCACTAGAAACTTAGATTGGGATTCAATTATATTTAGTTGAAACTGTCCCTCCAAAGCCTCTTGTGTTCAGGGCAGGGCTTTGGGTGTGTGTGACTGAACCATGGGGGACTGTACTCATCAATGGATGAGCCCACTTGTGAGCTCACAGCTGTATGTGCTGTTAAGATGCGGACCCTTGTTGGAAGAGGGGGAGAGCAGGAGCTGGAAGGGTGCAGCTCCTTCCTGGCTCCTTCCTTCTCTCTCTGCTTCCAGGCCACAATGGGGGAGCACTTTTTCCTTGGCCACACCCCTCCACCATCCTGATTCTGCCTTGGAGCAGTCAGTCGTGAACTGAAACTGAGCCAAGATCAACCTTTTCCAAATATGATGAAAAAACATTTAAAAATTAGAATATATTTTTAAAAATAGGCATAAACAATTTAGGGACTTAAAGTTCAACATATCAATACTTGATGAAAAATACCTGTTCCATGTTATGCCTAAGATGTTTGATATTCAGACAGATAGTGAGGTTAAGCTTAACAGCCTAGGTTGTATGGTAATAACAATAAGCTTCTCTTCTGGAGGGTTAACAACCTAAGTTTGCAGACCAAAATTAGAGAAAAAGGAGGGCCGCAAGGAAAGCTAACATTTTGGCCCTAGCCTTCCAAGGTCAATTAAGACTCAGGACATATGAGAACCTGTACTGTAACGTCATGTAACTCAGTAGTGTCCCAAATTTTTTGATCAAGGAGATTATGGGGCCAAAGAGGAAAGTGATCAATGATGTAGAGTGTGCCTAAGGAGAGTCACATGGAGAGAAAACATTCTCTCAGGCTTTCACAGAGAGCACATTGGCCGAGCAATGGCTGTGACTCATCCACATGGCTGACACTGACAAAGGTTCTACAATCTGAGGTACAGGATCTCAGGATAAATCCTGAGGGGATTTCACTGACCTTATCAGACCCAAAAGCTACAACTCTTGTTGCATAGGTTCTGCTTTACCTTGGTCTTAACCATCCAGCAGAGAAGTATAAAAATGAAGTATAAGAAGTAAAGCCATGGTGTTGTGTTGAGCTGTAGGGGACTCAGGTCAACAATTTCCGACATTGCCAGTGAAGTGGAAGACCCAATACTATTATGGACTACTGGACTCTTTTAGAATATTTTGCTGAGTTAACACACCTATACTATTCAAATAACGGAACTTAACAAAAAAGAGGATACAAATGAATGTCCATTTTGTATCTGTGTATTCAAAATGGTTAGGATATATAGTTACATTCTCTCAATGAATAGAGGGATTTGTTATAATAGTGTTTGTAAATAGGATATCATATCCACATCTTGTACAGCAATTAACCACTAGGAAGAATGTATGCAATGTGTTAATTATTGAAACTGTCCTACCAATTTGGTTTAAAACTGTCTCATTGCTATTTGTTTCTCAATAAAATTACGGAAAAAAATCAACCTCTTTTTTAAATAACAAGCTCTGGGTATTTTGTCTCAGCCAACACAAAATGACTAAGGTTAACCAGGAACTAGACTCTTCCACCTTTTCTTCACTGGTGACATATCTGGGATGCAAATTTATCCATCATTTAAGCAGACAGTGAGGCCAAGGCAGCCTGTATAATTCATACATTGAAAAATTCTGTCAAATTACTCATTCAAAAGAAATCAGAGGGGGCCTATGCGAACATATCGCAAGGAGGGAGCATATTGAGGACTTCAAGGAAATCTTTAAAACCTCCAAGAGCCTTTCATAAACAGCTGCCTTTAAGAGAACGCAAGAAGATATGATCAGTAGGAAACACAACAGAAAAGTCACAAAGAGTCACCGACATACCACTTTGCCTGTGGTACACACACCCTTGCCTGATCTCAAAGGTCAAATAGAACTGGAATGGAGTGGGGGAGGACGGAAAGAAAATGTAAGGTAACAAGGAAAGATATCAGAGTGAAATTAAAAGGGTCATAGTTAAGATAGACAAGGATAATGTGCAAACTAAAAACAATAATGAAATATATTTCACAGATTTGAACTGGTTTTTCAGAAAATCGAGTTAGTAATAAGAGGGGAAAAGTGGTAGACTGATAGCATGAATGGCCCTAAGCCTTCCTCTGTCACGCTGTTTGCCCAGGAACTTGAGGTCTTTCCACTTCCATTTTAGGCTCAGCCATGTGACTTGCAGAGTGACATTTGCAAATATGACCAATACATGGGCTTGAGCATCCCACCTCTCCACTGCTCTTCCAAGTTTGCCATGAGCTCATGCCCAGGCTACCCTCAGGAGGGCGGATGATCACCTGGAACAGAGACATGTCATTCCAAAAACAGATTCCACAGGATTATTTCAGTTATCTTTTTTCTTGAGTGAATTTTCATTTTTATCTTTCAAGATACTTGTTATCTTATCTAAGTTGTCAAATGTATTTAGGGATAAAACTTATCATAGTATTCCTTCATTATTCTTAAGTCAAAGATCATTTTAAGTTATAATAATCCAATCATATTAATTGTACACATGAATGGGTCTCCCTGTGACATTTTCATACATACCTATGTTTGATTGGATCTACTGCTGTCACTGTCACTATCCTTTCTACCCCTCTGTCACATCTCCTCTCTGTCTTGAGTCATGTCTTTGTTATTTCTTCATTCCTGTAGGTTCCGTGGTGATACTAGTCATTTGTGACTTGTCCCTTTTTTCTTGATCAATGTGGCTTGGGATTTAAAATTAAAAAAAAAAAAATTTTTTACCAAAATACATATTTTGTTTCACATCCCCCCTCCCGCCTTCTAGTGATCTTGACTTTTATCTAATATTTCCTTCCTTTGGCTTTTTCCATCCCTCTCCCCTTTCCCTCTTTTATTCCTTCTTTCCCCCCTTTCTTTCTCTTTCTTTTTTACCCCTTTCTGTTGTCTTTTTCTTTTTTGTTTTTGTGGTGCTGGGAATCAAACCCAAGGCCTGGTACATGCCAAATAAATGTTCTACCACTGAGGTAAAGCCTTAGTTGGGGATTTAATTTGCTTTTCTTTTACTAGTTTCATAAGGTAGGAGTTTAGATTATTAACATAAGATCATTCATCTTCTATGATAAAAACATTTGGCTTTTAACTATAACATTTCTAGCTATAAAATTCTTCTAAGCATTGCCTTGCTGCATTCTAAAAATTTGGTATGTTACAATTTTTTCGTTCATTAAAAATATTTTCTAAGGGTCAGCCAAATAGCTAAGCGCATTACAGCACCTGCAGATCCCCGGCCTGCCATGCTGGCCCCACCCCCTGTGCAAGCTGAGATGGCAAATGATTGAGACTGGGCATGGTGGCATGTACCAGTAATCCTAGTTCTTGGGAGGCTGTAAACAGGCAGATCACTACAAATCCGATCTAGTAGTGAGACCCTGAACACCCTGTAGACCCTTCCCTAAAATATGAAAAAAGAAAAAAAATTCTAATTACCTTTTATATGTCTTCTTTGATACTTTGAATCTATGTATTTATCTATGTCTATCATCTGACTATCTGTGGGGGGTGGGAGAGAGACAAAGAGGGAGAGAGAGAGAGAGAGGGAGAGAGATTTTTCAGGTATCCCTGTTATTGATTTTGTTTTATTTTATGATGGGAAAGAAGTATATTTTATATGCTTAAATTCTTAAAATTTGTTTTATAGCCACGAATATAGCCTATACTGATGAAATAATAACTTTTTTAATGGTTTAAGAAAGGGCATGGTCTTAATTACCCTTTAAAGGCCTCTCCCTGATGCACCATTTAACACAACTTTGACTGAAAGCAAGGGAGAAGATAATGAAATAACCTCAAGCCAACCAACTAGTAAGTATATATACTTTATTATCTCAATTATATTCTTTCTTGTAAATGAAAGATTTTCAAATTGAAGGAAAAAAGCAAACTCAATCCTATTTTCTAAGTGATGAACAAGCATCATTTCTTTTTGAAAAGAAACAAAAATATATGAAGAATTGCAAAACATTGTTAGATAAAATTTAGTCCAATATAAAACATTTAATGGGACCTGAAAGATATGCTAATCATGACTCTTTATGTGGTGCATTATATAGCATTAAAGGTATAAAGAAAATGTTGACAAAAAATATATAGTGTTACTAACTGTACTAAGGAGGCTGTTATAGGAGGACGTCAAGTTCAAGGCCAGCTTGTGGAACTTAGCAAGACTCTGTATCAAAAATAAAAATAAAAGGGTCTGGAATATAGCTCAGGATTCCCTGAGTTCAGTCTGGCACTGTAAAAGAAAACAAAGAAACAAACAATCACCAATAAAACCAAAGGAGTCCCTGTCATGAGTGGTGTCTGAGGCCTGGCAGTGTGTCTGCATGCACATCTCTGGGTGCACATGACCGCCCTTCCCCATGGGTGGCACTTCCTGATGTGATCCCATTTCTCTTCTGTTACAGATGGGGAGTTCTTAATTAGGAATGGGTAATAAAATCAATTTAGTGTGCTGTGTTCAGTACTTTACAAAATGAAGTAGAATAACGCCAAAATACAAAAAAATATACTACCTGTAAAGTTAAATTTTGTTTTGAAGTTCTAAAATTTGTTTTGTATAGGAATATAATTAGCCTCAAATGTTTACAAAACACTGAATACTTATGTATAACCACAACTACATTCATTCTTTATTCCAAAGGCAGGAACTCCAGGTTCCTGTGGCCATGGTTACGGAGCCTGTGCTGTCCTCCAGTGACCCTCTGCTCCTGGACATGGCCAGACTCGCTCTGTTCCAGGCCTGCTTCCCTCCTCCTGGGATTTACAGGCGACAAGCAATTAGGTTAGCCTTCACAATGAGGCAGGATAGAAGAAATAAGGAGGTAGAAAGGAAGCAAGGAAATCGAGATGTTTTAAATTGTACTTTTAAGAAAAACTGTAGCGTGGAGACAAGCCTTTTCCTTTCCAGGAAACCTGCTCAAACAAGAAAATTCCTGAAGGTCTTTTTACAATAGCTTATAAATTCCAGGCACCAGGCTTTCTTTTTTACCTACAAATGAGACCCTGGGAAGCCTCTTATTTCTCTGCACACAGGCACTCTGTTCTTTGAGTGGGTAGTAATAAACCCTTCTCATGCCTCTTTTACTGGTGCATCTTGAAAATTCTTTTTCCTTGGAGAGAGCCAGTGAACTTGCAAACTTACCTTAAAAGGGTGGGCCAGCTTCCTTATTACAGCTTGGGGACCTCACAGACCTAACCCCATGACAACTACAGCTATCCAGAGATATTTTGAGGTCTGAAAAAAATGACACTGGCTTTGATTGTCTAACTTTGTGAGGTTTTATTATTAAAATTATGCTTGCTTGCTAAAACTACTGGAAGATTATTAATCTTTTTCTATGTTCTTTTTTTATTTTCCATTAACACTAGCAGCATTTACTTCCTGCAAGTTTGGAGTCATGTACATACTAGCCCCATCTAGTATGTGTCTGTCCTACTGAGAATTTCTTTTTTCCAGTGATAATTTCAATTCTAAGTTCAGTTTAGTTTTGCTACTTCTTTTTGCATTAATTTCTACTACTGATTGTTTCTTATTAAATCTTTTATTTATGTATTTGGTACAGGGTCTTGCTACACTGGCTTAGACTCTCGTAATGATCCTTCTGTCTCCTCAGTGCTGGGATTTACAGGTGTGTATGCCCCCACACCCAGTTTTGGTGGTTGGCATCAATATACCTGAGGTTCCCGGGCTGGTGTGGCATGAGGTACTAGGGACTGAGCCCAGGGAATTGTGATTGCCAGGTGGGTGCTTAGACCGTCGAGCTATTTCCCCAGCTTCCGGTTACTGATTTTTTTTTTTTTTTCAGTACCGGGGATTGAACTCAGGACCCTGCACTTGCCAGGCAAGCACTTATTCTGGTTACTGATTATTTCTATAAAATCATTTATTTTGTGCAGCTTCTCAAATACATTAGCAGAAATGTATTTAGCAGTGTAATGGATCAACTCACATTTTAGATTATAAATGTAAATCTTGTGCTTTCTGTTGTAAAACTGTGTACTTACCACTGTTCTAAGTTGTTTAGTAACTAGTGGCTGTTTCTTGCTGTTTGCTAGCTAAAATTCCTGTAACCCTCACAAATTCCTGTCAGCAAAGTTAGCTTACGGAGATGACTTAAAGGAAACTAAATGGGCTTTAACTTCTTGTAACCTCCAGGCTATGCAAGGCTGCCTGCAGGTACTCAGGTGCAAATTAACCAGAAACTGAAACAAAAGCCCCGGGAAATGTAGAGTCTTGGTCCCAATCACTCTGAAAACATTATTTTGTGTCAGACAATAAATTTGTTTACCAAACTGAATGTGGTCAGACAATGAATTTGCTTATCAAACTCAATGTGGTTCCAGGTTTTAAAACCCCTTCCTGCTGCCTGGGCCGCCTCCTTTCGGTCCTCTCCTGCGTGAGAGCAGACCGGGGGCCTGCGCTCAGTAATAAATGGCTTTCCAAATTCCAACCTGGCTGATCTGGCTCCTATCCTGAGTGACCCATAACAAGCAGTACACATTCTTATGTACTTAGTAACTATTCTGTGCGGAAGTTCACCTCCTAATTTTTAATGTTTTTATTTTTCTTAATCATATTTACCGAAAGTGTGTCTATTTTGTCATTGTTTGATGTTTTCAGAAAAACTCTTGACCTTATTTAATTCTATTACTTTTGTTTTTTAAAATTCATGTATTTTAGCTCTTTGAAATTTCTTCCACTTTCCTTAGAATAAAATATTTTCTATTTCTTTTATAATTTCTGGAGAATTCTTGATTTATATACTTTAACTTTTTCCTAATTAACAAGGAAATCATTTTAGGTTGTAAACTTTCTTGAATATATTTCTGTACTTAATTCATAATTGAAATGCCTTAAATGCTTAACTATCTTAAGCTTTTTTTCTAATATAATTATATTATGCTAACAATGTGATCTGTATAATTTTGGCTTTTTAAATTAAGGTAAATATTATTTCCAATAAATATGTGGTAGATTTTAAAAAACAGTAAGGTAGATTCTTTCTGGTTCTGTTGAACCAGCTTAGAACCTCTTTCTTTGAGACTTGTTTTTTTTGCCCACAGGGTCGGCTTTTGTAGGACTTGACTGCTCCTACTTTTGCAAGGCACCCATCCAATGTACCCTCTATTCAGTTAGACTGGGCAACTGATTCCAAGGTGAACCAATAGGGGAGGTGTGGGCAATGATCTGTATTACTGGTTCCTGGCATCTTTCCTATTTTCTATTTTATTCTTTTTGATATAGGAGAAATATGACTCCAAACCTGCTAGATGTCAGATGTGCCAAATTGGTTTCCCCCAAGTACTTTAATTGAAGAATGAACTTCAAGGGACAACAGAAAGTTAAGAGCAGGAAAGCTTTATTGAGAGATAGCTCCTGAGAGGCAGAAGGGAAGGTAGGTGGCACATAGGCCCCTGTTAGGAGTAGTTTATACAGCGAAGTCTCCCTGAGGATCAGTGCCTCACTTTCTCTGATGTAAGGGTCCAAGGCAACCAGTGCCAAGATCTTACTCCAAATTATGGCCTCCTATAATTTTTATTTAATTGGTCAAAAACTTCACTGACAAACTTGTATATTTAATTATTGGCCTGTACAAAACTTTATTTTTTTATTATATTTGCTATTATTATTATTTTTTTCTTTTCTAAACCTCCATAAGCAACAATTCTTTTCTTTCTTTTTTTTTTCCAGAACCGGGGATTGAACTCAAGTCCTTGTGCTTGCCAGGCAAGTGCTTATTCAACTGAGCTATCTCCCCAGCCCCTAAAGCTTCTGCATAGCAGAGGAAATGACCAACAGTGAAGCAACAATCCACAGGATGGGAACACATTGTGGCTCACTGTTCTTCAGACACTTCCCAAGAAGAGCGGTGAGATGGATAGATAGATAGATAGATAGATAGATAGATAGATAGATAGATTTATTTGCATTTATGTATCTATTTGGTACCGGAGATCGAACTCAGGACCTTGTACTTTCCAGGCAGGCACGTCTGTCTCTGAGCCATCTCCCCTGCCCCTACAGGCAACAATTCTTATGTGATTGAGATATTAGGAATGTTTTTACTTATTCCTATAAAAATACTGTTGCTTTATGTGTATCATTATTATTATTATTATTACTTTATACCAGGAATTGAACTCAGGACCTCATTCTTGCCAGGCAGGTGCTGTGCTGCTGAGTTAAATCCCTGGTCCAATTTTTTATTATTGACTACAACTCACACAACACAAAATTCACCGTTTTAACATATATAGTTCCAAGGATTTTAGTATGCTTATCATGTTGTTTTTTCATACTTTTGTATATAGTATTAATTTATATAAATGTATTGTGCTCTCTTTTATCCTGCTTCTTTCATAAATAGCTATATTTTAAAAGTCATTATATACCCTTGCATCTAATTCATTGCTTCCAACTTCTGTGAAGTATTCCATAATGTCTACATATATTCACCATAGTTTTCCTCTGTGTTCCTCCGTGATGGACACCAAGGTTATCTCCAAATCCGCATGGTAGCCGTTGCCGCTGCAGTGAATACACACGTGCCTGTGCCCATGCGCCAGCGGCGTCATGGCTCCCGACTGTTTATTGGACTGTATGCTTATTAGACTATAAGCTTCTTTTTGTATGGTCTGTTTCTGTTGTTTGGTTTAGGCAGTGAGAGTTCCTATCTTTTCTTCTTTCCCTGTTGAATACCTTCTTTAATCTGACCTGTTTTTTCCCATGATCTCTCATTTTCTGTGATATATATTAAAGAATTATAAATTTTAAAAAATTTGTTTACTGATACAAGATAACAGAAGTGTATATATTAATGGGAGTACCATTTAATGTTTCATAGAGGTTAGCAAATTTAAATTGTCTATATCAACTAGAGGCCATATTCTTAAGTGAAATAAATTAGACCCACATGTGCAAACATAGTATTATCCCCTTAGGGTAAGAACTTGAAAGAGAAAAATAAAATCTGAAGGGTACAGTAGATACTGTGAAAAAGGAATGAACCTGTTTAGAAGGATGAAATTACTGAAATGAGAAGGACAGGAGAAGGAGTCAAGAAAAAAGATGTATCTATGTATGTAAGCAGGAGGGTTTGCATAATTATACTATGAATTTCTGTTGCTCTATGGAAAGGAGCAGTTAATGCTTAATTTATTTTGTCTTTTCATTATTTTTCTTTTTCTCTCTTAATTTCTTTTAACTTTTTTCTTTCTTCTTCCAATTTTGCATGCACATATCTGGTAATCCAAACAACTAATTTGAAAACAACACTAAGCAATACTACAAACACTGTCAAAGTCATATTATTTTATTTAGTGAAATTCTGTACCATTTGTAATTTTTTCCTTTTTAAATACTATTTTGTATTCTCTTTAAAATAAATAAATAGTGTATACCCAGAGACTGTGCCAGACAACTGCTACGCCTCCTCATGGGTGGAAATCTGACTCCATCCCCACAAGGTGGAAATGACATCTGCATCTTCTGCAAGGGTCGCTCTGCTGCCATCTGGCTTTGTTGTGATAATGTCTAAGGATACTGCTTCACAGTCCCAAACCCTTGCCTGATGACTACAGAACCCAAGGGGATCTTGGCCCCCAACATGGTAGTGTGGAAAAAGTGATGTGGAATGATGGAGGGGCATGTGGGAGGGAAGTGACAGGGAGCTGACCCTGCTCAAGAATTGGAGGTGCACAGTAAACATAATTACTTGCTAGACTTTCAAATGAAGGTAAAATTTGGTCCAAAGAGTTTATAATAAAAGACTCATGGAGAAAGTATGGAGAGGGGGCTACTGAGAATTTCATCCAGCAGGGAGCAAATCAGGTAATTAGGTCTGCAGCAGGGCCCTTGCAAAGTTTGGGAGCTGCCTCAGGTTAGAGCCTTCTGAAGTTGAAACTGTAACTGATATATCAAACCCTCCAGTAAAAGGTACCAGCAAAATGACAGGTTTCAGAGCAAGGGGCCATAGATGGAAGCAGAAGAAAACAGCCAAATATTTATCAATGTTGAGAATCGGATTCATAATCACACCAACTTGCAAATTCTTGCAACTTGCCTAAATTCTGTGCTTTGCTCCTGACTCTACTACTAAGGTTTAAGTCTCAAGACTTGGGGTCTGGAAATTGTAGCAGGAACCTGAACTATTAGACACTCCTAGAGCACCTGCCTGTGCACTGCCCTCCACCCTCAGCCCCGCTTCCCGAACTGGCTTGCCTCCCTTAGAAACCTCTTTGACTGAGATACAGCACAAGCGGACACTGATGCTCACATCTGGGTAGGGGTGTTACATGTTGAAATTTTCCTTACAGAAACTGCATATTCATAAGTTTACTTCCAGTTATTTTATTTTGGTTTTTAATTGAAATGGTATTTTCTTCCATTACATTTTCCAGTTGGCTATGAGTAATATACATTTTTTCATTGCATTTTTTAGTGGGATACATCTGAACTGAATTCTTAGCAGGACAGCATCCTACTGTTATTGTTGCTTTTCTTCTTTTTCTCCTTTGGTTTCCCAAGCAGTCTTCAAAAAGCAAATAAAGTATTGCAGCTCTCTTCCAAATCTCTCCCTTAGACACTGTTTTAACCTCCCTTAGCAAGGTTGCAGGTGTTGTCTTTCTCTGCTGGGATTTTAGTCAAATCAAGGTTTTTGTTTATGCTTTTTTTCTGCAGACCAAATAGTGAAGATATTTTTGGTTAAAATTGGAGTTTGATCTCGTCAAGCTTCCAAACTGAGCACTCGGGATGCTGGCCAGCCACACTGTTATCTGTTCTGAGGACCCCACTGGTATGGTAATTGTGGAAGTCTGTAGAAAATGCTAAGGCCATATTTTCATACCCTCTTGTGGACTGATGCAGCTCTGCAGTGCTGAGAGTGTGTAAACTGCTCCATGTTAGTTAGCTAGAAATAGCTGAAACATTGAGGGACTTTGGAGCTCATGTGCATAGTCTAATGCTCTCTTTTTATAGACGAGGAGACCATGTTGAAGAGACAACAAGCTCATAGTTAAGAAGGAAGAAATTAAAACAGGATTTCAGCCTGGGTAGAGCACCTGCCTAGCATGCACAAGGGCCTGAGTTCCTCCCATAGCACTGCAACAGCAACAACTGTGAAACAACAAAACAAAAATCAAAGACAGAGCACATCTGAAGATTTCAGATGGTAGAGCCTGTGCTTTCTCTTCCAATTTAAGTGCTCCTTTCTGTGTTAACTCGTCATGCCTCAGTACTTCCGAGAAGTCTCCACACAGCCATTGCTTTCTATGTAGTTTGAGAAGAGAACATTATTCCATCTACCCAAGTCAGGTTTCCAGCTGTGCTTTATTTTTGCTGGCTCTGGACCTTTTTAAAGAGGGTAGCAGTAGTCCAGTGATTCTTGTGAGACCACAAGGAAGTTGGCAAATGAAAAATTATATTTGTAGTAATACTGCCTCATTTGCTTAGAAATTGTTTTGAATTTCCTAAGAAGGCAGGTTTAGGATATGAAAATGAGCATTTTCAGAGATTAACTAAGTTTGTTCTCATTACTTCTGCTTTTTGAGATGAACTTTATTATGTAGCTCAGTATGTCCTTGTACTAGAGATCTTCCTGCCTCAGCCTCTATACTTGTATTCTCTTTAACCTCATTATTGTTCAATGGTTATTTTGAAATCCTAGTCTACTTAAAGTCTACAAAGAAACACAAGAAATATTTGTGTTATGTTGTCTTGATTTTCTATCATATTTTAAAAAGTTTTAAACCTTTCTAAGGTTTATATTTTTTTGTAATACTTTTAGGTTTCACCTTTAGGAATATTTTACTCTGAAAAGAAAAAATATAATGTACTTTTCTCATTTACTTTTTTCTTATTTTCTTCATGATGAATTGCTTTGGCTTTAGAGAAAGCCAGAGCTTCATCATTTACATTGAAATATACCTCTCTGATTCAGAAGAGAGGAATCTTTTCCAAAGAAACAGGATGAAAATGTGAGTAAGAACCACAGATTTGGTGAAAAGGACCCTAACTTCCAGCATTCACTGTCATCATCTCTGGGAGTGTGGTGTGAGCCAGTTCTGGTTCCTGGTTGGGTATGAAGGAGCTTAGACATCAATATTCTGTCTTTACAAGAAGAAGAACTGAAAAAACTGAAAGAACAAGGACTCTCCTTAGAGTCACCAGGAAAGTAAGGTCCTCGAAGTTAGACAGGCAAACACAGGAAATCTCAATCTACTAAAGCAGAAATGAGAGAGCAGCTACCTCTATGCTTTGGTGAGTTTTATCTCTTGGAGCAGTATGAGGCTGTCACAGAAGAAGATTCTCTCATGCTCCCAGCAGGAGAAGGGGAAAGGAGCCACTCTGTAAACTGTTAGCAAGGTATTCTTTCTGGAGAAACTATTCAGCCAGAGCTCAATTTGATGGGATTTCTTCACAGCCTAACTGACCTGGGAGAAGGGAAATACCTCAGTGAAATTAAAAAATCAGTAATAGGAGGACAGTTGGGAAATCCCAAAGAGTGTGGGGATTAAACAATACACTTTTAAATTACACATGCATTAAAAAGCAATTTTATGACACGTTTTGAAATGTCTTGAACTAAATGAAAATATAAGCATCACAGTTTATGGGATACAGTGAAAGCAATGCCTGGAAGAAAATGCATGGGATGTGTACATTAGAAAACAGGGCAGATCTCAGTTCAGTGTTACAAGCGCCATATTCAGAAGCTGGGAAAGAGGAGCAAAATAGAAGAAAAGAAAAAAATAAAGGTTCAAAACCCAAAGAATTTGAAAGTAGTAGCTCAACAGAGCCAAAAGTCGTTTTTTTGAAAAGATCAGTAAAATCAACAAGTGTGTAGCTAGCTAAGAAGAACGAGATTAGACATGAATTACAGTATCAGAAAGGAAATAGAGGACATTGTTGGAGATCTCATGGACATTAAAAGGATAGAAAGGAATATCATGAAAAATTCGGTGTTTCAATCTTTTTCTTTTAAAGAAAAAAATCATAAATTTTCAAGACAAGATAATAGTCTGGTAACAATGGTTAATACATTGCCTACTGTTATCTTTAGTTACTCAGATTATAAGATATTGGCATTACATTGTCCAAACAATATTAGCACAAAACTTTTTTTTTCAATGAAGTAAGAGAAATTAATCATTTATCTTAGATTCACCCTATATAAACTAAATATATAATTTAATTTATTACTAATTATTAATTTAACTAAACTTAATTAACTTAATTTCCTTTTTATTTTCTGTTCCTTCTTTTCTCTTTTCCCCAATCTTGATTCTCTTTCCATTTGAACAATTTCTTCCCATTTTACAATAGCTATTATACATTTTGGATCTTATTTACTCTTTCAGCTTCTCAAACTAAGAAGACAATATGATGCTTACACATGTACATCTGGTCTGTTTCACTTATGAATATGGTCTTGAGTTGCATCCATTTATATGTGGAAGTCTCTAGTTTATTCTTTTTTATGGCTGAGCATACTTCAGTGTATAAAAAGACCATATTTTTTCTTATTCATTCTTTGGCTGATGGACATCTGGCTTGTAACTATCACAAGCTGTATGTGCTGCCATAACATGGGTGCACATATGTTGCTGTGGCACATGTTTTTAATTATTGTGAGAAGATACCCAGAAGGGAAAAGTTGGGTCATATGGGACCTCCAATCTTAATTTTTTGAGAAATCTCCACACTGATTTCCACAGTGGTTGTACAAGTCTACACTACCAACAACAGTGGAGAAGGATTTTTTTCCCCTGTAGTACCTCATGCACTTGTTATTGGTTGATTTCTTGACAATAGCCATTCTTTCTGGGGTGAGATGGAATCTCAGTATCGTATTAATTTGCATCTCTTGAATGACCAGTGATGTTGAAGACATTTTCATATATTTATTGGTTTTTATATTTCTTCATAAGAGAAGTATGTACTCATCTCAGATACTCATTTTGGATTGGGTCTTTAAATTTCAGAAGTCTGATATTTTTGAGTTCTTTATATCTTTTCCATAGTAATCCTTTGTCTGAGGAAAAACCAGCAAATATTTTTCCCCCACTATGGATTGTCTCTTCACTTTGTTGGTAGTTTCTCTTGCTGTGCAAAAACTTTTGAATAAGATGAGAGCCTAGTTGATTATCTGTTATACTTCCTGTGTGGTCAAAGTTTTATTCATAAAGTCGTTGACTACATTAATGTTTTTAACAGTTTTATCTATTCTTTCTTCCAGAACATTTAATGTTTCTGCTTTAATGTATAGATTTTTGATCCATTTGAGGTTTAGTTTAATGCATGGTAAAAGATGTGGGTCAACTTTTAATCTTTGCAATGTGCAGAGCCAGTTTTTCCAGCCCTATTTATTTATTTAATCCATTTTAAATTTTGTTCTTTATTTATATATTGGGATTCTCATGTAAGAGAAACCATGTAATATTTAAGCTTGTGTGTCTCATTTATTTCACTTAACATTTTGCTCTCAAATTACATTCTTTTTCCTATGAGTGACTCACATTTACCATTCTTTATGGCAGAGTAGTACTCTACTATGTATAAACGCCACATTTTCTTCATCCATTCATCTGTTCATGAGCATATAGGTTGTTCTCAAGATTAAGCTACTGTGAGTTGTGCTACCATAAACATGGATATAGCATCAATTATTGTGGGAACTATTGTGAAAGGTGTTTCCCTAATTTCTCTTACTGAGTTTGTTGTTCACATACATGAAGGCTATTGATTCTTGAGTTTGACTTTATCTAGCTATTCTACTGAATTTGCTCATTAAATCTAGCAGTTTGTTAGTGGAGATTTTAGGGTCCTCTAGATAGACTGATCTTTTTTTCTGAGAGTTTGCGTTGCACCAGTAAGTTGTGTATTTGCACTTGCTCTGTTTTCCTGATATGGGTATTTATTTCTATAAATTTTCCTTTTATGACTACTTTTGTTGTGTTCTGATATATTGTATTGTTATTATCATTTAACTGTAGATGCTATTTGAATTCTTCTTTAATATCATCTATGACTAATTGGTTGTTCAGAAGGGTGCTATTTAATTTCCATGTGCTTATGAAGTTCTTGTGGTTTCTTTCATTGATTTATAATTTAAATACACTATGGTTTGATAATATACATGGGATAATTTCATTTCCTTTCCATTTAATTGTGCATGTTCTTTTTTTTCTCTCTCTCTTTTATGGTACCAGGGATTGAACTCAGTACCTTGTGCTTGCCAGGTAGGTGCTTATGCTGCTGAGCTATATCCTCAGCCCCTATTAAGTATGTTCTATGTGCTAGTGTATGCTATATTTTGGAGAACATCCCATGTGCAGCTGAGAGGAATATGTATTCTGATGTTGTGGGGTACAATACACTGTAGACTTCTACTAAGCCCATTTGTTCACAAGTTTGGTTCAGTTGTAATATTTCATTGTTGATTTTTTGTCTAGTTCATTTGTCTTTTTGTGAAAATAAGTTATTGAGTTTCCTCAATACAATTGTATTAATACTTATTTGATTTTTTGTGCCTGTTAATATTTATTTTGTATAGTTTGGTGCACAGGTATTTGTTGCATATATACTTATGATTGTTATCTCTTCCTCTTGGACTATTCCCTTTACAAGAATGTAGTGACTTTCTTTATCTCTCTTAATCAGTCTTGGCTTGAAATTTATTTTGTCTGAAAATAGAATAGCTACCTTTGATTTTTGGGTTTTTTGTCACATGGAGTATTTTTTCCATACTTCGATTTTCAGTCTATGAAATTCTTTTTAAATTAAATGTGTTTTTTGTATGCAGCATATTATTGGATTTTGCTTCTCAATTCATTCTACCAGCCTGTGTCTTTTGACTGACATGTACTGACTTATCCTTGTTATATTAATTTCCTGTTGTTGCCTCCTCCCTCTTTTTCCTCCTTCTGTTTAATTGTTTGCCTTTCCTGGTGATTCCTTCTCTTGACCTTTATAGAGTTGTAGCCCTTGGTATCACTTTCTAGCATGTCCTTCAAAACATTTTAGAATGCTAGTTTGGTGGTCATAAATTTCCTCAGATGTTCTTTGTCATGGAAGTATCTTAATCCTCCATCAGTTTTGAAAAATTGTTTTGTGGGATACATAAGTCTTGATTGAAAGTTGTTTTCATTTAGAACTTGAAATACTTCAACCCAAGCTCTCTTTTACCTGAGGGTGTATGCTGAGAAGTCAGCTGTGATATTGATGGGTCTTCCTTTATACGTGATTTGTTTCCTTTCCCTAAGAGCTTTTAAGTTTCTATTCTTGTGTTGAAATCTTGGACTTTTGACTATGATATCCCCTGGCTGTGTTCTCTCTCTCTCTCTCTCTCTCTCTCTCGCTCTCGCTCTCGCTCTCGCTCTCGCTCTCTCGCTCTCTCGCTCTCTTGCTCTGTCTTTCTGTCTCTCTCTCTTGATTGTGACTAATTTGAGTTTTATATGCCTCACTACTGAATGTCAAATTTCTTTTCTCTACTAGGGAAGTTTTCTGTCATGCCATCTGTGAATAGTTTTTTTTTGTTGTTGTTGTTTATTTGTTTTTTAATATCATTCATGCTATCTTCTGCTTTTTCATTGACTTCAGTCAATCTTAAATTATTCTTCTTTGCCACATCTAGCAGCTGCTTGATTGATTTCTCATGATCTGCTTTTTTATTTTTTTATGATCTGCTTTTTTAATGAAATCTTTCTTTTCATATTCATTAGCCACAAACCTGTTTTTAATATCTGAGATCCTATCCTCACAACTGTTTAATCTGCTGTGGATACTTTCAATGAAATTCTTATTTTCCTGATATACTCTTGAATCTCCCTTATGGATTCTATTTCTTTCCTGTGCTGAGCATTCATGGCTTCCATAACTTCCTTAAGCACCTCTGTTTTTTTGTGTATGTTCCTTTGTGTCAGTAAGCATGGTTTTCAATGGGGACACCATTTCTGCAATTATCTGAGAAATTATTTCTGATTTGATTTTTTTCTAAAGCCATATTCAATTGCTTTGTTGATACCACTTCAGATAGGTCAGGTAAGTGGCTTTCAGATTAGCCCATCTCATTGTCCCCTGGTTTGTCCTCAATGAACTGGTTGTCTGGGGTTACATCTTGTTTAAGTGCCTTCTCTTTTCCTTTTGTTTCTTTCTTTAGTTTAATTCCTTGGGTGATGCTATGAATTGTCAATGATGGGTGGCTTTATTGCTAGTATTTAGAACCCTTATGAAATGGTTGCTTCTCCAAGATATCTCCCAGCTGTAGCTGGTTTTGGGTGTTTAAATCTGTTGTAAAATCCTACTTCTTCAATTTGTTGGGGATGAGAAGTCACTGCCTGTTTGGTCCAGACCTTGGTTCCTTGGCCCTATTCCACTGTATTGTCTGTGACCCTTAGTAAATCTCAGTTGTGGAATACCAGGAAGAACAGCTATTTAGAATAATTATGTCACTTTTGGCTACTGTAGTACCATCAGCAATAACAATAGCATTAAATGCAGTCTAGAAAATGACAAACTCAGCTGTCCATTAATTTGTCACCATTAACCATATGAACTAGATTTTTTGATTATGTAACAAAATATAAAACAAACCATAAACTTGTATGCAGCACACAAGTCTTTAATATGTGAATTTTGCCCTTTGTGTTGAAAATTTAAAATGAGTTAAGGAGAAGATAAATAAGTGGAAGAAAAGAAAGAGATTAGAAATAAGGCTGGAGGACAAAGGGAGATCATATTAACTTAGGGAAACTGGTGCAGAAGTCTGGAGAGAAAGAGAAAAGAAAGAGAAAAAGATCAGACTCGAACTACAACAAGAAAGAGGCTAGAAACTGCATTTGTAAAAAGCAACATCAAACAACGAAGGAGAAAAAACCAAGACAAACAAAAAGACCAAAGACAAAACCATAACAACAGAAAAACAAGTGAGTGAGAGAAAGAGAGAGAGAAAAAAAAGAGATTTCCCCTCTCCTGCCACTTTCTTACTGTCTGTGTAAGGAGCTGGGAGAGTGGCTACCACCACTGCCGCATCCATCACAGTTTCAGGAAACAGATCTGAAACAAAGTCAGCTGCCTCTGAAGATAGTTTGACAGGTCTGTAGACATCAAGTTCAGCTTTGTCTGCCAACTTGTTTGACATGTCAGGGGCCTGACAAACACCGTTGACGTTTACACGGATGTTAACACTCACAGATCCTGAGAGTACTGGGATTGAGTCACATTGTAGTGGAATGGGGAAATCAAGATGACTACCAACTGCTTCAAAAACTAGACAGGGGCAAATATAGTGAAGTATTTGAAGCCATTAACATCACAAATAATGAAAAAGTTGTTGTTAAAATTCTCAAACAAAAGGACAAGGTGTTGTGGAGCTACTGAAGATGGCGGAATTGTAGTGGATGAGAAACTAGATAGAAATCTTGAAGACATGGGGTTGGCAAAGAGTTCATGAACAAAACCCAACCTGCATGGGAAATACTCCAACCCATCAACAACTGGAATCTCATCTTATTCAAAAGCTTTTTCCCATGGGCTGGTGAGATGGCTCAGTGGTCTAAAACACCTACTTAGAACAAGCTAAGCTAAGCAAAACACAGGGACTGTGGTTCAATCCCCCAGCACCACATGAAAGCCAGCCCCGCCCCCTGGTGGGCTGAGCTGGCCACACACACACACAAAATAAATAAATAAATATTTTTTAAAAAATTAAAAAAAAAAAAAGCTTTTTCCCATCAAAGAAATAATGAGCAGAGTGAAAAGAAAACCCAGAGTGGGCAGATTGTTTAGCCAACAGTTTCTCAGACAAAGGACTTCTGTCTAGAACATAGAACTAAAAAAAAGTCAAATCCCCCATATTTAAAGACCAAATCCAAAAGTGGACATCTGTGATGAACACTCACTCTTCAGATGAATAAACATAGGCCTCAAATAAATATGTGAAGAAATGCTTAACATCACTGGTCTTCTAGAGATGCAAATAAAAACAACACTGAGATTCCATCTCATTTCAGAAAGAATGGCTGTCATAAAAAAACCCAACCAATATGAGTCATAGATATAGCTCAGTTGTACAGCACCTGCCTAGTAAGAACAAGGTCCTGAATTTGATTCCTGACACATACAAATCAACCAATGACAAATGCTGAAAGGGCTTTGAAGCAAAAGGAACCCTATTCTATTGTTGGTGGTAGTGTACACTAGAGCAAGTACTGTGGAAATCAGTGTGGAGATTCTTCAAAAAACTAGGATTAGAGGTCCCTTTCAACCCAACTTTCCTCTTCTGTATATTTTCCCAGAAGAATTAAAAGCACCATACTATCATTATATATGTGCATTCATGTTTATAGTAGCACAGAGATTTGTAATAGCTAAATCTTGGAAACAACCCAAGTGCCTATCAACCAAGGAATGATAAAAATGATATAGTATTTTTCTACAATGAAGTTCTACTCAATTATAAAGAAGGATGAACTTGACACTTTCATAGGTAAATGGATGCAACTTGAGACCATACTCATAAGTGAACTAGTGTAAACATCATATTGTCTCCCTGGTGTAAGAAACTGAAGGAGTGTATGAGATCCAAAATGTACAATAGATATTGAGAAATGGAAAGAAATTGTTCAAAAGGAATGAAAAACTGGGATAGAGAAAGAAGAAAAGAAGGAAGAGAAAAAGGAAAACAGTATTATTTAAAATAGCTATACTACTAATATCTATTAGTTCATTGAAAAGAAAGGTTTGCTCTCATATTTGATCAATTTTCATGCCTAATCCTTATAATCTGAGCAACAACTTTGAAGATAACAATAAGCGATGCAATGACCATTGTTACTCTCCTACTACCTTGTTTTGAAATTTTGTATCATTATTTTTATTCTTTCAAATAAAAAATAGAAAATAATCATGCTACTTTCCTTTTCCTAAAGTGGGTATACCAGTGGACACTGGTATATATTATATATTATGTGGTCTAATACATACATATAATATGTTATACTACATTTACTCTATCCATTCATCTGTTGATGAACAGCTGACTTCATATCTGAGTTCTTGGGAATAGTGCTATAATAAATAAGAATGTGGCAGTATCTCTTTTGCATGGTGGTTTTTCTCTCTTCAGTTATATCCTCTAGGATGACTAGATCATTTAATGCATCTAATTTTAGATTGTGGAGGAAGCATCATAGTGTTTTCCACAATTGATGCACTAATTTATATTCTTACTAACAGTGTGCATACAATAGTTCTTTTTTTTCCTCATGTCCTCATCTCCATTTGTTTCTTTTTGTTTTTTCAATAATAGCCATTCTGACTTGAATGATGCATCTTACAGTGGCTTTGATTTGCACTTCCATGATGACTAATGTTGCTGAATATTTTAAGACATATCTATTGGGCATTGCCTCTTCTGAGAAGGATACATTTAATTGCCCATTTGTGATTTTTGTTTTTAGTTCCTTATGTATTGTGGTTGTATTGCAGATGAATAGCATGCAAATATTTTCTTCCATTCTCTAGGTTGTCTTTTTATAATTTCCTTTACACTCCATGTTATGGTTTGGATCAAGAATGTTCCCAGCGGGGAGACTGGGTGTTGTGGTGCACACCTGTAATGCCAGCTTTTGGGAGGCTGTAAACAGGCAGATCACTAAGAGTCTGATCTAGTAGTGAGACTCTGAACACTTTGTAGACCCTTCCCTAAAAAATGCAAAAAAAAAAAAAAAAATGTTCCCAGGGGGCCAGGGAGATAGCTCAGTAGAATAAGTGCCTGCCTGGCAAGCACAGGGTCCTGAGTTTAATCCCCATTACAGCAGAGAAACAAAAAAGTAAGAATATTCCCAGGACTTGCTGTTGTGATGAGAGATGTGGTCAGCAGAAGGGGGAACATGAGAGGATGGCCTGGCAAAGCATACCTACTTCCCTCGCTCCTCCATTTTTTCTGTGCTTCCTGATCATCATTATATGGCCTGCTTTCTTCCTCTGCAGGCTTTCCCACCATTCCATTTCTGCTTGTAGTCAGCTGACTATGGACTAAAACATCCAAAAATTGTGAGCTCAAATAAATCCTTCATTCTTTATGTTATAAATGTTAGGTATTGTTTCAGAGATAATAAAAGTGTTTAAGACATATTTTGCTACTGAGAATGGGCTCATGATTGTGAGTACACCTGACTATATGGTTAAAAGGATTTTGGAACTGGTTAAGAGTGCAATTATCCAGAGATACCAACTGGAAGAGCCCTAAAATCCTGTAAATCAAGATTTATGAGAGATTCTTATTAGAGCTCTGAAAATCAAAATGATGATATAAATCAGAAAATAAAGACCAGGCTCAGGAGGTTTCAGTTGAGAGGAGGAACTTCATAGGCAGTTGGTTAGAGGCCACTCTGGTAAAAAAAATTGTTAATGTTTTGCCCATGTCCTGAGATTTTGAAAGAAAGTGAGATTAAGTAGGGTGGATTGATTAATTTGGCAGCAAAATTTCAAGACCCTCCAATCTTCATGCAGTGGCATGCACACTGGTGGAGGCTTTTAGCCAGCTCTACTCTCAGAGAGAGAGAGAGAGAGAAAGAGAGAGAGAGAGAGAGAGAGAGAGAGAGAGAGAGAGAGAGAGAGAGAAAGCCCAGAGCCAAGAGATGAAAAGTTTGGCCAAAACATAAGAGCCTATAATGTTGGAGTGGAGAAGAGCTTGGTTACTAAGATGATCAGCATTAAAAAGAGTTTGAATACTGTTCATAAAGACAGTAAGAAAGAGGAAATCAGTGCCCTAGATTGGTTCACAATGCTCAGCTATCCAGAGGTTTCTACAGTTATGGTGCGAGGGAGCCCAGGTACTACTCAAGGTAGTGGCAGATATTTGCATCATTCATGTAGTTCTGGTTTTATAGGCATTCAGAATGGAAGAGTGGTGAGTTCAGGGAAGCTTCGATCCAGACTTCAGAGAAAGACTTTGGCAGCTAAGCAGTATGCAAATCTATGAGGGTGATATTGAAGGTGCAGTGGAGACACCAGAAAGTTGGACAAACCAAGAATATAGACTGTCTGAGGAATGCTGCAAGCAGCATGTAAAACCTCCCTAAGAGAGATGCAATAGTTATGGTAATTTGCTTTTGGATGTTAGACATGAAACTGTAGGATTTAATGATTGCCCTGTTGTGTTTAGATCTTGCTTTGAAGCTAACAGCTAAGACTTTGTCTTGAGTCTCAAAAAAGACTTTTGCTTTTGACTTTTCAGAATGATGAAACTATTAAAACTTTAGGCATTAAAAAAATGGGCTAAATGGATTTTGCATGAAGAGATGTCCATGAGGCTTTTGGGGTGCAGGGGCAGTATGGTATGGCTTGGAACAAGAATATCCCCTCAAACTCCTCATATATTCATAGGTGGGGCTTTTAGAAAGTCATTGGATCATGGGGTATTATGGCCTTCACATACACACACACACACACACACACACACACACACACACACACACAATATAAAATACTATTTCATTGCCACTGGAATTGTTAAAATCAAAGCAATGAGCAATGGCTAATGCTGGCTGATGAGGATGTAGAAAAATTAGAATCCTCATATATGAACCCTGCAAATGTAAAATGGCACAGCTGCTGTGGAAGATTGGTAGCTTCTCAAGACTAAATGTAGAGTTACCATACTATCCAGCAATTCATAACTAAGCATATTTAAAGAGAAATAAAAATATGCGTCCATGAACAAATGTGCACATGGATACATAAGGGTATTATTCAAATAGCCAACAATTGTAAATGACCCAAATGTTCATAAATGGTGAATGAATCAACCAAGTAGTATATACATGTGATAGAATATTATTTGGTAACACAAATGAAGTAAGTTTTATACACATTATAATGTAGATGAGCTTTAAAAATGTAATGCTAAGGAAAAGAAATTAATTCTGAAAAGTCACACATTATGATTCCATTACTCAGATGTTAGAAAAGGCAAACCCACACATACAAAAAGTAGACCATGGCTTCCAGAGGCTGGGGAGAAGGAGGGAATAAGGAGTGACTACTGATGATGCAGAATTCAGAAAGTGCTAATAAATATATCCTAAGCCAGTGTGATTGCATAACTCTGTTAAGCCACTTTAAAAACGTACTTCTGTGAAATATCTGTTTATCACTAGATGTTGTGGGGCCCTGTAGTCTTTCCCAGGCACTTGTCTCACTCAAAGAATTGGAAAGGGGCCAGGGAGATGGCTCAGTGGAATAAGCACTTGCCTGGCCAACTCAGGGGCCTGAGTTCAGTCCCCGGCTCTGAAAAAAAAAATTACTACATATGGGCTGGGGAGATGGCTCAGTAGAATAAGCATTTCCTTGGCAAGCACAAGGGTCTGAGTTCAATCCCTGGTTCCGTAAAAAACCCCCAAAACACCAAAAAACAATTGGAAAGGATGACTGATGAATGCAGATGTTCAACATTTACTTAGGATTAAAAAAAGTGAAAAGGAGTTAAGAAAGAAGTGCTTAAGAGGAAGAAGAAAAGGGAGGATATGCCTTTTATGTAGAGTGGGTCACTGTACAAATGAAAATACAGTGGCCATGAAGTTAATAGCCACTGTCTTTTATATCTTTTTTTGTTGTCAGATGCCATGCCATGCGGGGCTCCAAAGCTGCTCTGCACATGCATCCCAGCCATAACTTGATAGGTCTCTGTGCTTGACAGGTCATGCCCAGCTGTTCTGCCAACTTGCCATGCCCTTATCTGCCTCATTTCTGCCTCAAGACATAAATTACCATAATTATTTATGGGCTGCTGAAGGAGTGTATCTCTCTGTCTTCGTACAACTATGTCCTGCTGAAAGAGGCTATGAGTCCTATCAACTGGAGACTGTATACTCTCTAACTACCTATGGACCACCAGCTGGGCTGAAGAAAGCCTACCAGAAGACAGAGAGGAAAGAGCTAGTGTGTATATGTAGAGAATTGTTGAGCTGCCATTAAGAGCTGTGGAGGCAAAGAGGGATGTTAACTACAGACCAATGCCTTGTTTCGGTGATTTGGCTTATTGGAACTTGGAACAGAAATGGAGGTTTTTTTTTTTTTTTTTTTTTTTTTGCGGAACTGGGGATTGAACTCCGGCCCTTGCGCTTGCCAGGGAAGTGCTTATTCCACTGAGCTGTCTCCCCAGCTCAAGAAGGATTTTTTTGGGGGGCCATTTAGGATGTCTTCAGGGCAGGTCTGGTTTTGGCTTGAGGATGAGGAGATCGAACCACAGCATCCTGAGCCTGACTGCTTTGTTTCAGCAGGCACTTAAAAACCTGAGCTAATGGGCAGGCCCCCAAGTTTTGCTTTTTTGAAGAGGAGCCTCAGGTCTTTCAGAGGTTCATAGGAATGTTTTTTTCTTTTTTGGTGCTCTTTTTCCTCAGATATTTAAGGTAGAGATGTATTTATAATGGCTGGTCTCTCCAGCGTGTATCTCAATCCTCTCTATAGGTTCCGGCAAAGGGGATATTCTGAACTTGCCAGGCTTATAGCAAGCTTAGGGTGGGCAAGATTTGAAGACCTGTTGAGTGGTCCCTGCTACTTCTAATTTTGTAAAAACTTGGATGATCATTTACCATGTAGAATTTTTAAAACAGCTTTTCACTGTTTCTCTTGAGGAAAGACCAGAATGGTTCCTCAGTAGTAGGTAAGAAGGGTAATGTCTTAAGGAACTGTAAAATTCCTCTTAACCAGGAAACCCATGATGCCTTCTTACCAGACTTTATTTCCCAAGGAGACTTGAAATATGTCCCTTTGGTGTCCTTTGCAATGAATGACAGTGACCTGCCTGGAAAGACAGATGACCTCTAAGGGTTGTAGTTAGCATCCTCCCTTTTCTCCAGATCATTGCATGAGCATGTAGCACTAGATATTTGAATTGATTTGACAAGTCAGAGCAGGTGTAAAGAAGGCCAGAGTAATGTCCTCTTGATCCCAATTGTGGCTATGGATCTGGAGGAAGGTTTCCTAGAGAGGGAAATCAAAACAGAAAGAATTGAATTCCACATTCCTGGACAGCCAGATTCACCTGCAGTTTTTGTTTTTGTTTTATAGGAGATGGAGATGCTCATGGATGAGGCATTTCAGCTTAAGCTGGCACCTCTTCAGTCCTCTTTATCATAGAAGATTAAGGTTGTGGCTGCCCTCTCTGGGAGCAGGACAGTCAATCCCCCAGTATCGTAAGTCAGGCACATTGACCATCTGACACATGGAACAGGCACTGCCAAGGGAATGGCTCAGTCCAGTTTCATGCCCAGTGTTCAGTCTTCCTGCATGTAAATCAAACCTTGATTGGTCCTGGGTTTTCTCTTGGATGGCTTGGGTGTTCTTTAAAGCATTGCCAATTGCAACAGTCATACTTTTGATCTTTTTTTTTTAATTTTTAAATCAGCCCTTGTCTTTTATCTTCCCCTAAATCCTGATTGTGTTTTGTTTTATCTTGTTTGAGACAAGGCCTTGCTGTCTAGGTCAGGCTGGCCATGAACTCACTGTGTATCCCAGGCTGGGCTTCAACTTATAGCAATCCTTCTGTCTCAGCCTCTAAAATGCTGGGAATTAGAGGTGTGCACCACGAATCCCAGCTAGACCCTGATTACTGAACACAGAAAAGGACATGGGTCTAGCAGTAGGGTCAGGGGTATCTGAAGACTTCTCTGCAAACATAACAGGGTCTTTTGGAGTATACTAGGTGTCTTTGGGGCTCTAGAATCTACTGAAAACAGGTGAGATAGATCTATGTCTCCCTGAAAAACAGTGGACATCTCTGAGACTACCGATAATGTCAACCTTCTCATGGCCCCCTACATTTTCTTCTCTTTTTTTTTTCCCTCAGAGATAAAGAGTCACAAATACCTGAACATAAGGCATTTCATACCACTTTCTATGCTTTTTGCAGAAAAGATCTAACTACAAATGAGTATTGTGATTTAAACCACCATTTTGTTGCCATTTCCTAGTTTATGTAGCCTAACGGTAAGTTCACTGGTGTTGTAGGCAGCCAAATCAAATATAAATATTATAAGCATCAGATAAGGCTAGGCCTTCAAGCAGACCACACAGAGGACAAGATACTTTGCAACTGTAAGAGAGATGAACACTCTTGCTGTGGGCAGACCTAAAGACCAAAGATCAAGTAAATGCTCACCTCCTAAAGATAAGCATCCAGGATTATCACTTTGAGAAAGCCAGGAAGAGTCACTAATCCAACCACTACTGGCTGGCTACTGGGTAAACTCCAGTTCTATATTTATGCTCACTTGCTACATGACTTGCTTCCCCAATCAGTCCTGGATTTAATCAATTTTGCCTGAGCAATAGTACACTTGTAATCTTATTGGTTGACCACAGTTTCGTCCCACATCATGCCCGCCTAAGCGAGTTCAGTCCTCTTTATCAGAGGACATTAGGATTGTAGCTGCATTAGAGAGGAAGTTAGAGCCTCTGAGGGCTCCTAAGAGATTATAAACTCTTAAAGGATGAGTGTGGAGTCCCTGGAGGGATCCCTTGGCTGCCTGGGAAATATTGTCTCTTACACTCATTCCAACAGTGCTTTGTTTCTTTAAGGTAGTAGAGGGAGAAATCTGTTTTGGTACTTAAAAGTTATTACCTGAAATTTTGAAACAAGGAGAGAATACAACCTCAGTCCCATTATGTTCCCTCAAAACAAAGGCTTTTGCTCTCAATTTATGAAGGTGCCTCACCCACACTCCATGCCCATTCACAAGGCACAAGAATACTAGAAACTTCAAGTTGCTGGAAGAGTCAGTTGTTTACTAAAAATCAGAAAGATTTTCAACAGCATTTCTTCCTGGGCAACCTTTGGCTCCAATTTAGTTAGGCTACTACTTTGAATTTACAGTAAACTTGGAAATTTAGTCACCTGATGTCAAATTGAACTAGAAGTAAAGGTAAGCAGGAGGTTTGTGTCAGGTTCAACCTGGGCATGACTTTTCCAGCTGTCACACTGTTTTCAGCAAACTGCAGCCCCAAAGAAGTATGCTGCAACTGGCAAATAACAGGAAACTGCAAACAGCTCATGTTGTCCCCAGACAATCAGGACAGGATGACATGAAGAAAAGATAAGAAGACAGAACAGGAGACTGTCTCAGCACCAGAACACCTGATAACATCTTTACATCTGCACCAGACATTCTGAGAACTTTGACCACAAAGGTATACTCTCACTGCCATTGCACATGATAACCCTACCTGATCTCCTCACATGACCTTTCTTCCCAAGCTCTACAAAAAACCCTGCTTTTCTTCATTCAGGACTGATGACCTTCTGACCCTCAGTCTACCTGCACCCAGGTACAATAAATCTTGTGCCGCGTTGCCTTTACCCAAGCCTGCTTAGGTGATCCCTGGTTGTCTCTTTCTTACGCCATCTATTACATGTGGTACCAAAACCAGGAAGAGGAATCCCTCTGGGAGCTAGGGGGTCTGGATCCTTCTCCCAAACCTCCTCCTTAGCTGAGACGACCCAGTGGCATCTGCTCCTCAGACCCTGTTTCTATGGCCCCTGCTGTGCCAGGCCTTTGTTTTTCAGATCAGGCAAGTCTCAGAACCTCTCTCCCTCCCTCTTTTCCTTGACTGCCTTTCACCCTCCCTCAGAGTCAGAAAGAGCCTGGTCCTGCTTTTTGTGCTTTTGAACTCCATCGCTGGTCTTGGAAAGCACTCCTGGGAGGGGTTGTAGGAGTCCCCTCCAGGTTCTTGTCTCAGTCTAAGAAGTCAATATTTGTAATCCCAAAGATATGTTATTGGAATCCCATCAAGTTAATTCCAATCTACCACTCCCAGTGCATCCCACAGTGAAAGTAAGAACACGAAAACATATTTATAATTGTTGGGGAGCCAAGGCCCCTAAGTCCAGCCATGAAGACGGCTTTCTGGAACAAAGAGACTGACCCCAGGCAGCACCCAGGTTTTATTCAGTGGAGGAGTGGCTTAAGGAGGAATGACTGAGAATTGTGGCAAGTAGGTGACTACTGTGAGCTGAGCTAGGTGGGTGGCCTACATTTATCTTTGCCATATGCAGAGAAAGTAATCTGCATTACGCTATTGAGATAGTATCTAATATTTTGGGAATCTGGTGCTCAGCCAAGATGGAGACAACCACTTTTCTTTCAAGAACAGCTGCTCAGGTGATCCTCCACAAGGGCTGCTTTAATTTGGCATTTGGCCAACAGCAAAGATGTTTGTATTGTTATTCACCCACATTTCACAGCTCTGGGTTCCAATAGGAGACATCTACCAAGAGAACATACCACTCCCCCACATCTCTCTGTACTCAATGGGAACCTTCCATATTACATTCTTCTCTTGTCCCTGCTGATTTCTCTCCTGTCAAACCTCAAGTTTCTGTCCTTTTTTTTTTTTTTGGGGGGGGGGAAGGGTCTACAGGGTGTTCAGGGTTTCACTACTAGATTGGACTCTTAGTAATCTGCCTATTTACAGCCTCTCAAGAGATGGGATTACAGGCATGCGCTGCCACACCCAGTCTCAATTGCCATCTCAGCATGCTCCAGGGGTGGGGCCAGCACAGTGGGCCTGGGGATAGAACCCCTGGGCCCAGCATCTGCTTGCAGGCACTTTAATCTGCTGAGCTATTTGGCTGGCCCAACAAGACCCTCTGTTCTGATCTGAAGCCTAAGTGTCTGATATTTTTCTGTAACATGGAAGGACCACAGTACAAGGTAGACAATCGCATCCCAGTGGCCAGAGAATGGTACTTCTGGTTTCTCCATTCTAAAAGATCTGGACAAATATTGTAGGCTGGGGAATTGTCTAAGGTACCTTATGTCCAGACATTTCTCACACTCCATAGTGTGAGATCCCTCTCACATTCTATTTTGCTTTCCATCTGCCCTGTCCAGTTCTCTGCAATGCCAATTCCTCCCTGATGGCTGACCCAGCTGATTTTGCTCTCCTCTGGCAGTATCCCATGCCCCTGCTGCCCCAGCTGCACCTCCTCCCCCTACTGAACTTCCTGCTGCACTGCTCTCCATTCTCTTGAACCCCCTAATGATCTGCTAATGAATCTTGTTTCTACTAAGTATTCTGTATTCTTTATTTTTAAAAATAATTTTATTGAGAAACAAATAGCAATGAGACAGTTTCAAAACTAATTAGTAGGACAGTTTCAATAATTAATACATTGAATACTGTTGACTTAGTGGTTATTCATTGTACAAGATGCAGACATAATATCCTGTCCACAAACAATATTAGTACAAAATTTTTTATTCATTGAATAAAGAGAATGTAGCTGTATATCTATCTTAACTATTTTGAATACACAGATACGAAATAGTTGTTCATTTGTATCTCTTTTTTCGTATAGCTTTGTCAGAGAAGAGTATTCTATTGTCATTTAAGTATTATAGGTGCATAAATTCAGCAAAATATTCCAATATAGTGCAGTAGTCCATAATAGTAATGAGTTTTCTATAAGACTGGCAATGTTACAAATTGTTGACTTGAGCCGTTTACAACTCAGTCTATTAATATTGCCTTTCTTTTTATACTTCGTTTTTATAGTTTTCTGCTGAATGGTTAAGACCAAGTTAAACAAGACCTGTATAACAAGAAATGTAGCTTTTGTGTCTGATAAGGTCAATCAAATCCCCTCAGGATTTATCCTGTAACCCTGTACTGCAGTTTGCAGATCCTTTGTCAGTGTCAGGCTTGTGGATGAGTCACGGCCATTGCTTGACCAATTTACTCTCTGTGAAAGCCTGAGAGAATGTTTTCTCTCCATGGGACTCTCCTTAGGCACACTCTACATCATCGATCACATTCCTCTGTGGCTCCAAAATCTCCTTGATCAGAAAATTTGGGACACAACTGAGTTACATGATGGTTCTCCTATGCGGTCTCCAAGGATGTCAAATGGTAGCTGGATGTGTTTTCAAATAGGATATTCAGGATCTTACAAACAAGATTCCCAGCCAAAAGACGCCTCTGCCCCTGCCTTGGTGGTGCTGAGACGCCTCCATCTTGGCCTAGTAAATGTTCTGGGAAGGGCTCCTGCACACTGCCAGCTACTTCCCCATATGTACCCCCCACAGGGACCTTGGAAAGCCTGTGGAAGGTGTGGTGACTTTCAGCAGGCCATGTTGACAGAGCTTAAAACAACCCTCCCTGTCCACACACAGGTCCTGTGGAGGGAAAGGGCCAACCTGGGAGAATGACTATGTCCTGGCTGAGGCTCTGGGAGCCAAAGTTGAGCTTAGAAAACAGAACTTAATAAAAAATGCAGCAATAACAACAAAACCCCCATCTTTGCATCTTTGCTGAGGCCAACACTGAGAGATGGAAGGGCTCAGAAAGACCCCTGGATCCCCCCATTAATCAAGTTGGCATGGTTTACATGGGATTTGCATAAACAGCACATTGTATTCAAGCAGCCTTCACTTCAAGGGCCAAGATTAAGGTTGAGGATTTGTCTCACCCACAAGAGTTTTGTTCAGCCTCTACTCTTTAGCAGCTGGGGACACCTAGAATAGCTCTTTATATATACTGGCAGGGCTGAGAAACATCCAAGTGACATTGGAAATGGCACAGGATGTGGGTCAGGGAGCCTTCCTAGGGATTGAAATCAGACCCTTGCACTTGCCAGGAAAGCACTTATTCTACTGAGCCGTCTCCCCAGCCCCTGAATATCAAATATCTTAGGCATAACATGGAACATCAAGTATTGATATGTTAACCTTTAAGTCCCTACAGAATATGAAGAAAAAAATTAAAAAATAAAACAATATTTTAAAAAATAGGAATAAACAATTACATATTTTTACACAAGTTTAGAAATCTAATCATATATAGCATTGTAGCAGGACAGTCCTGTGACATTTTTTCCTTGTCTCTTGTTTTCATTTATTATCCCCCTTTTTTTTAAACAAACATTTATTTGAGAGACACTATGGCAGTAGTTGGCATGTCATGACAAGCAGTACATATTTAGAAGACCAGAATGACAGGCATACCAAGCATGACCCTACTATTACACATTGCTATCTTCAGTGCACTTACTTAGTTCACAGATACCAGCATCTGTAGTTAGTCAGGGTGAGAAACATACCAATTAACTGCTAGTCTCGAAAACCTGCTGAAGATTATCAAGATCATTGTCTTACCCATCTTGTACATATAAATGTATGGCTTTGCCCCCGTCATGTTTCCTAGTTTTTTTCCTTGCCTTCTCTTTGCTGTCCTCAAGTTCTCACTTTCCTTTTAATTGTGTTATACCTTTCTATTTTTATAGTTCTGTTGAGTTCTTATACTAAGGAGGCTAAACAATATTTACACATATGAGTCTGGTTTATTTCATTTATGAGTATATCTTCAAGTGGCATCCACTTCAATATGAAGCCTTCAAGTTTATCATTCTTTATAGCTGAGTAATAATCCATTGTATAAAATACCACATCTTTTCATCCATTCCTCAGGTGATGGGCATCTTGGTTGTTTTCAAGATCTGGCTATCACAAATTGTGCTACTATAAACATAGGTACACATATATCACTATGATATGACATTTTCAGTTCCTCTGGGAAAATTCCCAGGAGGGGGATTTCCAGGCCTAGTTTTTTAAGGAGTCTCCACACTGATTTCCATGATAGTTGCACCAGTCTACATCTCCACCAACAGTGGAGAAGTGTTCCTTTTCCCCCACAGCCTCTCCAACATTTGTTGTTGGGTGATATCTTTATGATAGCCATTCTTTGTAGGGTGAGATGATATCTCAGTGTTGTTTTAATTTGCATTTCATGGATGGCTAGTGATGTGGAGCATTTTTTCATATATTTATTCGTTTCTTTAATTTCATCCTCTGAGAAGTGTGTGTTCATCTAGGATGCCCATTTCCGTATTGAGTCTTTAAATTTTGGGGCCCTAATAATTTTTAGTTCTTTAAAATTCTAGAGGGCAGACCTTTGTCTAAGCGCTTATTAGTTAGATTTTTACCAAATTTGTGGGTTGTCTTTTCACTTTGTTGGTAATTTCTTTTGATGTGCAAAAACTTCTCAATAACAGGATGCCCCAGTTGTTAATTCTTTCAAGTATTACCTGTGCAATTTTATTTTTGTTCATGAACTCTTTGCCTACCCCTATGTCTTCAAGAGTTTCTCCTACTTTCTGTTCCAGGAGATTTAGTGTTTCCAGGCATGTAGAGAGCCTGTTTTTCCAGTACCATATGTTAAAAAGGTTATCTTTCTTCCAATGAGTATGTTTGATCCCTTTGTCAAAGATCAGGAGGTTGAGTGTGCTCATAGAAGCTTCTGCATCTTCTAATCTATTCCATTGATCCTCAGGTCTACTTCATTGCCAGTACCATACTGATTTTATCATAGTAGCCTTGTAGTATAATTTCAAGTCAGGAATTGTAATGCTACCTGCCTTGTCTTTGTTGGCCAGGATTGCCTTTGATATTCTGTCTTTTCTGGTTTCAAATAAATTTTAGGAGCAATTTCTCTAGGTCTGTGACGTATGTTGGTGGTAGTTTGATAGGGATTGCATTAAATTTGTACAACAATTTTGGGAGTATGGTCATCTCCACAATTTTGGTTCTTCCTATCCAGGAGCATGGAATATCTTTCCATTTTCTGAAATCCTCTATGATCTCTTTTTTAAGAGTACTATAATTTTCCTTGAAAAGATCTTTGACTTCTTTAGTCAGATTAATTCCAAGGCATTTCATTTTCCGCAGTGCTATTGTAAAAGATATTGTTTCTATAATTTCCCTCTCAGTGTGTGTGTTATCTGTGTAGAGGAATGCTATTAACTTTTGGGTATTGACTTTGCATCCTGCTATGCTACTGAATTTCTGTATCAATTCTAGTAGCTTCTTGGTGGAGCTTTTTGGGTCTTCCCAGAACAGTATCATGTCATCTGTAAATAATAATTTAACTTCTTCTTTACCTATTCTTAGTCCTTTTATTTCTGTCTCTTGTCTAATGGCTCTAGCTAATGATTCCAGAACTATACTGAATAGGAAGGGTGGTAGAGGGCATCCTTGTCTTGTACCAGATCTGAGAGTAAAAGATTTCAGTTTTTCCCCATTTAGAATTATGTTAGCTGTTGGGTTGGCTTTTATCAGATTGAAGTAAAGGCCATCTATTCCCATTTTCTGTAGGACTTCGAGCATGAATGAGTGTTGGACTTTGTCAAAAGCGTTTTCTGCATCAATTGAGATGATCATGTGGTTTTTAGTTTTCACTTTATTGATATAGTGTATTACATTTATAGATTTTTGAATATTGAACCATCCTTGCATCCCTGGGATGAATCCTATCTGTTCATGGTATATAATCTTCTTGATGATTTGCTGTATTCTATTTGCATGGATTTTACTGAGGATTTTGGCATCTATGCTCATGAGGGAGATTGGCCTGCAGTTCTCTTTTTTAGTTGCATCTTTCTCTGGTTTTGGTATCAGTATAATACTTGCCTCCAGGAATGATTTTTGGGAGGATTGCTTCCTTTTCAATTTTTTTTTTTTTTTTTTTTTTTTTTTTTTTTTTGCTTCCTTTTCAATTTCATTGAAAATTTTGAGGAGTATAGGGATTATAACTTCCATAAATTTCTTGTAGAATTCAGCTGTGAATCCATCAGGACCTGGACTTTTCTTTGTCAGGTGTTTCATTACATTTCATATTTCATTGGCTGTTATTGGGTTATTGAGGGCTGTTATAGCTTCTTGATTCAGTTTTGGTAATTTGTACATTTCTAGGAATCTTTCCATTTCATCTATGTTCTCTATTCTGTGAGAGTGAAGATTCTCAAAATAGCTATCAATAATCTGAATTTCCACTGGGTCTGTGGTAATTACACACTTTTCATTTCTTATTGCTTGTATTTGAATTTTTTCTTTCCTCTTTTGATGAGGTTACCTAGGGGCTCATCGATTTTATTTAATCTTTCAAAGAACCAGCTTTTTGATTCTTTAATTCTTTGAAATGTTTTCTTCATCTCAATTAAATTAATATCTGCTCTAATCTTCATGATTTCCTCCCGTCTTTGAGCTTTGGGTTTGGTTTGCTCTTCTTTTCTAGACGTTGAAAGCACAGCATTAAGGTGTTTATTTGTTCCCATTCTGTTTTCCTAATGTGTGAGTTCATAGCTATAAATTTCCCTCTAAAGACTGCTTTCATTGCATCCCATAAATTACGGTAAGTTGTGCTTGAATTTTCATTGAATTGTAGATATTCTTCAATTTCTTCCTTAATTTCATCTGTCACCCATTGGTTGCTGAGTACCGTGTTGTTTAATTTCTATGTACTTTTGGGGTTTTTCTTGTTTCTTTTGTCATTTATTTCCAGTTTCATTGCACTGTGGTCAGATTATATACATGGGATAATTTCGGTTTTTTTGCACATACTTAAGCATGACCTATGGACCAATATGTGGTCTATTTTAGAAAATGACCCATCTGCAGCTGAAAAAAATGTGTACTCAGCTGTCGTTGGGTGGAACACTCTGTATATGTCCACTAAGTTCATTTATTCCAAGCTCTGGTTCAATTCTGCTACTTCTTTGCTAATTTTCTGTCTGCTTGACCTATCTTTTTGTGATAGGGGGTGTGAAGGTCTCCTGTTAAGATTGTGGCATTGGATATTAGATTTTTCATGTCCAACAAGATTTGTCTTATATAATTGGGTGTTTCTGTGTTTGGTGCATACATATTTATAATTGTCCTCTCTTCCTTTTGAATTTTTCCCCTAACCAGTATATAATGGCCTTCTGTATTTTGTTTGGTCATTCTTGGTTTGAAGTAGGGACTGTCTGCAAACAAGATTGATACCCTTGCTTTTTTCTGAGGTGTTGGGGCATGTAATATTGTGTTCCATCCTTTGACTTTCAGCCTATGAATGTCTTTATGAGTTAAATTTGTTTCTTTTTTTTTCCAAAATTTTATTGATAAACAGATAGCAATGAGAGAGTTTCAAATCAAATCAGAAGTACAGTTTCAACAAATAACACACTGCATATATTCTTCTTAGTGGTTAATTGCTGTACAAGATGC
>NW_004524627.1:4233807-4242492 GCF_000260255.1 Octodon degus | reverse complement strand
TTGAACCCTTTGTGTCTCTCTGGGAAGATGTTCTGCTCCTGAATCAGCTGGGTGGGTCTTGCCTCTAGCCTCTTTGCAGGGAGTTCTGCTGAAGGGTTCCCTTCTGGGCCTGCAGCCTGGGTCGAATGAGGATCTGCAGGCCCTGGGTAGTCTCACTCACTTGCCCAGCCTGAGCTCCTGGTCTATTCAGGATCTGGTGGGCCCCGGGTCTTCTCACTCACTTGCTGGGCCTTTGCTCTGTGTCTATTCAGGATCCAGAGGGCCCCGGGTCGTCTCACTCACTCACTCACCGGGCCTGTGCTCTGGGTCTGTTCAGAATCCCATGGCCCTGGGTCATCTCACTCACCCGCCCGGCCTGCGCTCTGTGTCTATTCAGGATCCCTCAGCCTCGGTCGTCTCACTCACTCACAGGGCCTGCGCTCTGGGTCTGTTCAGGATCCTGCAGCCCTCGGGCATCTCTGTGTTCCATCTTTGTAAGGTAAAATTTTACTGGAGCTTCTTTTTTGACCAAACTCTCAACATTTTACATCATTCTGCTTGGATGTTTGCTCTTGATTCTCAAAATAGATATGACTAAAGCTCCTGTTGGGAGCCATGTCATCACTTCAGCATTAGACTATCTTGAAGTTTTTATGCAAGATTAATTAGTCCACCATCCTTAACTCAATCTCAGACAAAGCCTCTGGACATTAGAGAAATGTTGACAAACTTTATGCTAGGGTATAATACACATCTTCTAGAGTTCAACAGCCAATGCAGTCCTTCTTCCCAGCAGAAACCTTCTGAGCTGATCTTTACTGGTAGCATTTCCATCAGCATTCTGGTCTTCTGAATTCTCACCAGAATCTCCCATCAAGTACATCTGAAGGCATTTCATGCCTGCTTCTTGAGCTGGCACCTCCAAATTTTTCCAAACGTGTCCCACCTCCAAATCTTCCCAAAATTTTCCCCCAGTTCCAAAGGCTCCTGAACCATATGGTCAGATATAGTCACAATAATGGCCCCACCTTCAGTACCAAAATCTCTCTTAGTTATTTTTCTCATTGCTAAGACAAAATACCTGGCACCTAAAGTTAAAGGAAGAAGGGTTTATTTAGCTTACAGTTTTTACAGTTTATGGCTACAGTCCATAATCAGCTAGCTATAAGGCAAGATGGTATGGCAGACAGGCACCACAGAGGAAAAACAGGTAATAGCAGGCAGAAGGTAGCAGAGGAATATGAGATGACTGTGTCTCCTTCTATCCCTTATATCTTATTCAAGCTACTTAGGGTGAGTAGCACTCACCCCCTTAATCCTATTACTCTAGCACTGCATCATGAATCGATTCCAGTGTCACAATGGTAGATCAAGCCACCTCTAAAAAAAAACCCATCTATGACTACATAAGGCTTTGGGGAGATATCTAAACACAAGCCATAACAAATGGAATCTAAACATAAACCATAAGAAATAGAAGGAAGACATTACAGAAGAAGAAAGGAGTAGAAGGGAGGGAGAGAAAAGGACAAAGAGGGATGAGAGTAAAAATTATAAAACTATAAAAATATATTCTATGTATGTAGAAATATGCCTAATGAAAGTCTCTATTAAAAAAAAGAAAGTCTCTGTTACAGAATATCCCATGTACACTGTCTTCATCACTTTCCTGTCACTGAAATACCTTAAGAGATGAGAAGTGTACTTTGATTTGTGGTTTAAGAGTTTTCATCTCTAAGATTTGACAAAATTTTAACAGTTCCACCATCGCTGAAAAACCCAAGTGCAAAGTCTCTTCTGAGACTCAAGGCAAACTCTTTTCTCTAAGTCTATGTAAAAATCAAACAGAGAGTTAAATACTTCCAAGGGAAAATGGCAAAGGACAAATCTTCCTATTCCAAAAGGTAGGGTCAGGAGAATAGAAAGAAATCATGAATAAATAAGTGAAACTGAATGAAGAAGGTATACAAACCCTTGAATAGTCCAACAACAGGCAATGAAACAGAGGCAGTAGTAAAACCATACTCACTAAAAACACTCAGAGTTTGCTGCTGAATTCTACTAGAATTTCAGGGAAGAGTTACCGCCAGTACTACTCAAACTTCTTAATGAAACTGGAAGAGAAGGAGTACTGCCAAACTCATTCCTGGAAGCCAAAATTTCCTTGACTCCAAAACTAAACAAAGGCTCAATTCAACAAGAAAACTACAGGCCTCTTTCTTTGATGAACATAGATACAGAACCCCTCCACAAGATACTGGCAAACAGAATGTAGCAAGTCATTAAAAAGTCCATACATTATAGCCAAGTAGGCTTTATCTCAGGGTGGCAAGGTTGGTTCAACATATGCAAATTAATAAATAATTACATAAATAGAAACCAGGACAAAAATCACATTGCCTCCCTGAATAGATATAGAAAAAGCTTTTGACAAAACTCAACATGCATTCAAGAGTTAAAAAAAGAACCTGAAGAAAATAGCTATAAAAGGACCATATCTCAATCTGATAAAAGCCATTTATTATGACTCTACTGCCAACACATATTAAATAGAAGAAGCTGAAAGATTTTGCTCTAAAATCACCACTCCCGTTGCACATAGTACTTAAAACTTTAGCCAAACAAACTGGCAAGAAAAAGAAATTTCAAAAAATATGTAGAGAACACAAGGAGGTCAAACTATTGTTATTCACAGGTGATATGATACTTTACATAAAAGACTCCAACATTCCCCCAAAAGACTCCTGGAACTAATAAATTCATTGATGTAGTAGTATACAAAATCACACACAAAAATCCATGGTGTTCCTGTATATCAATAATGAATCTACTGAGGAAAGAATTAGGGAAAAAATACCATTGAAAATGGCTTAAAAATTAAAGTATTTTGACATTAACATAACAAAGGAAGGGAAAGACCTGTGCAATGAAAAGATGATCTCTTTAACAAATGGTTATCTCTATGCAGAAAACTACTTGTGCACATACAGAAGATTAAATTTAGACTCATAATTCTCATCATGTACTGAAAATATCAAAACCAAGCTACAACCTAGATATTAAACTGAAACATTGACTCTTCTTGAAGATAAAATAGATGAAACTCTTGAAGACCTAAGCACAGGCAAGGATTTTCTGAGCAGAAGGCCAGTTGCATGAGAAATAACATCAAGGATCAACTAATGGGATTGTATCAAATTAAAAACTTCTGCATAGCAAAGTAAATAACCAACAGAATGAAGTGACAACCTACAGAATGGGGGATAAATTGCCAGCTGCTCTGTAGGCAGTGGACTAATATATAGAGCAGTGGTGGTGAATCTATGGCACATGTGCCACAGTAAGTTTGTTGTTATCACTAAAAGCTATAAAACTTTTGCCATCGCTGATCTAGAGTATGTAATAAACTAAAAAATAATATCTCACCCCCAAATAAAATACTCAATAAAAAATGGGCAAATGACATCAATAGACACTTCTCAGAAGAAGAAATACAAATTGCCAAAAAATAGCTTTAAAAAGCATTCAATATCCCTAGTCATTAGAAAAGAGCACATTAAAAGTGTATTGAGATTCCTTCTTAATCCAGAAAGAACAGTTCTCAGTAACAAATCAAGTAACATAATGCTGGTGAGGCTTGGAGAAAAAAGGAACCCTCTTCAGGAACATAAACTAGTAAACTAGTATGGAGATTCTTTAAAAAAAAAGTAGAAATTCCATTTTCATCCAGCTAGTCCCTTTTAGGTATCCTCTCAAAAGAGTTAAAGACATCTGTCTTAGTTATTTTTCTCATTGCTGCGACAAAATACTCACCACCAAAAGTTAAAGGAGGAAAGGTTTATTTGGCTCAGAGTTTGTAGAGGTTTCTGTCCACAGTTGGCTGGCTCCAGGGCAGGGTGTATGGCAGGGGGCATCACAGAGAAGAAACTGTTCCTGGGAGGTAGGGGATAGCAAAATAGCAAGCAACAAGTGACAAGTGACAAGCAGCTACCACAGCCCTCTTTCTGTCACTTATATTCTATCTAGGCTATCTGCCATTAAAGCAGACAGCATTCACACCCAGGGTGGGGCATCCTTCATTCTAGCATTGGATTGTGGATCAGTCCTGGCTTCACATCCTTAATCCTAGCATCACACATTCTAGATCCAGTCACCTCAAAAAAAAGCCCCACCTGTGACTGCATGAGGCTTTAAAGGCATATCTAGAGACAAGCCATGACATCATATTACAGTGATATGTGCATTCTTATGTATATGGCAGAAAACTTAGTAGCTGAATCTTGGGAACAGCCTATATGTTTATTGATAGATGAATGGATAAAGAAAATGTGGATTTACACATAATGAAATATGCAAATATGAAGAATTAAATTTTAATCATATATAGGAAAATGAGTTTACTTGAGACCATAATTATTTTTGCAACAGCCTCTTTCTGTGTAATTCAGGTTGATCTTGAACTCACTGTGGGGTTCAGGTTTGCCTTGAACTTTCAGTGTTCCACCTGCCTCAGCCTCCCCAGTGCTGGGATTATAGACATGTGCCATCACACCTGGCAAGATCATAATGTTAAATGAAATAAACTAAACATATAAGATTAGATATCACATAGTTCTCTTATATGAGAAACCCAAAATATACATCACTTAAAGAGCAAAATAAAAGATCAATAATGGGAAACAGAAGATAGATCTTTTGCAACTGGGAAGGGTATCAAGGGATGGAAGGAGGTGTGAAAGAGAAAGTAGGTAGGGAATAAAGAGAGATAAGGTGTGTTCTATACATGTTAATTTCCCATGATTCATATAACAACTGTGGACAGCAAACATATACTAATATGAAATAAAAATAGATACTTTAAAATTAATTTAAAAATTAAAAGAGAAAAAGAACTGGTGAGCATGAAAGATATAGAAGAAACTGAAATGTATGAAAGGAGCCAATCAAAGGAGTTTGTGGATTGTGCTAGTCCATTTGTCTGCTATTCTGGGAAGCTTATGGCTAAAGAGACAGAAAAAGATCAGTGATGTCAGGGGTTGGTGGGGAGAGGATGAATAAGCAGAACAGAGATTTCAGGGCAGTGTAGCTATTGTGAGTGAGATGATCACAGAGGATATTTCATTATACATTTGTTAAAGCCCTCAGAATGTGATTCACCAAGAGCGAGCCCTCGTACAATCCATCCACTGCAGCAGGAGGATAAATATTAGAGTGGCTAAAATCCCAGGAAACTAGGGGATTTGGTTGATAATGAGGTTGTAGATTCAGTCATAACCATTGGACCACTCTGTTGTAGGATGTTAACAGATGGTGAAAGTTATGTGTGTGGTAGGGTGGGAACCCTCAACATGTTTCCCAATATTGTTATAAACTCAAAACATTTTTAACACAGAGAATTCATTAATTGAAAGAAAGAGAAACTATTTTACTGCCAGTTAAGCTGTGGTATCTTTTGGAGATTGCTCAGTCAGAAGTAAAAGAAAACAAAATGGTTAAGTAGTTTAAATGTACATGTATGAGCGCCTTAAAAGCTAAAAATTTGTTACAGCTTCTTCTGTTAGAAATGGGGCTCCCTGCAAAGGTCTTGCAGAGTATGGGAAGTTATCTCATCACACAGGTTGGAGAAGAGAACAGAAGACAAAGCCTTATACAAGCAACATTGCCCACTGCTTGCTGGACCAAGGACAGTGAAGGAAACAATGGCCATGCTTCTTGCATTACTGCTAGTGTGTGGTATTGTAGTTCTGGCTATAAATATGATAACTGAATTAATATCCCTTTATAAGAATTGTACTTTTGCCTGCCAAAGGGACAAGTTTGTAAATTCTGTCAGCTCCAGTGAATAACCACTGAAGGTCTTTTCTAGAGATACTTGGTGACAAACACAAAGAACTGAGTAATTTTTTGGACAGCAAATGTGTTGCTTGGGAAGAAACATAAAATACTGAGTCATTTTTTGAACTTTATGGATTATTCTGGAACTACTGTGCTAACATTTGCATAGATGATGCAAAAGCCAGGGTGAGCGCCCTGTGAGCCCTGGAGCCAGGCAGCAGAGTGAGATTGCACCAGCAGTCTTTTTTTTTTTTTTTTAAATTAATTTTATTGAGAAACAAATAGCAATGAGACAGTTTCAAAACAGATTAGTAGGACAGTTTCAATAATTAATACACTGCGTATAGTTGTCTTATAAGTAGTTATTTGTAGTATACAAGATGTAGACATGATATCCTGTCCAAACACTATTAGTACAAATCTTTCTTCTCACTGAATTAAGAGAAAGTAGCTGTATATCTATCCTAACTATTCTGTATATACAGATCCAAAATGGTCCTTCATTTATATCCCCATTTTGGTTAGTTTTGTTAGTCTTTACAGTCCTCACTGCCACATACATGTGTTGAGGAAAAAGAAAGTTTTGCTTGAGAATTCCACGGTGAAGCCTAAAAATGTTGAGAACTTCATTACATCTTAACTCTTTCAACACATATCTTTTTAATAATTTGGCTTGGCAAACTGGGGACACAGGGAAAGCTGTTCTGCCATGGGACAGCATGAAGTCTGTTGGAGAGAAAGCCCTGGAAAACCTGTTTGAGTTTGAATTAAATAAGATCATTTGGTCATAGTCACTAATTTTACCTTCAGACTAGGAGTTGGACAGTACATTAGTTGGGGTGGGGCATTTTGCAGAACTTGCACTCGAAAGGAACAAAGTAAACCTTTTATTTCATGGAAAAATAAAACTGTGGGCTGGAGAGATGGCTCAGTGATCTAAGCACTTGCCTGGCAAGTGGAAAGACCTAAGTTCAAACCCTGGTACCGCATGCCTTGCAGGCCCCAGAACCCCAGGTGAGCTGTGCCAGCCCTGAAACCAGGAGTGGTGGTGCATGCCTGTAATGCCAGCACTGGGGATACTGAGACAGGAGGATCACTACAGGTCTGAGTATAGTGAGACCCTGTATCCAATAAATAAATAAAAAGAAAAAGAAAACTGGCAATTTTTTTTTTCCAGTAATAAAATTTGAACTTTTTCTGAAACATTAGAATTCTGTAAAACTTGAGCCCATCATCATGAGCTTGCCACCTTTCTTTATAAATGATGATATTACTGTTTAGTATTCCATTAATTATATCAGTCTTTGGAAAAGCTGTTTAACTCAATAACCAATGTTTCTCAAGTGAGAAATGTGTGATTTTACAGAAACATTCACAAATAAATTATCCCTTTAAAATGTCAAGCAAGGGCCAGTGAGATAGCTCAGTAGACTAAGCACCTGCTTAGGCAAGTGCAGGGGTTGGGGTTCAATCCCTGGCACCACAGCCTGCACCAGCCCTGCCCTCGGGTGGGCTGAGCCAGCGACCGAGTCTGGGCATGGTGACACATAGTCCATGTAATCATAGCTCTGGGGAGGCTGAAAACAGGAGGATCACTACAAATTCAAGCTGCTTAGTGAGGTCCTGCACAAAAACCCCCACTGGAAAAAAAATACTTGTCAAGTAAACCAGACATGGTGGTGCATGACTATAATCCTAGCACTCAGCAAGCTGAGGTAGGAGGGTGGCTGTGAGTTTAAGACCAGGTTGGGCTACAAAGTGAATCAAGACCATCCTGAACTGCAGAATGAAATCTATTTTTTAAAAGATAAATAAACACTAAAAAGTCAAGAAGACTATATATAATATAGTCCTGAGAAAAATTTATCATATGATTTCTGGACCCACACTGCAACTAACCATTAAATACCATCTCTTACTATATTTTGCATGTCATCAAAATACAGTGTCCACAATCATTTAAAAAGTTATTAAATACTCTTGTCTTCTCCAAATATCTGTCCATGTGAGTCTGCCTTTACTCATATTCTTCAACCAAAATAACACATCACAGTAGATTGAAGCAGAGAGTCATTTATCAGTTCAGACATTAAAATGATTTGTAAAAATGCAAACAAGAATGTTCTTCTAATTAATTTTGCTTTCCTTTTGGAAAATACAGTTTAAGAAATGCTCACCAGTGGTGGTGGTCTGTACCTATAATCCTGCACTTCAGAGGCAAGGATTATGGTGATTTCAAGGGTAGCCTAGATAGACAATTGAGTGAGTTTGAGGCCTGCCTGAGTCACACAGTGAGACCCCTGTCTCAAGAAAACAAAATGCCATTCATGTTTCCATGCAATGCGCCTATTGCAGGGTGATGATTTTTAAATAAGTAAGTACGTATCAAAAAACTGGAGAACTGTTGAGTTAATTTGTTTCTCCACACACCACACATTACATAGCTGCTAACCAAGTGGAATTAAGTTGTGCATATTCTAGGCTATTCAAATTGTCTAAGCCTTCTTTATTTATTTATACCAGCTCTCATTCTTGCCAGTCCCCAACTATTGGTTCTGCTTTTTATAACATGAACATACTTGTGGCAACCATTTCCACCTCTTTCACTGCTACTAGAAGCTGTTTTATTTTATCCCTTTTGAGAACAGATCTTTCTCGAGCCTCAGGAGACCTCATTCCCTTTGTCATGTGCTTGGTTTAAGAATGACTTGGTATACATTTCTTACCACTTAAATGTGAAATGTTTGTTGAGGGGCTTTAGGAAGTGTTTGGACAATCTTCTTCTTCTTCTTCTTCTTCTTCTTCTTCTTCTTCTTCTTCTTCTTCTTCTTCTTCTTCTTCTTCTTCTTCTTCTTCTTCTTCTTCTTCTTC
>NW_004524627.1:4227074-4233644 GCF_000260255.1 Octodon degus | reverse complement strand
TGTGTGTGTGTGTGTGTGTGTGTGTGTGTGTGTGTGTGTGCAGGGTCTCACTATGCAGCTTGGGCTCGTAGTGATCCTCCTGTTTTCTGCACCCCTAGTACTGGCCTTACAGGCATGAGCCACCCTTTCCAGACTCCATCGCCAGCTCAGTGCATCCGGGGCAGGGCTGGTATGGCATGTGGTGCCAGGGATTGAACTTTGGCTCCTGCGCTTACCTTAGCAAGTGTTTAGTCTGCTGAGCTATCTCATCAGCCCTTTGACAATGTTTTTTTTTTTTTTCTTTTTTAATTGGTGACAGGGATAAAACCCAGGGCCTTACACCTACTAAGCACAAACTCTACCACTGAGATATAGTTTTAGCCCTGTCAGTCTTAAAATGAGTGTGTAATTCTTTTCACCAGTTTGGATACTGTTGTGGGCATACCAGGCCTGGGGCTACTGCAGCTATTTGGAACCCATGAGGAGAATCAGCCTAGTGAATAAGTCGAAGGGCGTTGGGTGGGAGATCATAAAGTCAGAGGCACTTTGACTCTTGGTCATACTGTTGTTCTACAAAATTAGCCCTACCCCTGAACAATCTCTGGAATTTTAAATTAGATAGCTATATGTTTGTCCAAGGTGTAAGCCATTTTTTTTAAAAAAAATGTATTTGGTACAGGGTCACACTACACAGCTCAGACTTGTAGTAATCTTCCTGTTTTTGGCTTCCCCAGTGCTGGGATTATAGGCATGTACCATCACACCTGGTCTCTGCGGCCAGCTCAGTGCACTGTGGGGCTGGAGCAGCATGTGGTACCAAGGATCAAACCCCTTCCTTGTGCTTGCCTAAACAGGTGCTTAGTCTGCTGAGCTATCTCGCTGGCTGCCATGTAAGCAATTTTGAAGAAAGTGTACTTTTACTTTTAGCTGAAAATACTCAAATCCCTGTAGACATTATTATAATTTATTTTTACTTGACTATCACACTCCATCTGGCTTCCTAAGAGAGCAGTTTTCAGCACTGGCTGTCAGGGCCAGAGTTAGGCTCAGATCCATTCTATGAGACTGAGAGGGAGAGTGACTTAGTCTCTCTGTGTCTTGGTTTTCTCATTTGTAAAACAAAGATAAAAAAGTACACTTTCTTGCTTCATGACCAGTACTAGCAAAGCTAATGGATGGCCTCAGGTTATAGAAGAGTAGTAGTGTTTAGCATGTGTGAGGCTTTGGATTCCATTGCTAGCACCGCACAACAGCAGCAACAACACCCCACTAACACGTCTGAGGTCTTTGGTGTAATATAGATCTTCTCCCAGTCCATAAAAGTAGGATTCAGACAAATGAAGGGCATTTTTTTTTTATCATAATCACAAACTTGGTTTAGACCACAACTCATAGGTCAGATGATAGAAAGTGACCAACCCACATACTTTGTGCTTACAAAAGTGACACTGTTATGTGGCTCCATCTCCTAGCAGAACTCCATGGAGTGTGGGCAGGAACAGCTAGAGGCCTGGTCTGAGCAGCAGCAGAGCTCTGCGATTCGACAGGACGCCAAGGAGGTGACTCCCACAGTGACAGCACAAGCAGCCTTGTGAGCAGCAGCTCCGAACAAGCCAGTGTGGTGTGATGTATGTGATTTGAAAACATTAAAGTGCTGGCCAAATACTAGAACAGAAACTATTGTTTGTCTTACAAGCGATCTTCAGTGCCTCACCCATGCCAAGTATGCATTCAATAGCAACATATTCAACATTTCAGTTTTCCACTTGGAAAGACCAAAACTTAAAGGAATTAACTGGTAGCACTGTAGGCACTGGGAATTTTATTCATTTTCTGATCCTTGTTGGACCACATGGACTAAAATAAAATATGTTTTCTAAAGATTTTTGGAGTCTGACAATTTGTCTTACTCACTAAACTGGTTTACATTTAAATTAGAGGGTAAGTGCATAGTAAGAAATGTGGCTTTTTGATACCCCTCCCTGTGAATAATACGCCAGCTGCCAGGGAAAACGAACTTCATTTCTCCAAAATGCCAGGAATGCAGCAGAAAACCTGCAGGACTTTCTCCCCTGTACACCCTACTGCCCAACAATCCTTTTCCTCCCAGAAAACCCTACTTCTTGGGGACCTCCTGCCTTGGTCTACCCCAGGAGAGGCTGGCTGGGATGGGAGGGTCAAGAAGGGGAAGGACTGTAAACTTCAAAAGGCCACTTTGTCACCCTTGTCTGTGCCTGGGCACTCTATGGTGGCCTATTCATGTCCATGGAAACTGTCCTTTCAGTGCGCTGGCAGCACCAAGTGCTTGCTATACTCGTCTGGGGGCTGTTGCCAGCTCAGGAGCTTGTTGGTGGTCCCAGTCCCAGGCCAAATGTCCTTTTTGTTTTCCAAATGGCTTTTATCTCAAGTGCTGGGAAAATACAAGCAAAGCTCAATGAGAAATGATCACAAGGTCTATACGGATCCAAAGTTTTGACTCAAAGCCAGGCTTCAGAACTAGCCCCCAAACCTAGGGCCAGCTCAGCTGGGTGGCCCTTTCCACAGTCTGGGCGAGGGGCTGTGAGGACACGGTGAATGTCTCTTCTTCTGACTATAGCTGTTAGTGCTCCTCGCCTTGCTGTTCTTCCAGGCTCCTGCATCCTGCCTGGCTGCCTTTCAAGAGGAGGGAGACCAGGAAGGAAGTGTTGCTCTGTCTATGTGTACGGAGCAGCACTGCACAGAGTGCTACAGTGGACAGATCAGTGCCACGATACTGGGGACAAACCCAGAGCCTATTCCCTGAGTAACAAGCATCTCTAGCCATTTTTTTTTTTTTTTTTTTTAATGAACAGAATATATTTATTGAGGGAAAGAAAGGTCCTGTCAGAGAGACAGACAGGAAGGGGGCCCTAGTGGGTGGTCCCTGGGAAGCTGTCCCTTCTAGGGACTTTTATAGAGGAAAACCATGTGGTGAGGTGGGTCTAAGGTGGTGGAGAAGACATGAGAACTTGCTTAAGTGGGCATGAGATGGGACAAAACTATGGTCAGCCAATGAGATTACAGGCACCACTGTTCAGGTAAAATTGATTAGATCCAGGACCAAATGGGGAAGTCACGTAGCAAGCAGGCATGAATATGAGACAGGGTCTCTTCCTGTTGGAGGTTGGGCTAGTGATTCATTTGGGCTCTTTCAAGGTGATTGAAAGCTATGCAGAATATCAATCCCTGATGCCCATCCCTAGGGAAGTATGTAGCTATGTTTCCTCTTTTGTCTTGGTCTTGAGGTGTGGTCCATACAGGAGTGTCTGTCCGGCTATTTTTTATTTTGAAACATTATCTCACTAAGCCATCCAAGCACTGGGCTTGACCTTCCAAGTGCTGGGAGCACAGTTGGTGCCACCATGCCTGGCTATTGCTTTTGTAAAATGAAAGGATTGCAGCAAAATTTTGTGACAAAAATGTTAACATGTGATATTTTGATGGTAGATGAATTACATGCTCTGTTTCTCAGTCTTTAGACTTGACACTGTGGGGATAATGTTGAAATTAGAAGCCATAGCATTTGCTGCAATTTGGATCTGGAAAGGTCTCCAAAGACCCAGGTGATCAAAACTTGGTCTCCAGCTCGATGCTCTTAGGAGGTGATAAGGACCCTGGGAAGTGGGGCCAGTGGGAGTTTGTTGGTGGCTGGGGGCGCCTTGAAGGGGAACTCTTTCTTCCTTTGCTTTTCACACCCTGGTCGTGAGGTGAGCAGCTGTGCCTCGCAGTGTGCTCCTCATCACGATGTGGTGCGTCATTATGTGGTGCCCCCCATGCCCCAAAGCAAGAGGTGGATGGCCACGGACTGAAACCTCTGAAACTGGGAGCCAAACGGGACCTTTTCTAGAAGCTGATATTTTCAGATATTTTGTTGCAGTAATGTAAATCTGAGTAACACAGCTAATTTCTTCTTTTATGTATTTTTACCCTTATTCAGTTTTATTGAAGTACAATTGACAAATCAAATTGTATATATTTAAACTATGTAATGTGATGACTTACTGTATATTGTGAAATGATTACCATGATCAAGTTGATTGGCACATTAAAAGGGTTAATAATGTCCCCCAGTTATAGTGGACTGATCAGGCCCACAATCTCCCAAACGAGTGGACGATGAAGGCTTAAATAAATGAGACAAGTGACACGATTTTAGGGCTCTCGGAGGATTACAACCCTTTAACAGAATTGGAGATGCTCTGGAGGCTAAGACAAAGATCTTCTCTGGGCAGCCTATATTTATTTAGGTTTCAAACAAAGGAAGGGGATACTGAGGAAAATGGAGGAATCTTAGCAGGACCTTGGGAGATATTTTCCCAAGTAGTAAATTATGTCAATCAGGAGAGGTACCTTATCTTAAGTTGACATTTACTGTAGGAGTGTGGGGCCTGCAGTTGCAGTCTCCTTTTAGTTAATTGGGGTTGAAGCAAAACATCCTCAGCTGTGGCCTCATGTTGTCCTTTGAGATGTCACAGGCCAATACAGGCCTCAGTGAGGATCAGTGACACATAGAGCTTCACTTACTAAGAGTCCCCTGCCCATCTCCAGACAAGAGGCCCAGGCCCTCGGCAATGCACAAGTAAACATGGAAAGAAGACTGGCTAATATTAAGTCCTTGTTAGAGCTGCTCCATAGCAGTCTCCATCAGGTACATTTGTCATCTCACGTAGTTACCTGGCATTTCTTAGGAAGGAAAATCTTCCTAAAATACAGGTTGAGTGATGTTTCTATAAGATGCTAGGAGGTGGATGCTGTGTGGAAGGCTAACTGGACATGGGCCTTGTGATTTATAAAAAGATGACACTGAGGGGCACAGTCATCTGGGGAAACCAAATAAAAACACTCAGCTATAATATAGATGAGACTGTGCTGTGCTGAGGTCCCGAGTAAGTCAGTGGTAAGCATTCATGTGGCCTGAGGAAGGGTGCTGTTTCAGACTACTTCTTTCAGAGAGCTAGCCAGCACCCCAAAAGAGGTCATGATGGTCCTTCCTTACATAGCACTGTGGAACAAAAGCAAAGCAGCAGTGACAGGCAGCAGAACTCACTCCCAGGACAGGCACTAGAAGAGGTCGTACCCATTCCAAGTCTATGGAAGGGAAGACATACCTCCTTAGCAATCCAGGAATACAGATGAAAATGTTATTTCAGATAAAAAGAAGAACTCTTACAGAAAAATAAAAGCTAGTATCTTAGTTACTTTCTTGTTGCTGGAACAAAACACCCGAGACTCACAGATTAAAGGAGGGCAGGTTTATTGTAGCCCACAGTTTAGAGCTTTCGGTCCACAGTCGGCTGACTGAAAGGCAGTGTGGCATGCCGGAGTGGCATTACAGAGGACCAGCAGTCCATGGCATGCCAAGCAGGAAGGAGCCAGCCCTCCTTTTTAAACTTTTTATTCTATTTAGGTCCATGCCTATTAACTGGTATCACTCATACCCAAGGAGGGTCTTCCTGCTTCAGTAAATCCATTCAGTCTCACCTAGACATATACTAAACTGATCAAGGGACTAATGTAGCTTTACACACCTATGATCCAGCCACTCCCAAGAATCCCACCTATAAGCAGGTGAGCCTTTGGGGATGTCTAGGTGTAAGTGAGCCATGACAGCTGGCTTGGAGCAATCAGTGTGGCAGAAGAAGGGTGAGGACACAGGATGTATCAGCAGAGACAGAGAGACAGAGCAAGAGGCTGAGGATCAGATGGAGCTCTAACCAGGCTCTTCATGTAACAGCTAAGGCTCTCAACACTTGCCAAATGAGGGGCTTAGAGGTGCATAGGAAATGTTCATGGTACTGCATGTTAATTTTGTTATATATGGGAATAGTTGTATTGTGGGCAGGAAATTGACTTTAGGCCTTTAAGGGACATTTAAGATTCAAGCCATACTACTGGACTCTTTTAGAATATTTTGCTGAGTTTACACACCTATAATATTCAAATAACAGAATTTAGAAAAAAGGGGTATACAGATGAATGTCCATTTTGTATCTGTGTATTCAAAGTGGTTAGGCTAGATATATAGTTACATTCTCTTAATGAATAGAATGATTTGTTCTAATGGTGTTTGTAAATAGGATCTCAAGTCTGCATCTTGTACAGCAATTAACCACTAGGAAGAATGTATGCAGTGTGTTAGTTATTGAAACTGTACTACCAATTTGATTTGAAACTGTCTCATTGCTGTTTATCAATAAAATTTTGAAAAAAAAAGATTCAAGTCATAACATAATTAGAACTAAGCATATAATTTAATTATCAGAAAATGCTCTGGATGCTTTAAGACATTTTCAGGTTGGAGAATCTGGCCAAGGATTGTTGAAAGTTTTGACTTACCCTGTTAAAATTCAGCTGTGAACAATCAATAAAATCAATGAAAGCCTTGGCCCTGCTCCATGAATCTTAGTAGACTGTCTTGAAAAGTTGACATCTCCCAGCAGCAATCTGTGTTACAAAAGACTCCAGAATACTTTTCTTTTTTTCTTTCTTCTCTTTCTTTCTTTCTTTCTTTCTTTCTTTCTTTCTTTCTTTCTTTCTTTCTTTCTTTCTTTCTTTCTTTCTTTCTTTCTTTCT
>NW_004524627.1:4200221-4226974 GCF_000260255.1 Octodon degus | reverse complement strand
TTTCTTTCTTTCTTTCTTTCTTTCTTTCTTTCTTTCTTTCTTTCTTTCTTTCTTTCTTTCTTTCTTTCTTTTCTTACAAGGTCTCTCTATGTGTTCCAGGATGGCCTTGAACTCACTATGTGGAACTTGCATTGATCTTCCTGTCTCTGCTTCCTAAATGCTAGAATTATAGGCATGTGCCACCATGTCTGGTCACACTTGCTTCTGTTCAAACCAGTAGATACCTGTTTTGATGGCTAATTTTGCATGTTAAGTTGGCTGGACTTTGGTGCCCAACATTATAACTAGTTGTTTTTGTGAATAATTAAAAAAATAAGATTAATACTTAAATTAATAGATAGTGAGTAAGCAGAGTGCACTCTCTAACCATGGGTGGGCTTCATCCAATCATTTATCCAGTCTCAGGCCTCAATAGACAAAATGTGACCTTATTGAGCAGAAGGAATTCTGGCAGCATAAGCTTTTGTCTCAGACTGCAAATCTTGCTGGGATCTCCAACCTGCAGGCCTGGCTGACAAAATATGGCCTTGCAGAATTGACTCACAACTGTGCAAGTCAATTCCTTAAAATCTCTCAATCTTTCTCTCTTTCAGTCTCTCTCTCTCTCTCTCTCTCTCTCTCTCTCTCTCTCTCTCTCTCTCTCTCTCTCGTCTTATATCCTATGGACTATGTTTCTTTAGAGCACCTTTTACATGTATACCCATAAAAGCCCAAATTAGACACTCAAAATTAGGATGTCAAAGGGAATAGAGATGGAGATGGCCCACTGCTGCCAATTTTTTTTTTTTTTTCCAGAACTGGGCATTGAACTCAGGCCCTTGCACTTGCCAGGCAAGTGCTTATTCTACTGAGCTATCTCCCGGCCCAAATGTTTTTCATTGTAAGTGAAAATACATGAGTTTTAATGGCTAAAGATGAAAAACTTCTTCAAAATAATCTAGATCAGTAGTTGCTGGGATTTGCATCTAAAAGTCTCCCTGGGCAAGAAAATGAAGGCCTGATCTCTGGCTGCTGCAGGAGCTGGGCCTGCAGAGTATTCCATAGCAATGGGCCATTGATTGGGGTAGAAATCGCTAAAGCTGGGATAAAATAAAGCTTTTCTATTCTAAGTATTCATTATTTTGATGCAAACCTGACTATCTGCCAGTATTTAACATTTTCTAATTGTACTGCTGAAGCGAACACACAGTATTTAACATTTTCTAAACAAAGTTTTATATGAAGTGCCAGTATACAAAATTACAGAGCAAAGAGCCCATGAACCATCTCTTCCAAATGTCGATGTTTTGATTCATTGTTTACAATAATATGTTCTTGCAAGCACCAGTGTTATTTTACTGTAATGCTACTTAAGTCTATACCAACATTATAGAGTTATAGATATAAACCCTTTATGTTCATATGCCTTGAAAACAATAATAAAATAACTGTTCAGATTCAATAAGTGTTACTACCAAGCCAATAAAATTTAATTTAGTAGCATCAATTTGCCAAATGATGTTCTGCTCAAACAAAATTGCTTCTTGTGACACGCATATGGTAACAACTGCTATGGAAAGGATAAGCCCTTTTTTGAGTGTGACATTCCTGTACTTACATGTCTGTGGGTGAAAAGGGCAAGAATTGAAACTTTCCGTAGTTTTTCGTATTTAAAAATACATAACAGGGCAACTTCCACTTATGTGGGTTCCATGATATTGCTTGATGTGAAGACTGTCGGGAGCCTTTCTGTTCTTTCCTGGGCCTCCCATGGAAATTTAAGCAGTGCTGCTTGGTGTCAAAAGGAACAGATACCCAGGTTTCTGTGTAGCAGAATGATCCAGATTAGAGCTTATGTGAGTTTTCAACAACTTTAAAACACTAACAGGGGCCAGGGAGATAGCTTAGTAGAATAAGTGCTTGCCTGGCAAGTGCAAGGCCCTGAGTTCAATCCCCAGTACCACAAAACAAAACAAAACAAAACAAAGCAAAACAAACAAACAACCAAAAAGAAACACTAACAGAAGAAAAAGGGCTAATATGACACAGTGCTAGTGATCAGTACATCCAGAGGAAGGTGCACGGATGTTCTTGTTTTATTCTTTTGACTATTCTGTGGAGACTAAAACTTTTTAAATTAAAAAGCTAGTGCAGCTAGGCATGGTGGGGCATGGCTATAAACATGGCACTGTGGGAAGCTGAGGCTAGTGGATCACAAGTTCAAGCTAAGGCCAGGCAACTTAGGTTATAGGGTTTGCGGCCCTGCAATTGCTCACAGGGTTATATTCTGTTAGTGGGAAATTGGAGCAGATTTCACACTAGACCAGTATTTCTAAAGCATGTCAATCTGAACTTTGAGAAGATGTTACTTTCTATACCCCAAATATACCTCACTCCTAACAGAGTCAGATATGGATGGAAAAGGAGATAGGGCCCCATTCTAGCATGAAGCACTTCATTCTTTTACACAGGAAAAAACAAAACAAAACAAAAACCCAACCTCTTTGTTCTTTTACTCCAGGTACCACTGCATCATCTTTAGTCAGGAATGCCTGAGGCCTAGAGCCACCTGCAGGCAACTTCCAGGCCTGAGCTTCAGTTTCTCATCAGTAAAAACAAGGGGATGAACACAAGGCTTAGGAAAAGAGCAAAAGTTACTATACATAAAAGCACTTTGAAAATAGGAGTATGAAGCTCGGCATTGGTGGCACATGACTGTAATGGTAGCACTCTGGTAGCTGAGGCAGGGGGATTGCAAGTTTGAACCTGGTCTGGGTAATTTGGTAAGACCCTGCTTCAAAATAAAAAATAGGCTGGGTCTATAAGTCAGTGAGAAGGCCCTGTGTTTGAAGGGAGAGGGGAAGAAGAAGAGAATAAAATAAAATTAAAATGTTTTAGGAAAAGGTCACCATTAAAACTATCATTTTTTCCAAGGAACAAGAATCTGATTCCAGGATTAAATAATGACTGAAAGATTTGATTGTTACTAGGAGTAGAATGTCTAAAGAGTTAAAAATAATTTATGAAGGGTTTAATCAAATGCTATTGTCTCTATCCTACTGAGAGGGTCAAGTTCGTGGGAAAAAGCCAGGGGAAAAAGCCAAGTCATGTTTTATGTGAAACACAGACACTGTAGGTATTCATCAACAGAAATTGCACACAGAGAGGGCTATTCAAAGAAAGCCTTATTCCCCCTACTGCAAATATACAGAACTGCAAAGATATGGTAAAATTGAACTATCTTTTGGTTTTCAATAACAATCAACAGCTTTAGAAGGCTATAATCTTGTTCTTAAGGTCTATACTTAAAATTAAATTCTGGATAAACCCATCTGACCACAAACCTTATAAGTTACGCAATGTTCTCTTTAGACATTAAGTTCACAGTTCATTAAAAAAGATCCTGAATCCCGGGCTAGGGTGCCAGTTAGCATTCTGGTGCCTTTGGGAGAAACTGGTGGTGGGAAATAAAAATCCGCAAGCTGTCTGGGCAACTTGGGGAACCAAAGTTTATCAGCTGCCCAGGCAATGCCCGTCATTGTTCAGACTCCACAAACGTGGCTGCACTCGGAGCCCTAGGGCACCTTGATCTCAGCGTGTCGCTCGTGGAGAGGTGCTGCTACCCAGCTCTGCCTGTGCCTCCTCCTCTGTTTTCTGATGCATATGGGCTGGGCCCTGGAGCCCCTCCTGGCTCTTCCTGTCCTTCCTTCCCCTGGCTGTCCCTTGGCCTCTTGCTTTGGTATCGTACTGCTATGTCTCCATCATGTTGCCCTCCATGGGTCCCTTGTTCCCACAGGAATAAATCTGAGTCCCATGGGACAGCAGTGAGGATCCTCCACCTTCCTCAACTCTGCTCTGACAGTCCAGGGTGCTGGCATGCTCAGCCCCTGGTTCCTAAGCATGTCCTGCTCTTCATGGGCCCCCTGCACCAGGAGAGCTTGCTCCAGCCTCAGCTCCACCCTCGTCTGGATGACTGCTAGATTCCTCCTCAGGTTCAGCTCACCTTGCTCACCAGTTAGAGGTGGCCCCCACATCACCCCACCATCTGCTGCTATTCTGTGTTTCATATTGACTGTGGGATGTCTCACTGACTCACTCATTTATTAGCAGAGACTGTGCCTTCAAGAAGATCTCTTTGAAAATATTTATCAGACAATAACTGATCTTGATGTATTTCCCAACCAGTGAAGATCCATTTTTAAAACAGATATCCACAATGTGACCACCCTCCCCAGGGGCATCTGGGCATCCCCAGAGGGAGGGGACCTAGAGGATCTACTTGTTTAGCATGGTAGAAGTAGCCTGGGAAGGGTCAGAGGGCGATGTCATGGGCCAAAGATCTACAGGAGAAGACAATGAAAGGACTGGACTCAAGAACTGGGGTTGTAAACTGGTTGTGATGGTGTACCCTACAATCTCAGATACTCAGGAGGCTCAGGCAAAAGGATCACAAATTCAAGCCCCATGAGGGTAATTTAGTGAGTTAGTGGAACCTTGTCTCAAAATTTTAAAAAGTAAAAAAGGTAGAGTACGTAGCTCAGTATGAAAGCCCTGGATTCTATACCCAGTGCCACAAAAAGAAGGAAGGAAGGAAGGAAGGAAGGAAGGAAGGAAGGAAGGAAGGAAGGAAAGAAGGACAACACTAGGGACCTTGAGAGTTGTGACGGGAATGACAGTAGTAGTAGTAAAGGCCAGGGATGCTGCTACATGCCCAAGGCAGCCCCGTCACAAATGACCTGGCCCAAACTTCATGCCATGGTGGGGGACCCCATCTTCGTCCCAGCCCTTTACTTCTTCCCTGTGTCACTCATTCCCACTGTTGTTTTTACAAGCTGATGCACAGATTATTACCAATACACAGTGGGCTGACCTGGGACTCTTTGCGGCTAGAACATCTAATGCTCCTACATTTCTGATGATTCTGGCATCATCTGTTGTGGTCAGACACTCTTGCCTCAGCAGAGCATATAAATTCCATATATTAAAATGCCCCACCTTTCAATACTGTGAACACAGAACAGAAAAGGCTATTAACAACTACCTGGCCAGAGCTTTAGGCCTAAATTATTCAGGATCCAGACATCAAATAATTTTGTTTGTTTGTTTTTTGAGGCAAGATTTTCCTATGTAGTTCAAGCTGGCCTTGAAATCACTATGTAACCCAGAGTGACCTCAGCCTCCTGAGCGCTGGGATTACAGGTGTGCACCACAACACTCAGTTCACATAGCTACTTTGCATCATTGCTTATCTACATAGTTGCTCTTGGATACTGGCTAGCATCCTAGCACAATCAAGTTAATGTCAGGCCCTGGCCTTCAAATTTTCATTAGGACTCCTCTGCTAAGTCAAAAGCTTATAGTTCTATCTTTCATAAATGAGGCCTTCACAAGACTCAGACTTGAACTGGCTTCCTGCCTTGCTTCTGACTGTGAGCAAATGTCCTCAGGATTCTCTGTGAAGGGAGGTGTGGTAGATGGCAGAGCTCTGACCCCCTTTCAGAAAGACCTCTTAGAACCATCAGGCTCCTTCCATCTGGTCGGGGGAGCCCATCATAGAAATGGTGCTGCATATCATCACCAGGCATGACTGAGAGGGCATCAGGTGGCTCAGCAGGAAAGGGGGACACCCAAGGCCAGGCTATGCCCCTGGCTGTCCTCTGCCCTGGTGGCTGGCCACTCAGAAGTGACCGCTTCCATGAGTGGCTCCAATGGCCTTCACAGCTGCTAACTGTCCTCAGGCTACCAGAGCCAGGGTAGCTGGAATGGTCTCTCTCCTGCACCTCCCTGCACCTTCAGCTCCCTGTGAGCTGGCTCTGATCTGAAGGCAGAGGGCTCAGCCTCTCCAAGTTGGAGTGTGCTTCCCAGCCTGTTTCCCCACAGCACTGCCGCCAGCCTGGCTGGGGTCCTACATTGTGCTGTGGAGTAAGGAACTTACTGTTGGTAGAAATATTATGTAATTCCTAAGGATTACAGTAATGTGTAGTCAACTTCGATTTAATCACAAGTCTAGCAGCCAAACACTAGATTATAGGCATCAGAAGTTGTTGATTGTTTACTGAAAACCAAGAGGGCTGTCCAACACTACATATTCATTAAGGGAGAAAAGGAAGTTCTTTTAAATGTCCTGTTGCATGTAATTTACTCTAATGAATGCCCACAGAGCATGTGTTTCATGTCAAGTACCAGTTAATTTTCCCTCGGCTCTTTCCCATGAACTTGCCACTGGGCCATAACTTCTCAGGCACAATACCACTGGAATTCCAGAAAACTTCTTTGGCAAATTGTGCTTTGCTGAATATGCCTGTCCCTTGTCTCATGCCCACAGCACTAAGCATAGGTACCTTTGGCTGGGTCAGCTCCTTACCTGGACTTGGTCAGTCATTCCTGGGACACCATGTGTGGGACATGCTGAGAGTCCTCCTGGCTGCTGTCCCTCCTCAACGTCTTTCTTCCCTGAGTTCTTCCCCTAACCTCCAGAAGACACATGCTAGAAAAAATAACCAGCAGCAAATCCAGATTTGCATGCTTAGAAGCTTTAACACACAGTTCGGGGGATTACATTAACACCACCTTTGAAATGTGGGTTCTAAGTTTCATCAATGTTATCTACTCTAAAATAGTACAGAACTGCTACTTCTTGGAATAGAAATTAATGTTCAGAATTTCTAACTGAATTGTTAAGATGCAAGGAGATGGTTCTCAAGGTGAGAATCATTCCCTGGTTATATCATAGGGTGGGACTGTTCTTCCCTGGAAGAGGCTCCTTGGAGGTGGTGAACCTGTGGCACACATGCCATGGGCAGTTTGTTATTACTAAAAGCTCTAAAAAGTTCACTATCACCAGGTCCTACATCCTGATAGCTTTCCTTTTCTTGTTCATAAGGAATTTTCTCTCCACCAGATCATATGCATATTCTTGTATCTCTCATCTTTATGAAAATCAAAACTGTCCATGACTCCATGTTCCCCTCCAGCCATTGCTCCTGTTTCTCCTGATAGTTTGTCTTCAGTTTGTCTCAGATTCCCCCTCCCTCATGCTTTCCCAAAACTGCATCAGCTGGGCAGCAGAAAACGTGCTTCTTGGCTGGGTGTCCTTGTGTAGGGTGAGGTCCCTGCACTCAGATAAAGAGGAGAGCTCATGGGGAGTCAGTTGCTGGCCTTGTTTTGTGCAGTGCAAGACTCTGGGGTGCTCTGACCTTGGAGGTGACAGTAAACTTGTGTTTGTGCACATAATTTTTTTCATATTAGGGATTGAGACCCAGGGAGCACTAAGCTACATCCTTTTTGCACAGTATGTGGTACCTGGGATCGAACTTGGGTCCTTGCACATGCCAGGCAGGTGCTTAGGCCACCAAGCTATCTCCCTAGCCTGGTCTGAGAATATTTGCACTTGTTCTTGAATTTCAGTTACCTAGATCAAGAGCTTTTTTTTTTTTTCATAACTGAAAAACTATGCCTCTGTCTCATTATTGCAAATTAAGGAATCATGCTCACCATCTAATTGTTCTTCCTATGGAGATAGTTGCCTTTTTATCTCATGATGGTGTTACTTCGTGGTCATTTCTGATTATTAAGCTTGGGGTTCCTTTTACTCCTGCATGAGGATTTGAATCTTTTATCAATTCTGTACATTTCTGTGTCTCGGTTACTTTTCTCTTGTTGCTGGAACAAAATACCTAATACCCAAAATTAAGTAAAGAGAGGGGGTGGTACCAAATGTGAAGAGGAGGATCCTGGGTGCCACGCTAGGAATCACATGGTTGGGAGTGAGGACGGTGAAGTTGGCTAGAACTCAGCCATGGCTTGTGGTCTCAAGAAGCATCTGAAGTGAGTAGCAGCTGCAAAGCATTGGATGCTGGATAAATTGACCAGTGTGCTTGCTCCTTGTCCATCCACCAGTCCCCATAAGCTGAGAGAATGTCTGCCTCTCATCATCTTCCTGTGGAATAGACTCAAGTATGCTCTGACAGGAGATGAAGTAAAGATTTGCATGCAGAGCTTCATCAAGATTGATGGCAAAATCCGAAATGATATAACCTATCCTGCTGGATTTATGGATGTCATCAGCAATGACAAGACAGGAGACCATTTCCGTCTGATCTATGACACCAAGGTTTGCTTTGTTGTTTATTGGATTACCCCTGAGGAAGCCAAATACAAGTTGTGCAAAGTGAGGAAGATTTTTGTGGGCGCAAAAGGGATCCCTCACTTGGTCACTCATGATGCTTGCACCATTCGCTACCCTGACCCCCTCATCAAGGTCAATGACACCATTCAAATTGATTTGTCATCTGGCAAGATCACCAATTTCACCAAGTTCAACACTGGTAACCTATGTATGATGACTGGAGGTGCTAACTTGGGAAGAATTGGAGTGATCACTAACAGAAAGAAGCATCCTGGCTCTTTTGATGTGGTTCATGTGAAAGATGCCAATGGCAACAGCTTTGCCACCTGGTTCTCCAACATCTTCATCATTGGCAAAAGCAGCAAGCCATGGATTTCTCTTCCATGAGGAAAAGGAGTCCGCCTCACCATTGCTGAAGAGAGCGATTAGAGGCTGGCAGCCAAACAGAGCAGTGGGTGAAATGGTCTCTAATGACACGTTACAGAGATCTTTGTTTAATTAAAGATAATAGAACATGATTTTAAAAAAATTAAGGAAAGGAAGGTTTATTTAGCTCACAGTTAGTAGAGGTTTCAGTCCATATTCAGCTGGCTCCAAGGCGGAGTGACACATGCAAGAGGGCAGCAGCTCATGGGGGCGGAAAACAGCAAAGAGCAAGGGGAGGAGCAGCGGCTGTGACTGCTAGCAAGCCTCTCTTCCCTCCTTATATTGTATGCAGATTACCCTCCCCAGGGCAGGTGTAGCACTCACATCCATAATCCCAGCATTGGATCATAAATTAATCACAAACTCTAGAAGCCACTGATGACTGCATGAGGCTTCAAGGGGACAACTGGACACAAACTGTAACACTCAGCCTGAAACTTCCCAAAGGTAGAAACCTGAATTTTCCAGAAAATCACTGTCTTTCTCACTTCTTTGAGACATATCTAATCTGCCTTTTAAGGTACCATTGACTTTTTTTTTTTTTTTTTTTTTTTTTTTTGCCAAACCGGGGATCGAACTCAGGCCCTTGTGCTTGCCAGGGAAGCACTTATTCCACTGAACCATCTCCCCAGCCCCAGCATTGACTTTTAATTTCTGTAGTAATCATTATTTTTAGAAGGACTATGTCTCTTTTTCCTGCTTTATCTAGTATTTTAGTACTGTCATATTGTTTGCCTATGTTTTTGATTCCTTTATTTATTTCTTTAAACAATGTTAACAGGCTCATTTTATATCTGTAGGGACAATTTCAATACCTGCTGTCTGTGGGGCTCTAACTTCAAGGTTTCTGTTGACTCTAGCTCATGGTGGGTTGTTTAAGGATGTTGGCTCTTGTGGGCTTTATACGTGTAATCTTTCATGTTTTGCTTAAATATGTAAACCTCCAGAACAATTTAACTGTATTTACCACCATGTGCCTTCAACCCAAGACCACTGTGAGTTCAGGTTTCCAGCTCTGAAATTCCTGGCAGTCAGGTGATTTAACTTCCTCCCCTGATTCTATCCATGGGAAGTCCATGGCTACACATTTTCAGGGATTTTTTTTTTTTTTACCTACAACTGATGATAAGGCCCATATAGGAAAGTTTCTTTGTCCTGATTTCAAAGGTGTCCAGAGTCTTTACAGTTTAAAAATTTTAAAGGTAGGAAACATCAAAGAGGATCTTATTTCCAACTTCCTAAATCGTGCTGGACACTGCAGAGATTGCTGGTATGTTGACTGTCTATTTGGAACAAAATGAACATCTGGATACAGGGTGCTAAACATACAGACCCACTGTTAGTCAAATTCAGTTGTCTCTTAGAGGAATGACTGGCATCAAGCTGCAGATATGTAGTTGTCACACTACAACAGATGACCCAAGGGGCTGCCTAGGCATAGAGTCCTTTGCTGGTGAGCAAATCTCTCCATTTCCAAAAGTCACATTTACTTACAGAACTCATCCTCAGGACCTGGCCAATTACCTTACAAGGTAGAAGTTGCTTCAGGAGTAAGGACAGCAATGGGTTCTTGAGAACAGTTCCAGGTTACCCGGTGGACAGCTGATGTGAACATGTGCCTAGATGTAGTAGTAGACCTTGAGGGGAATGTTTTTAATACTTATATTTCCTTCCCTTCAAGGTGGTCGTGTGTGTGTGTGTGTGTGTGTGTGTGTGTGTGTGTGTGTCTTTTCCATACCACCTTCACCTCAGCATTGGCAATAGTTTGGGCTATTAGAGTTTGGTTGTCATATACCCCAAAACCCCAGTTCTGACACTTGGTACCAATGACTAGATCAACTTTGAAAGTCACCTAGTCTTGCTGTGGTTAGCTCCCTCAAAGGGAAAATGTGGAGAGTAATCACACAGATGCCCTCTCAGGACAAAGAAGGACAGGGCAGAGCACTTGACACACTTCTTGGCATGAGTTGAACACTCAAAACACCTGAGCTTCCAGTATTACGGGCGACAGAAAAATGGAGCAGAAGGAAGAATGGCAGGCTCTGGCTTCGCCTCACACTTCTTTGTTTGTCCTTCCTGCTCTTTAATTCCTCATCCAAAGCACAGGATGTGGAGCTGTCCTGCCTCTTGCTTGTATCCTGGTTGTGACATTTGCTAGTTAAGTGACCTTAGAAAACTATAGAACTTTGAAAGTCTGATGAAAATAGCACATCTCTTGGCCCGATGCATAAAGGTTTGTGTCTCATTCTGGTGGGTTTGCTGAGGTCCCATGGGAAACTGCTTTCTCTCCAAAGGCCATGGTGTGTGGCTGTTTATCTCATAACCCCATCCTGCAGCCTCCCCCATCGCCCGCCTTTGTCCCCCACAAGGGCTGGAGTGGGGGTAGAAATGTGGGGGCCACTGTAACTAGTGAGCATTCCTGCTTGGACACAGAAGATTTCTTAGTCTCTCTGTGCCTCATTCTTCTTATCTCTAAAATGGCAATGCTGTGGCAGGGGCTGTTACAGGGATGAAAGGAATACATAGAGAAGATTAATTAATTAAATTTACCAGGTATAGTGGCTGTCCACAAGGAACAGGTGGTGAAACCCGTAACAAAAAGCTCTGGTTGGGCTGAGGAGATGGCTCAGTGGAATAAGTGCTTCCCTGGCAAGCGCAAGGGCCTGAGTTCAATACCCAGTTCTGAAAAAAAAAAAAAAAAAAAAAAAAAAAAGCTCTGGTTAAAGGTATCCTGGTTCTTGAATGAGTCTTTTGATATAAAACCTATTATTTTTCCCTCCTATCTTCTATAAAAGTTATGCATAGGCTTGATATTATCTTCTTAACTAAAGCTAAAGGGTTTCTCTAAGTCAGAAGAAGCTACCTGGCAAAATTGCAACTGTAAGCTTAATTTTTTAAAAGTCGGGATTTGGTTATGTAGCCCAGCATGGCTCCAAACTCACAGTGATCCTCCTGCTTCAGCCTTTAGAGTGCTGAGCTTACCGGCAGGCCCAACACCCAGGAAAACATAATTTTAAACATAGTACAGGTGCTCCGGGAAGATCCACAAGGTGCTAAATCACCCAGACATTCTTAGGTAACACATTACCAACACACATTCTTAGACAATCACATTTGCTGTCTAGACCCTTTCTCCACCCCTCAAGTCCTTATTAAAAAGTCTCTAGACTCTCACCCTAACTGTGAGCAGCCTCTCTTGGAAACCTGACTGCTGTCCCTCTTGGCAATAGACCCTGATCTATGTAAGTGCTTGTCTTTTCAACATTCCCTGTCTATTGGTAAAATTACTTTTGGTCCCACATGACACCCTGACCCCCATTGCTGTCTTTCAGGGCACCAGGGTTCCAGCAGGGGGACTGGCTGCAAACAGGGAAGGGTGTATATTGTCTGGAAGAGATTAATGGGTGGGAGCAGGTCCTTGGGATGATAGGGTTCAGGGGACTGGGAAGAGATGCATCTAATATCAGATTCCTTAGAGCAAGCTAGCCCAGCTGGCACCCTGAGGCAGAATGTCAGGTCCCTGGGCCCAGAGAAGGGCAGAGCTGAGTCTAAAAGAGAAATGACCAGAACAGCACCTGTGGACACTCAACAAGCATTCACCAAATCTGGAGGCTCAGCCACCTTCATGTAGGTGATATTGACGCCTAACCCATCTGTACTGGTCTGTCTTCAGGCCTTGCTCCTTTTCTCCCCTTCACTGAACAGCTGCTGACAAAGGCTAGGACCGTATTCTCGGGCTGGAACACAGTCCAGATGACCATGTGTCTAACAAACAGCTGTAGTACACACATAACCCCCCAGAGTCAAGGAGGTTTGGAAGCTAACTGAGTGTGCTTTGCTCCTGATACTGGAGGGAGATGAAAGAGGAATGGTTAGGAATTCTTGGAATTCATACCCCACTGTCCTCAGCCCTGCTCCTTGCTAACCTAATGAGCTGCTAACTGGGATCCCTGCTCCAGGATGATTCATTCTAATGACATTAACTCCCAACCTCCACTTAATTTTTATCTATCTATCTATCTATCTATCTATCTATCTATCTATCTATCTATTTTGCAGTAGTTTCTATCCATGTATCTATTTATTCTGCAGTAGTATCTATCTATTTATCTATCTATCTATTTATGTTGCAGTAGTAAAGATTGAATTTGAGTCTTCTTGCTGAGGTATAACCCAAGTCTTTTTCTTTTCATTCTTTTTTTCTTTGTTCTCTTCTTCTTCTTCTTCTTCTTCTTCTTCTTCTTCTTCTTCTTCTTCTTCTTCTTCTTCTTCTTCTTCTTCTTCTTCTTCTTCTTCTTCTTTTTGTTTAGGGACAAGTTCTTCCTCAACTGCTGAACTGCCCCAGCTGGGTTCTAACTTGTGATCCTCCTGCCTCAGCCTCTCAACATTCTGGGATTACAGGTGTGTACCATTACACCCAGATGCATTATGCTCATTTAAAAAAACATTTAATGCTTTCTTCATTCATAGACATAAAAGCCCAAACTGTTGAGCTTGTCATGCAAAGCTACCATTCCCTCATAATGCCCTTCACTCAAAAAGTACAGATGTTCTCCTTCAAAGACCGAGTAACATTCCTGTGACCAGGTCACTAAAAGAACTGGTCACTGTATGGAAATTATATAGAGTATGCATATTACAGTATTCAGAACAAAGTGATGTCGAAGGAAATGCTTTGACCTTGATGACTTTGCCTTTATTTGTGGAACTCTTACATGTATTACTGCAATGTAGGTCAGAGCATGTAGCTACAGTACTGTACTGGACAACCAGAAAAATTACAGTACTATATAGAGAAGGCATATACAAAAAAGACATTAAAGCTCTATAACAAGATGTACAGAACTGTAACACAAGAAAAAGCATGCATCGTAAGTCTCAGTGGTGGGTCATCCATCCAAACAGTGTGCTCGGTCATCATCTGAGCAGGTAGGTCCTTGTACTCACCCCACATCTAAACAGTCCTTGGTCACATCCCATCGGTGGCTCTTGGCTGCAACAGTGCAGCACTCCTCCTGACTCTGGTCCCTGCCCTGGTCCTACCTTTCCTCTCGGATCAAGTCAGCACCAGCTGGTGTCACACCCCTTCTTCCTCCTTGAAAACACCCCCCTTCATTCTCTACGGTCTTCTATGACTGTTTCACACTCAATGTGTTTATGTACGGTCTTCTATGACTGTTTCACACTCAATGTGTTTATGTATATGCTTGTTTCCTTCACTGCAGTACAGGCAAATCACCCAAACTACCTTCATTTCTTTCTCTTCCTTTCATTTTTCTGTAGTGCTGAGCATGTGCTTTGCCTGCAGTAGATACTTAGTGAGCACTTGTGAGTCTTGGTGAGTTCTATGAATCTTTTTCAAAAGTACTGATATAGGGGAATGACACCCCTGACCTGAAAGATACCTGGGACAAATTTGTGTCCTCTAAGGCCAAAGAATGAATTTTAGGAACAAATGGAGGTTAAGAGCAGAATATTTACTGGGGGAAAGAAAGCTTCTGTCCAAGAGAGGGACAGAAGGGGAACCCAATTGGGTTACCCCTGAAGCTATCTCTTCCAGGGATTTTTATAGAGTAAAACCATGCGGTGAGGTGGGTCTAAGGTGGAGAACATGAGAAGTCACTTAGGTGGACATGAGGTGAGACAAAACTATGGCTAATGAATAAGATTACAAGTACCAATGCTCAGGTAAAATTGATTAAATATAGTACCAAGTGGGGAAGCGAGTCACGTAGCAAGCGGGCATAAATATAGAATAGGAATTTATCTGGTAGCCAGCCAGTAGTGGTTGGATTAGTGACTGTTCCTGGCTTTCTCATGGTGATGATCAATCCTGGATGCTTATCTTTAGGGAGGTGAGCGTTTATTTGAACTTTGGTCTTTAGATCTGGCCCATAGCAGGAGCATCTCTCTCCTTCACAGTTGCAAGGTATCTTGTCTTCTATGTTGTGTCCTTGAGGGCCTGGCCCTATCTGACTGCCTATAATATTTCTATCTAATTCAGCTGCCTAAAACAGTAGCTCCCTGAAGAGTTGGGGAAAGAAGGGGTTACAGTTACCATTTCTTCTCCCCCCGCCACTTTCTGTCTCTCTCATTCAGGGCTTGTGTGGGCTCAGTGCAAAGGGGCTCAGACTCTCCTTCAAAAAGCCAAGTATCATTTTATGTATGTATATGTGGACTTTTTAAGATTTTAAAATCTCAAACTTCCATCAGTAGATAATTCTGGAGCCATAAGAAGATCTAAATTGAGGGTAGAGGCTAGAGTGTGAGCAGCAGCGGGGAGGCAGCCTGCTGTGGTCTGCATTGGAGGGTGAAGTTCCCAGAGGTGTGGGCCTCTGTACTTGCAGGGGCAAAATAGTCTAGCATTGGTCTGTGACTTTGCCACCTCCTCTGTCAAATAGGCACGGGATGGAAACTGAAGCTCTCCAAGTTGCAGTGTAGTCCCCAGGAAGTCTCCATGAAAAGGACTCCTGCATGAGAGGGTATGTGAGCTGCTGCCTCCCCTGCACACCGCTTTCTCCAGCTTCCAGCCAACCGTCCCCAGCAATAGTTATTGAGTTGCTAAGGAGGCTTTGTGCCCCACCCCCAGTCGGAATTGTAGGCCTCGCCTCTACAGAGAGGGGCTTCAAAGCCTCAGTCCCCCACAGCTCTGCTCTTTCCTCTAGGTATTTCCTGTTCCCTGACCTCCTCCTGCTGCTGCCCCAGGACCCGAGGAGATGCTCCTCCCTGTCTCTCCCTCCTTTAAGCAGAGGCTTAAAAATAATATCCTGTGTTTGTGCAGCATGTTCCAGCAAGACTGCCAGATCCCTTGGCCAACACCAGTGCCTCCTCCCGGGCAGCTCCTTTTCCCACCAGTGGAGGCCAGGCCCAGAGAAACTGCACTTGTAATACAGAAGGTTTTAAAATAAATGAGAAAGGTCAAAAAGCCTTTAGTTCCTGGTTGCAGAATCAAGGTCATCCTGGAATTTTCCATTTTTTAAAAAATTTGCCCACCTGGCTGCTTTGCTGGTGACGTTTCAGGAAGGCTGTTATGATTCTGACTCAGCTGAAGCGATTAAGCACCTACTTTGGCTTAAATATTAACTCCTTGACCTTTCTAGTAAGTTCCCCATTGTATGGGTGGGAAACTGAGTCTCTGAGACTTCACTGCACAGGGTCCAAGGAGCTTCTCACTGAGATAAAGAACCTACACTCATTCTATCCCTACAGTATGTTTGCAGGCTGGCTGACTCCTCACAGAAAAAGAACTGTCAAGACTAGTGACTGGGCATAAAGGAACTTACTAAGCAGAAATTTAGGTTTAAAGGTATATAGTCAAAGGAATTAAGAGTGCAGGCTGATAGAGAGAGAGGGAGGGGGAGGAAGAGAGAGAGAGAGAGACAGATAGACAGACAGAGACAGACAGAGAGAGACAGAGACAGACAGAGACACAGAGATACAGACAGACCCAGACCCAGACCCAGACCCAGACCCAGACAGACACAGACAGAGACAGAGTCAGAGACAGAGAGAGGCCTTAAGATCTGGAGTCGGGGGTATTTATGAGTTGGGGGTATCTTCAAGATGCGTAATCTAGAATGCCTGCCTCACCAGTGGGCTATGTCAGAATGCAAACTGTTTACAGGTGTTTTCAGTTGAAACATGCTACCTCCTAATGCTGCTGCTTCCTTGAGGATGGAGGAAGTGCAATTCATGGGTGGAAAAAAAGCTAGTCTATTCACAGGTGAAAAAGGTCAAGTTGCAGGTAAAAAGGAATTGCCCAGGCTTACTGAGTGTTGGGAGAAGAGAAAAAAACAGAAGCAAAGTGGAGTTGAGTAACTCTTATATCCTGAGGCTGCAGTTTTTCTTAACAGTACAATTTTAAAATTCTGATTTTCCTTATCTTCTTTTTACCTATCTTTATTGCTTTCATCCTACCTGAAGAGAGCCAGATACCAGAATCTATAGCTCTTCCCACCGGACTGTGGCTCAGTGTGCTGCTGAGTTTGATGGGATATGTGAGGTTTAGGTTGAAGATCAGAAAGTCCTGATATGGGAAAGTATAACTCCCACCTGTTAGATATGAAATGTGCCAAGTTTGTGGTCCCACAACATCAAAGAATGAAGTTGCAAGCCAAAGGAAGAAGTAGGAATTTTACTAAAAATACATAAAGACAGAGTAGCGCCTGGATTTTTAGGAGAGGTCTCCCACGGGGTGAACACTGAGGCCTGTTGTAATGTACATAGCAAATCATAACATGGGTATAACAATCAATTTAGAGGATTATAAATAAAGTCACTTAGCTAATGTTGATCCAATAGGAAAACAGGTCACACAGCAAGGAACCATGGAAAGACAAAGGCATTTTGGGGAGGGGATGAATCTGGATGTTCTGGTCAGCCACCTGGGCTGCTGATGGCTAGCTGGACTTACTGGGCCAGGTGGTGCCAACTGCAGCTCTGTAACTGCTCAAGTTGTTTATCCCTGGGGAGGCACACAGGCCCAGCCATCGCTTCTCTTCTTGCTCCTCCAATTCTGATGTCTGTATTTTTGTGCTGACTTCCTTGAGGTCCCACTACTGTACCTCTCTTATTGTTTGTTGATTTCTATTTCACTTAGCTGTCTGGCATAGCCCCACCCATCTCTCCACCTCCATGGCTTGTATATAGACCCGGGAACAGTTAAGTGACATCTCCAACTTTTTTTTGCTTTGTTTTTGTCTGCCCCATCACCCACAGGTAACCAAGTTCCCAGCCACATTCCACTCTCACAGTCATGGATCACGGTATCACTCCACTCAACACTTCCTTCTTTAGACCCAGCTAAACTTCAGGTTTAGACCTAGAACTCTGTCTGGCTCTGATTTCAAATTTTGAGATCAGAATTCTGTCCTTCCCAGTCGAGCCAGATAAATACGTTATGGTTCAGCTAAGACCACCACAGGGATCTGCTGTAAATGCAAACAGCACCTCCCATGATGCTCCAGAATATGGGTCTCTGCAGCCTCCAACACTCAATAATGTCACTGTGACCTGCTCGAAGTGTAATTCCCACTGCTCCTCCACACACATCCTGCACTCCAACCATGCTCCTTTCCAGCACTTTGGCAAAAACATTCATTTAAGGCAAATCCTTTCCAGCACTTGATGGGCCCTGCACTTCCCACTCCACATGTTAGTATTTGAAGAGACCAGTTTTCTTACCTGGAATACCCTCCTTTGCCCCAAAGTCACCTATGAATTTTACTCTTTCTTCAAAGCCTTTTTCTAATGTTATTTCCTTCATGAAACTTCCCTGAAGCCCCAGTCCTCATACCTCCATCAAACCCTTAATATGGCCTATTTTTCTCTTGCAGAATTCATCATCAGCCATCTTGTAGCAAAACTATTTTTGTCTTACCCAAATGCAACTTATATGTTGTATTCCTGAAAACAAGTATGTACCTACTTTTAAAACATATTTTCTACAATAATTATTGACATAATGTATGTTAAACAAATGTTTATTGGTTACATGAATGGCAAAATCATTGGCAAAATTTATTTGTATGCATCTAATCTCCAGTTTTGTATCTCAGATATCTTTAACAATGTATATGGTAACTGGGTATAGTAACACATTCCTGTAATCCCAGCTGGGGATGTAGCTCAATATGATGGCCCTGGGTTCAATCCCAGTACTAAAAAATATGTATATGTCCACAACGGGTCCAAAGCAGGTCTAAAACTGAACTAGGCATACTCTAACCCTCACTTTCAGCTCCCTTGCTTTTGTCTTTTGCCTTTGGAGTCCTTACAGCCCGTCCCTTTCTCTGTAAGGGTTACTTCATGTAGGGCTGGCTTGTTGAGCAGTGGAAGACTGGTAAAGGAGCCAAGTTCCCAGCACTAATATCCATGGATTAATCAGTATCACAAGATTATAGGATGTTAGAACTGGAAGCAATGTGGCCCAGCCCCTCATTACTGATGGAGACGTGAAGCTCTCAGAGGGATTTGCATGAAACAGAGGCAGAACTGTCTGTCGCAAGACTCCCATCTCCTGGCTCCTGGTCTCTGTGCTGGAGCTAACATTTTCTGAGCCCTTTTGTTTCTCCAGATGGTGCCAGTGGTTATTTTCTTAGTCATGGCATGCTTCAGCCTCTCTCCCATGACTCCCATGGAGGGAGATCTGACTGCATAGGCCCCAGAAATGACAGTTCCGCTGCCTGCGGCTGGCTTTTCCCATTCAGTGCCACTCAGAGAGTACGCTGTCCAGCCCAGTCGGAGCCTCTTTCTCCAGAGAAGTCTAGCAGTCTGTGGGCAGCAACTCCCCATCACCAGCCAAGCTGCAGACCCAAGCTCTCTGCCTCTTATCTATACTCCCTACACAGCTCAAAGTGATGTCAGTCGCTGTGGGGTAGGGTGGATGATCACTTCAAAAGGGGTGACTTAGAGCATGATTAGAAATGACCATACATCTGTACAACACGATGTGAATCAGACCACAGGCACTTGGGCTGAGTCCTCCTAGCTTGCACAGCCTTCTGTGCAGAAGGTCCTCACAGGCACAACTCACCTCCTGGGTTTATCAGGTCTGGGAGTTAGCCCAGACACTTCTTTCCTCTCCTGTATTACACTGTAGTCTCAGAACTCTGGAAGGCTAAGGTAGGAGGATAGAGCCCAGCCTGGGCAACCTATAGATTTAGCAAGGTCCTGTCTCAAAATAAAAAAATTAGAAAAGGGCTGGGAACATAGGTCAGTGCAAAGTTCTTGGGTTTATTTCCCAGTAAGACAAACAAAAACCAAACAAAAACTTTTGTAGGTACTACAAAAGGATACTATCAATACTAACACAAAACTTAGTATGAGTTAAATTAATTGATTGATTTTTCCCCCAAAAATGCTGAATTATTTAGACAATCATAACTATAAGCAGAGCTAAGCTCTGATCCAGTACATGCTGGTTCTAAAGATCTCTCGCTCCTTCCCTCCCTCCCTCCCTCCCTCCTTCCTTTCTTCCTTCCTTCCTTCCTTCCTTCCTTCCTTCCTTCCTTCCTCCATTTCTTGTTTTCTTTCTGTCCTTCTCTCTTTCTTCCTTCCTCCCTCCTTTCTTTTTGAGAACCAAGTGGGTTTTGTTTCACCTGAAATGACACAAAATCTGAGTGTTTACAACATACACAAGCACAGCTTTTTTGGCTTTATTCATAGTTGACAAAATTGGAAACACCCAAGTACCCACCCCACCCCCACATTACTAAACTGTAGGGTATCCCTGCAGGAGACCCCGCTCAGCTATACACAGGAAGCTGGACCGATGTGTGAAGACTAGGCTGCATCTCAAACGATCGTGCCAGGCGAAGGGACACAGGTGCAGAAGCCTAGGAACTGCAGAATTCCTTTCACAGGAGGGTTTAGAAAAGGTAAAGCCAACCCACAGCGATAGAATGCAAGACAGTGAGTTGGTGTCTCCTGCAGAGGAGAACTGATGTCAGAGCATGTGAAAGAACTTTGAGGCTGACTGAAAATGATTTTCTGTGTTGATTTGTCATAACTTAGTGAATTACACTCTTAAAGTATAGAAGCACATTTTATTGTGTGTAAAATCTGCCTCAATAACATTGGAGGGGTTTGTTTGTATTGTTTCGTTTTGTTTTTAAAGCAGAGCTTGCTTTTTTTTTTTTGAGGAGGGGATGTCCTAAACTGCTTTAATCATAGTAATAACCTTTCATCCCCCCACAAGGAATTGTGGAGCTGCTTGGAATTGTATGTTTCTAGGAGCTCCTACTGATAGCAGGGCTTTTGGTTTCTCTGAAGGTGTTAAACACCTAGAGAAGAACTACCCTGGAGAAGCAGAAACAGGTCCAACGTAGGCACAGTGGAATGCAGTGGCCCCTCTCACTGGAATTGCTGAAATCCCTTTAACTGCATCAACATTAAGCCTCTAACTCAGATCAATGAATTCAGACTCTCAGGGCCCGAAAGTCCAGCTACTTCAGAGTGTGAGGTAGGAGGGTCTTGAGTTTGAGGTGATTCTGGGCAACTTAGTGGTCCTGTCTCAAAATAAGGTTTAAAAAGAAGGGATGGGGGTGTAGCTTGTAGCTTAATGGTAGAGTGATTGCCTTGCATGTGCAAAACAATGGGTTCTACCCCCCGGCCCCCCCGCACTGCAGATAGAAAGATAGATAGATAGATAGATAGATAGATAGATAGATAGATGATAGCTATCTCTGAAGGGGGATGAATACATTTCTTTTCAGTTCTATATCAGTGGTTCTCAAACTTCAGCATACATCAGAGTCTTGTGGAAGGTTTTGCAAACACATAATGGTCCAGCTCCTAAGGTTTCTGATTCAGTAGACCCAGTGCAGAGTCTGGGAACATGTACTTCTAAAGTTCTTGAGTGGTACTGACATAGAAGATTCCAACATGTAAAGTTAAGACCCGGTGTGAAGGAGTGGAGTCCTCTGAGCATTTGTTAAAACTATGCTCCCTGACTCTGAGTTCAAATTTTAAATAGAATACATTATTGGCTTATAGCTCAAGTAGTCTACTGGAAATGGAACCGAACTAGTCCAAACATAAAAAGATCAGCTTGTCACTTTGCTGTTGATGATTGAACCTTCCCTCCAGTACATTTATGGGAAGGAACAACAGGACAGTGCTCTCCGCAGAATGAATTTTTGGGGCTGGTGCAGGTGGCCACACTGCTGGCCACAGTCTGTATGTCTGTGCCCAGTGGAAGCTAAGGCTTCTGAAATTCACTGAGTGAGAAAGATTCTTGGTCCAGGTTCCCATCGCTCTGAGAGGATCAGCAGACGAAGAGGGGCAGGGGAAGGCCCAGAGGTACCAAGGCCACTCGCCTGTGTGGGGTTTACACTGGGCTGGATGCCAACAGATTCAGTAATATAGAAAAATAATATATTTTAAAAAGCATTAATTTTGAAATAATTATAAACTTACTGGAATTTACAACAGTGGCATACTTAATAGTGACACCTGATGTCAATACAGTAAAATATCAAACTAGGAGGGCTAGAATATAGCTCAGGATGCTGCACTTGCCTCGGATGCGTGAAGCCCTGGGTTGGACCCCAGAGACTCCCCCTAAATGGAACAGAAATGTAAAAAAAGATATGAGAACATCTCTACTAAACACAGCCCAGATGGCCATTAAAGAAAAAGCTGTACTCATTTGTGTGTGTGTGTGTGAACAGCCAAATGTAATTTAATATGAGTGATATTTTAATGCAATAATTTTAAGGATTAAAATTAATGCAAAAAATGATAAAATATCAAAGTTTTAAATAAAGACAGAATTGGGAAAAGCTCTGCGCTAACCACATTAGAGCCAGAGGCAAAAGGAAACGTCAGTGGCGTTTTGTTAGACATGAATTATTTTACATTAATTTTTATTCTTAAATCTGTGGTATCGCGGGATTATTCATCTGGAGCACTGAGTTTCTGGAGCCTCTTCTGCCTCTTGCTGAAAGTGGAAGAGAGAGAGAGGCCTCCTCCTGCTGCTCTTTCTGTGGCCATCTGCTCTGTACTTTGGGTCAGGCAGGGCTGTGCCTTGGGTCAGGCTGGTGCTGTGATTCAGCCCCAATCACAGGCTGCCAGATGCCAGGCTTCCTGCTAGGAGCCAGGTGGATCGCGGCAGTCGGTGCACTGCCCCGCCCCCAGTCTCCACTAGAGCACAGCTTTGCGTGGCGCGAGCAGCCATAGCGTACAGCAGCCTCTCCTTGTGCCAGGAAATGCAGAGAGACAGTGATTCACCTTCTTCTCCTTTCCTGGGTACCTAAGTTTATATGAAGGCTTCTTGGCATCTGTCTTGGTTTGTGAGGGATGCATAACAAAGTGCTTCTTACCATGGTCTAGAGTGTGCGGGTCAGGTTGAGGTGCCGCAGGGGAGGTTGCTGCTGAGGTTCCTCTCCTCGGCTTGCAGCTGGCTGTCTTCTCCCTGCGTCTCCTCGTGCTTCTCCCTGTGTGTGTCTGTGTCCTCATGTCCTCACCTTGCATCATAGGAACACCTGTCACACTGGAACAGGGCCCCGCTTGATGACCTCATTTAACCTAACCACCATTTCCTAGGTCTTGTCTCTAAGACCAGGCAGATTCTTGGGTAATTGGGTTAAGATTTCAAAATATGGTAGGGGGGCATATTTCAACCCAAAACTTTAAGCACTTTTTCTGGCATAGAAGCCGGTGTGGGAAGTGAAATGAAGGCACAGACACAGGGAAGCTGAGTAGTCAGAGTGAGCCTAGGAAACCTGTGGTTTCTTTTGTCATCAGTGGCGCTGGCGCTCTATGCTGGGGGCTGCCATGCTCCTGTCTGCACCTGACTGCGTTGGTGTCACTCTCCCCTGGGCTGTGTGCTGGACACAAAGCCAGCTGAATCCTCTCCAGAACTTTGTTTCTGAGCAGCTGAGGAAGGCAGCCTCTGATCCAGAGCTGTGAGAAGCTGCCTTCCAGCATGTGGAGGAAGCCCACCAGCAGTAGGAGTAAGGCCCTGAGAGGGCCAGGCGGCCTGGCCTTGTGAGTCCCAGAGCCCCTCACATGTGCCAGTGCTCTCGAGGTTGTTTTGCTTAAGTTAGCTAGAACTATTTTTCTCTCAGGTGCAACATCAAGAATCTTGACTCTGTGCTTCCTATTATTTCACCTGTGGTGAGGTCCCAGGGAATCACTTCATTTTAGGTGCTCTTGCTAGGCTTTAGGAATGTTAACTTCTTTTTCTTCATTTGAGTTAAACTGCTTTATGCAAAGACATTCAACAAATATACAATAAGATAATATGATTTGAGGATATTTGAAACCTAATAACTTGAAATCAAGCAGTACTAACATGTTTAAATTGAGTTTGTTCATTTTGGGGAAGACTAAGAAAGTGAGAGGATGAATCCAGTATGTAGAGGGGCATCACTGTGGCTTCATTCATCCCTTTGTTGCCAGTGTGTTTACCATAATGTACCATGCTCCACAGACACGCTGGATGTCAGGGCAGGTTTTTGTTCCTAAGAAGCTCATCTTCTTGTGAAGACAAAGATGCATGTAGAAAATATACAACCCAACATAATACTTAACTTTTTATTGAAACGCTAGTATAACATACCAGGGACCAAGTAAGCATGACCTGTGAAGAGACACTGGGACCAGAGAACTCAGCAGGTTATGACAGCAGACCCGAAGTATTGGGAAGAAACATCTAGGCAGGAGAGGCCTGGGGAACATAAAGACAAGGTCCCTAGTGAGCAGAATCACTGAGGAACTTGACAAAGAACCCCACAAGGTACCTAGTCCTCCTTCACTCCCTGTCAGGACCAGTGAGCAGAACCATTCAACTCATGAACATTGCCCTGCCTCCATTTCCTCTTCCCTGCCCCAAAGGAATAAAACACAAAAATGGGTGCAGAAGAAGTGAGAAAACCATAACCTTCCCCCAAATGCAGGCTGTCCACCTGAGGATGAGCATGTAAAGTAATCTTAGGAATATTAATCCCCAGCGAGGGCTAATGCATTTGGTTAATAGTTTAGGCAAAACATTCTTATTTCTAGGACTCTATAATGATGAAGCTGTCTTACTTCAAAGTGAGTTGAGAAGTCAGGGTTATACCCAATTTTCCAACCAAGAATGGTGTATCATTTTCTGTTACTGTACAACACATCTGAGGTAAACAACTTAGAAGGAGGAAGGGTTTCTTTTGGTCATGGTTTCAGAGGTTTTGGTCCATGGTCACCTTGCCCTACTGCTTTGAGTCTGTGGTGGTACTGTCCACCAGGCAAAAGCATGTCCCAGAAGGGATCTGCTTATCTCATGGTGCCTTGCAAGGTGGCTGGGAGAGAGGAAGATCTGAGGTCCTACATCCCCTTGCAGGGCACGTGCCTCTGGCCTGCTTCCTCTTGCCAGGCCTCATTTCCTACCTCCCCACAGGTCCCAGACTGGGGGATGAACCCTCAACACATGCTCTTGGGCCACTTCAGCAGGTAGAGATGATTGCCTTCTACGAATACATTTCACAGATAGTGGGAGAGAAAAATATAGTTTGTTTTAGCATAGATCATGCATACCACAACCACTTTAACATACATATAGCTCTGTGATTCTTGAAACTCTTTTTGTCCCATTTTTGATTTGGTTTGTTATATTTTGTTTTGCAGTACTGGGGATTGAACTCAAGACCTTGCGCTTGCCAAGCAAGTGCTTATTCTACTGAGCTATCTCCCTGGCTCTCCTTGCCCCATTTTAAACTCAATATAACTTTTCCCTTTTTGGCTTCTTTCAAACTTATTTCTCCCTTTAAGATTGTTTTCTCCTCTGGCCTTAATGAGCCCATTTCTGGCCCTAACAAGCCTGTTTCCTCAAGTTTTACACCTAACGTACCAGTACCAGTGCAGGCCTGTCTGAATACTGGCTCCAACCAGTTCACATCCCTCTTTTATGCACTCTTTGAAAGTGTTCCTGCTGCCCACATTTATATCATACTGGGTGTCCTTGTTCAGGTGCCAAATGTAAGGATCTATGGGTCTTAGTGTGATCCATTCTACTCAGGGAGAAATGGAGGCAGGAATGAGGAAAAGATAGACAAGAAGACAAGAGGTGGGTCAGGTGGTAGCCTGTCTGCCTTGTTGGAGAAATGATCCCCTGAGCAACAGTATAGACATTTCTTTATACCTTTGCAAAGTTAGTAGCACGTGACATAAGTTTGCCTAGTGACTAATAGCCGACATTACCCAGTCAGGACACTTATTTCAGGACTGAGGAAGCTTGACTGCTTTAGTCACTGAGGCCTAGTCCTGTTTTCACATTTGACCAATTTTCCAGCTTCTGCAGCTCTCAACAATACTCCAACGGGTCAGAAGTTAACAACATGTTATCACAGAGTGGTATGTCTAAGAGTTAAACACCAGGGCAGAGTGGTAAGCAAAACTTGGCGTCTCTGTGATTCAGAATCTAGACACTGAAAAATAACAACTTGGGGGAGAAAAAACAGGGCATAGTAGATACCCCAGGAACCAGGATCTGATAGGAAAATTAAAACCACAGAGTAGTTAAAGAAAGAGAGCACAACACAGAGAAGGAAAGAGACAATCTGCACTTTTTCCCTGGCTCCTGGATTGTGACTTGAGAAAAAGGAAGACAGATTCTATAGAGATGAAGTGAAAGCTGGGAACTCCAGAGGGCTTCAGGGAGGGGTGGCAGTGGATTCCTGGAGGCAGGAATGAGGAAAAGATAGACAAGAAGACAAGAGGTGAGTCAGGTGGTAGTTTTTTCAGTGTCTAGATTCTGAATCTTGGATGCTATGACCTGCAGGGACAGGGCAGGACTCTGCTCCCCTATGAATTGTTTGACAGGCAGCAGTGAGTGAGTGACTCCAATGCAAGCACTCAGTATACCCCAGGAGAGTGCTTGGTTAGACACCATTCCAAGGAGGGTTTGACTGAACCCAGGACTCAGGGCATTTGAGAGACAGCTTAAGTCCAGGGCTCCCTGTGTTATGTTTCCAGTGACTGACTAGGTGTGAGACAGCCACGGGAGTGAGCTACAGTCAGGGAGCCTCAGTCAGGCTGGTAAGAGAGGCCCTGAGGTGGTTAGGCAAAGGATGCAGGCCGTGCCCCCATAGCCAGAGACCAGACTCAGCTGAATTGCTTTGGATTTAGAAGTCACAGAATTGCACCCCCAGGCTGATCCTACTGCCTGCTGGTGCCTGCATCCCATGGATATCTGAGCTCCAACTGCCTTCTATATCTACCTGCATGAGCAGGGCTGTGTCTTGGCTTGGACACTGCCCCAACATTGTAGCTCCCAAGAAGACCACTCCTTCAAAATCACAGAGAAGAGAGACGACAGAGGCCACGGGATCCTGAACAGACCCAGAGCGCAGGCCTGGCGAGTGAGTGAGACGACCCAGGCCGCGGGATCCTGAACAGACCCGGAGCATAGGCCCGGCGAGTGAGTGAGACGACCCAGGCCGCGGGATCCTGAACAGACCCGGAGCGCAAGCCCGGGGAACGAGTGAGACTTCCCGGGCCGGGGGATCCTCTTTTGACCCAGGCTGCAGGCTCAGCAGGGAACCCTTCAGCAGAACTCCCTGCAAGGAGGCTAGAGGAGAGACCCACACAGCTGATTCAGAAGCAGAACATCTTGCCAAAGAGACACAAAGGGTTCAACTCTAACACCTGCAGCAGAAAGAAGTGGAGCACACAGCCAGAACCAAACAACACCCACCTGGAGAAATCCGAACTTCATAGATCCGGACCTGGTGCTAAG
>NW_004524627.1:4174301-4198600 GCF_000260255.1 Octodon degus | reverse complement strand
TTTGTACCACTGTTTTTATTTTTTTTTCTTTCTTTAAAATAAAAATAACTGATGTAAATAAATAAATAAATAAATAAATGAAAAAAAAATCACAGAGAAAAGTTTTGGAGGGTTTTTTTTTGTTGTTGTTGGTTTTTTTTTTTTTTGGTGTGTGTACATTGTTTTTAGGGTTCCCCCCTTTTCCTCTTTTCTATTTCACTAGTTTATTAAGGCTTAGAAAATTTTCTTTTGTCCTTCCTTTTTGCTTCTTATCTCTTTTTCTTACTTTCCCCATATTATTATTATCCTCATCTCCTTTTTTTATTTTTCCTCTTACTAGCACTCTCTAGATGTCTTTTTTTCTCTGCCTTTTTCTATTTTTCTTTTTATTTTCTACTTCTCATTAGTTTTTTTCTCTCACCTTTACATATTTCTGTAAATATTCTTCAACCCTGCAATGAGATCCTTTGTTCCACTTTGTTCTCCTCCTATCATAGAGTTTAAAGTTCATTTTTTTTCTATTACCCTAGCCCCAAACCCTATATCTTTAATATTTAATCTTTTTTTAACTGACTTAGTAAAATTATTGTCAGATTCTTTTCTACCATTAGAGATGTAGCATTTAGTACATACTAGCTGTAAGTCAGTAGCTGAGTTGTTCTAATGTTTACACCATAGTTGTGGTTTTCTTCTCTAGGATTAAGGGTGGTACTAATTGATTCTTATGGTATGCTAATATCCAATTTGTCTTGGACAATAATACTGTAACTGATTCATTTGATATTAACAGGGTTGGATAACTGTTGGTTTTTCACCATAAGCCAACACTCAGATGACCTTTGTGACATTAACAATACTATGGCACATTCTTAGTGAACTTAGTTGCTGGGCTAATTACATTGCATTACACTACATCTCCCCCTCCCAAATTAATCAAGGTGGTCAGATGTTGGAGCTGTGGCAAGTAATTACAGTTAACCATGCCCAAAGTACATCACTGAATAATAATTAGTGAGATCTCTATACTAGCCATAAAGGATTTAGACTGAAGGTATCCACAAACCTCACCACCAAATCAAAACAAATAAAATGACTGAGGGCCAGTGAGATAGCTCAGTGAATTTAGTGCCTGCTTAGGCAAGCACAGGCACCAGAGTTCTATTCCTGACACCACAGGCCGTGCCAGCCCCATCCCCCAGGTGCACTGAACTGGCCATGGAGACCCAAGGTGGTGATGAATACCTGTAATCCCAGCACTGGGGAGGTTGAAAACAGGAGGATCACAGTGAGTATGATCTGGGTAGTAAGACCTTGCACCAAATATATAAAAACAAAATAAAACAAATAAAATTATTGAAATCATTACATTATACTCAAAGTAAAAGAAGGGACTTAATCAAAATCTGTTAGAGAAAGGCAATGAATCACATGTAAAAGTAGTAAAGGAAAACCCATTAGAATTACAGCTGACTTCTTCATACAAATCTTAAAGACCAAGAGGAATTGGAGTGAAGTGTTTAAGCCCTAAAAGACAACTCCCAAATGCAACATAAGTATCCTGCAAAACTTTTCTTCAAAATTAATGGAGAAATAAGATGTTTCCATGACAAAGAAGGAGCTTTCAAGATATTCATCACTAAGCCAGCATTATAAAAAATTTTCATCCTAGAGATAATGAAATCAACAATGTCAACAAGTCAAAAAAATATGAATATATCTGGTGGGATGAGAAGCTAAATAAAAAGCAAAATAATCAACAACAAAAAATAATGCAATGACAGGAATACTTCAGTAACTTTCAGGAATAGCTTTCAATATGGGTGGTCTCAGTCCCCCAGTTGTAGGAAACCAACTGGGCCTGCCCTGGGCCCATATCCCTTTCCTAAGTGCCACCCTCAAGGAACCAGCCCACTGCTCTGAGCTTTCCCCAGCCAAGGTGCCACTTGCAGCAAGGACCTAGTCTTGGCTACTTTGTTTCCCTGACCTAACGGTGAATGAGGATGAGTGACAAAAAGGCACAGAATTAGGTTAACATATGGACAGCCAGGTTTCTCCCCTTTTATTCACCCAGATATGGGTATAAGGGATTAAAGTAACACAAGATTCATCTGCCCCATATTGTCTATTAATACACACATAGGTAAGCAACTTAATCTCTGTATTAGCTTTCCCTAGAACCTGTAACATATTGTCATCCCTGTGTGCTGCCTTTCTCCTTTGTGCTCACAGAGGAGGCCAACTGGGCTTTAGCCAACCTTAACTGGTCTCCTGAAAACCATGAAAAGACATGGATTGGCAGAATGGATCAAGAAACAAAATCCAATGATATGCAGCATACGACAAACACATTTAATTTAAAAAACCTCACAGATTAAAAATCAAAGGATGGAAAATAATATTTCATGCAACAGGAACCCATGCAATAGAAAAAAGTAGGGGAAACATCCTAGTTTGAGACAAAGTAGATTTTAAGCCAAGTAGATTTTGATCAGAAGAGATGAAAAAAAGTCAGTACACATTGGTTAAATGAATGATTTAAACAGGAAGAGACAACAATTATTAATATATGTGCATCAAATATTGGCACATCCTGCTTCATAAAATGAATACTACTGGGCATTTAAGAATCATATAAACACTAATAAAATTGTAATGTGGGCTGTCAATATCCCACTGTCACAAATGGACAAAAAACCAAGGGAGAAATAAGAGAGTTGAGGGCCAGGGAGATAGCTCGGTAGAATAAGCACTTGCCTGGCAAGCTCAAGGTCCTGAGTTCAATTCCTGGTACCGCAAGAGAGAGAGAGAGAGAGAGAGAGAGAGAGAGAGAGAGAGAGAGAGAGAGAAGAGTTGAATCAAACCGTCAATCAAATTGACTTAATAGATAATTACAGAACATTCCAAAAACAATAAAATACATATTCCTCTCAGAACCACTCAGAATTCTCTCCAAAACAGACCACATACTAGCTCATAAAGTGTGCTTAAATAAGTGCAAAAGAATTAAAATTATCCTATGCATGCTATCGGATATAGTGCAGTGAAACTAGAAATCAATGACAAAAGACACCACAGAAACTATGCAAACACATGGAAATTAAATGATACCCTCTTGAATAATCAATTAGTCACAAGTAAGATTAAAGAAGAAATTAGTTCCTACAATCAAATGAGGATGCTAGTGCAGTACACTCGGACCTATGGGACACAACAAAAGCAGTGCTAAGAGGGAAGTTTATAGCAATAAATACCCACATCAGAAAAACAGAATTAACCAAATGATGCACCTTGAGGTCCCAGAAAAAACAAGAACAATTTAAACCCAAAGCTAGTATGAGAAAGAAAATTACCAAGATCAAAGTAGAAATTAATAAGAGACTATGAAAAATACAAGGAATCAATGAATCAGAGTTGGTTCTTTGAAAGAGTAAACAAAACAGATAAACCTTTAGTCAATCTTACCAAAAGAAATACTCAAGCCTATGCAATTAGAATTGAATAAGGTAAAAATCACAATGAATTTTGCCAAGATCCAGGTTACTGAGAGCTGTTTTGAGAGACTGTACTCCAATAAAATGGAAAATTCAGAAAAAATGAACAAATTCCTAGACACATATGAACTGTCAAGGCTGAACCAAGAATACACAAAAATCAAGAATAATCCAATCAAGAATAATAATAATAATAATAATAATAATAATAATCCAATCAAGAATAATCCAATAATAATAATAATAATAATAATCCAATCAAGAATAATCCAATCCAAAAAGAATAATAAAAATCCAATTCTTTTTTATTAAAGACCTATTTTTTATTAAAGAAGTAATAAAAAATAGTACCGACTAAGAAAAACTCAGGTCTTGGCATTCATTGCCCAATATTACAAGAACTTTAAGGAAAGTTTAATGTTAATACTTTCCGAACTCTTTAATGAAATTGAATGGAGAGTGCTATTCCAAAAATCATTCTTGGACACAAGTGTTACCTTTATTCCAAAATTAGAAAAGGACTCAACCAAAAAATAGGTAAAATATTCACACACAGCATGCAGCAAAGCATCAAAAAGATCATATATCATGACCAAGCATGATTCAATCTAGAAATGCATGGATGGTTTAACTTGTGCATAAATAGAAATAAGGACAAAAATCACATGATCATCTCAATAGATGCAAAAAAAGGCCACTCATGGTAAAAATACTAAAAAAAGGAATAGAAGGACTTCCTTTCAATCTGTTAAAAACAAAACAACAACACACTATGATGAACCAATGGCCAACATCATTCAGGAAGAAGCTGAATGCTTTCCCTTTAAAATCAGGAACAAGGCAAGAGTGTCTGTTGTCACCAATAAAGTTCAACATAGTTCTAAAAACATTAGCCAAAGCAATTAGATTAGAGAAAGAAACAAAAGAGATATAGATAGGAAAGGAAGAAGTTAAATTATCATTATTTAGAGATGAAATGATCCACTACACAGAAGGCTCCACCAAAAGACTCCTAGAATTAATAGCAAAGTTCAGCAGTATAGCAGTATACAAAAACAAAACCCCCAAGTCAAAAGCACTTCTATACTACAATAACAAACATACCAAGAAAGAAATTAAGGACAAAATACCTCTCACAATGCTATCAAAAAAAGAAACACTTAAGAATTAATCTAACCAAAGAATTAAAAGACTTCTACAATGATTTACAAGAAAAATAAATGAATCTAATTCTGGAAAAAATGGGGAGGGGGAAGGGAGAAGAAATCAATAATTGAGATGTGTTAGGTACACTTAGCAATGACCCACAATGAATGTAATCATTATGTACTGCAAACATATATTGATAAAAATTAAAAAACAGTTAAATATGAAAATAAGTACTACAAATATATCTTATATTCAACATAAGGCATTTACTATTTGCGGTAGGGAAAAGACTGGGAAAAAAAATATTGATATCATGGAGTCTCTAATTCTTGGGGCTGCACCTGAAGAAGGAAGAGGAACCCAGATGTGACTGTGGCCTGAGGTTGACCAGGAGGGCAGCTGTTGCTTCCCACTCAGGAAGGCATTGACAGTGAGTGTGTGCTGACATGGGAGGAATGCAGCCAGGGAAAGAGAGAGCTCAAGTTTCTGTTGGTGGCTTAGTTTCTGTCCTCTATTTGCAAGTATGCTGTGTTTGTGTTTATTTTATTGCGTGTTTCTCAAACAGAAGGTCAGTTTCTTACTCTTATAAACAAGCCTGTAGCAAGGCCCTGAAAACAAGATACTTACAAGTTCTGGAGGCTCTTAGTAGTTCAGAGCATCTAGTAAGGTCATTATTAGATGGCACCAATTTTTTTAAATTTATTTTTTCTCTGTATTTTTAGGGAAGGGTCTACAGGGTGTTCAGGGTCTCACTACTAGATTGGACTTTTAGTGATCTGCCTGTTTACAGCCTCCCAAGTGCTGGGATTATAGGTACATGCCACCACGCCCAGTCTCAATTGCTGTCTCAGTGTACCCTCGGGGCAGGGCTGGCATGGCAGGCCCAGGGATCAAACCCCTGGCCCCTGTGCTTGCTTGCAGGCTCTTTAATCCACTGAGCTATTTGGCCGGCCTGACACCAATATTTTTGAGACCATTTATTTTTCAGTCCAAAGACATGAAATGTGAGGAGAAGAATGAGGAGATGGAAATAGCTGTGGGAGTAGACCTATGGTCTTTCTATGAGAGTTTGGCTTAATCTGTTGATTAAATGTTCATCTAGTAGAGACAGGAAAGAGGGCAGACTCCTTGTTCTCCAGTCATTCTCCCTCCAAAACCCCTCTTTCCCCAAGGAAACCCTCTGTGCTTAAACCACATGCGTTTTATGTGGAAGGGTACAGGTAGAACAGCTTCTGGATTCTGAGTGAAGCAAAGAAGAATCTAAAGGCAGTGAAGGGAAGTTCCATTCTGAGAAATTCAATGACATCTGTTCTGGGAGCACAGAATGATGGGGGTCTTAGCAAGCATATGGTGATTGAAACAAACTCAATCTGAGAGAAAGTACAAGTAGCAGGAGGAATGGGTCCACTTGAGACATGCAGGAAGGGGCATGGGGCCTGGCCCTGTGTGGGGAGAAGCTGCCACAATAGGGCCATGTGGTAATGCCACTATCTGAGTTGCCACAACAGGAAGAACCTCAGTCACTCACAGCAAACAGACTCATCTGCCCTGCATGCTCATTTCCTGTGGCTGTCACAGCCGGTGACTGGACTCTAGGTGGCTTGCCACAGCATCATCTGTCATCTCCACAGCTCTGGAAGCTGCAATCCATAGATCAAGTGCTCCCTCTGAAGGCTTTAGGGTAGAATCTGTCTTGGTATCTTGTAGCATATGGTAGCTTTAGGCATGCCTCATCTTCACAAAGCCATCTTTTCACACCTGTCTCTCTTCTGTCTTTGTGCGATTTCTCTTCCTATAAAGACAAGTACTGGATACTGGACTCATCCTAACCCAGGATGACTTCATTCATTGTAGTGAATGATGGTTGCAAAGATGACTTTAGATAGGGTCACAGTCTGGGCTGTCAGGTAGGCATAGATTTAGGAGATGCTATTCAACATCCTATAACCTGATTATACATTTACTGAGCAGCATTTGGATTTTGCTCTATAGAGCTGACTACACTGTCTATTGCTAATAAAGGTTTGTTTGTTTGTTTGATTTTGCAGGGATGCAATCCAGAGCCTCACACATGCTAGGCAAACACTTGACTGCTGAGCTATTCTTTCCAAGCCCAAGTAACGTTTCTTGTTTTAAACTTAAACTTGAAGCATCACCCTAGCTTTATAGAATTGGTGCTGCTTTGCTACACCTCCATGGTCACGCATATCCAGAACAGGCTCTCCATAGTTTCTCACATGGGAACTTTCACTGACTGTATTTATAATTCTCTTCACAGTGTTACTAAGAGCTCTGTGAAGACAAGTATTAATGTTAAATTTATTCACCATTGTACTCTGGTACTTAGAACTTTGTGTACTTTCAGTGCGCAGTAGTTCAAAATATGAATAAATTATAATTGTTAGCATTTTTTGAGCCTTGTGCTCAATACATTGTACTAGTTCTCAGGTTGGATTATAGCAGTAGACTTTCTAGATAATTACTACTTTCTAAATGTTTTTCAGTGTGGAAGATGGAAGCCAGGGACCTCCTGGGTGCTAGGCAAGTGCTGTACTTCCGAGCCACATCCCCAGCCCCAACAATACTTCTCACATCATTGTTCTAAGGCTTAGAAAGGTCAGGTGTCTCACCAAGCTGTGGAAACTACCAAATTTCAAGCACCAAGAGTGACTATTTAGGTTAGGACAGTTGGCCCTACTTTGATTAACTCTAAAATATAGGATTAAAGTCAGCCCTTAACCTTGGGAATCCAACAGCAAGAGGCCAATGGTGAGGTCATCCGAGAGTAAGCTCTTTTTCATCCTTGTAAAACAACAACACAACTCTCTATCTTTTTTAAAAATAGTGGTACATGGCAAACTGGTGTTAATATTTTTTAAATTTTAATTTTTTATTAGTACATGTTTACAGTTTATGCAGTTTGCAATCATTACGGAGTGGTTACATATACATACCACAGCTTGTTTTTCTTTCCCCTTCTTCTTTTGCCTTTCCTCTTCCTCCAATTCCTTTATCCCATTTTTATTCTTCTTGATATTATTAATATTTTATTGAATTTCTGTTCAACTGATGTATCTCTTCGCAAAAGTGGGATATTAAAGACATCCACTACAATTGCATTAGTGTTTATTAGATTTTTAAGTTTCAGCAATTTTTGTTTTATGAAAATGGATGCCCCAGTATTCAGTGCATATGTGTTTTTCAGTGTATCTCTCCTTAGTTAACTATTCCATTAACTAGTATGTCGTGACCTTCTTTGTCTCTTCTAATAAGTTACAGCTTGAAGTTTGCCATGTTTGGCATTAGTATTGCTACCCCTTCCTGTCTAGGGGAGTCTAGCAAGGAAATGTTATTTTTCCATCCTTTAATTTTAGTTTATAAATACCATTTTTGATTAGATGAATTCCTTGAATGCAACAGACTGTTGTACTCTGTTTTTTCAATTTATATTTTAATTGGGTAGTTGATGCTGTTAATATTAGGAGATATTACTGAGATGCATTGGGTTTTTTTTTTTCTTTTTCCTGTCATTGCCTTCTTAATCTCTTGGTGTATCCTTTGTTTATGTTTTCCTGATCTTTTTTCTGGCCATTTATCCAATGACCTTACTAGTTTCTTCTTTGGTTTAGCTGGGTCTGCTTCATTGTTTCTGTCAAGAATATTCTTAAATATTTTCTCTAGAGCTATTTTCACACTCATATCTTCTGAGCTGGTCTTTTTCATGGAAACACCTTATTTCTCCATCTATTTTGAAGGATAACTTTGCTAGATAAGTTAACCTGGGTTGAAAATTATTTGTTCTTAGAGCTTAAAATACTTCACTCTGAGCTCTTCTAGCCTTTAGAACTTGTCTTGAGAAGTCTTTTGTGATTCTCATTGATTTACTTTTATATGTGATTTTTTCTTTCATTGCTTTTAAATTTCTGGATTGTTTTACTGGAGATCTGACAGTTTAATAAGGCTATGCCTTCATGAGCTTTTTAAATCATATTTTGTTTGTTGTTCTATTGCATTAGCAAGCAGAAACACCAAAATGACACCCAGGATTTGGAGGCACTGATTGGGATCACTGACGAAATATTAGACCCCAGTGGCCCGGAGGCTTACTTCCCTGTCTTTGATCGGTTCCCACAGTTCACATCTTAATGACAAGCTTGTGACGGTGACTAACACAGTGACCATCTGTCTCTGGGAGACAGTAGTAACAGGAACTGTTACTGGACAACTAACAGACTGGCTCGGGGGCAATTTCTGCTACCCTATAAGAATTGTTTGCCAGTATTTTAATCTCTTTTCTTTTATGTGGAAATTTTATTTCTGTGATTTCTGTTAACAAGTTCATGAACACATCTGTACTATCTCAGTTTTTCTCTAACTCTGATTAGCCTTAGATTGGTCTTGCCATCTACTAGCTGCTATACAGTTCTCTTATTTTCTTTCTGGCTTTTTAAAAGCTCTTTATTATAATTCACTATTTTGGCCTCAATATTAGACTCTTGTCTTCACATTGATCATTTCTGAAATATACAAATTCTTATAGTTTTTTATTTTAGGTATTTCTGTCTGACATATTTTTGAGTGTTCCATATCTTTTGTTAACTTTGTATTGCAGATTTTGAATTGTTTTAGTTAGCTCAACATGTTTTTTAAAACCTATTTCCTCCAAATTCTTCATGGACATATTGGTTTAATTGTTGTGAACTTTAGGTTCATCCTCTATGGACTCACCTGCTTTCTTTATCATTTCTATAGACTTTTCAATTACTTCCAATACCTGGTGTTTGTTTTCGTCTCGCTTTATGACCTTTTCTTCTGTCTTGGAAGAGTTGGGGAGAGGGTTCAAAGATCCTTTGTTTCCTTATTTTCCAATTTTCTTACATGTATTTTCTTAGTTTGTTTATATAGTTACATATGTTTTAATATATGTGTCTCCTTCTTTTTCTCCTTCTTTCTTGGGATGTTACTCTGGTTGAGGAATAGAAAAGTGAGGAGAGTTTGTAGCTTTTATGGAGATTTACTTCTCCATAAATAATTTTCAGCATTTCCCAATGCTAGTATTTACTCTCTCTATTAGTTAATTAAAATGATTTCAACTTCCCTATGTTTTGCTGAAATAATTCTGATTATAACAACATTCACAGATTCATTATTACACTTCTATATGGCAGTCCTTGTGGTTCACTTCCCTTGTGTTCTAGTCTCTGTGCACACTATGACCATTTGTAGTGCATGGTTGTCCTGCATGGGGTAGGTAGAATGGGATAGGGTGAATGGAAGGTGTTTAGGGTGGGGAGTGTCAGGCACTAAGGGTGAGGTTCACAAGAGAATAATGGTAGATGAGAAGAAAAGATTGATAAGGGGTCTGGTTATTATTGATGTACTTTTTAAAAGTTGAGTGGAAGGGAGTTTTCATGAATATTCACTAAATTTCACTAAACAAGGTAATAGGAATTCAACAATGTTTGCTGTACTGCATGATGCTACCTTCAAATTAGTTGTTTAGGTTACCTTATATGAGCATGCAAAATTGGTTTCAAAACAAAACAACAACAAAAACTTATAAGAAATTAAAAAGAAAAAAATAATAAAAAGGAAAAAAAAATTAAGCATTAACTACTCCTTTCAAAAAACCAGCAGAAATTGGCCGTACAATTATCTTGCATGTTATACATAGATATATCTTTTCCCTTTCTTTTTTCTTTTTTGTTTTTTATTACTATTTTTTATATTTTAAGGAAAAAATCAACATGGTACTGGCACAAAAACAGACAAGAGAATCACTGGAGTGGAGCAAAAGATGCAGAAGCAAACCTAAGTAAATTTAACTACCATCTTTGACAAAGGGGTCAAAATCACATAGTACAGGGAAGATAATCTCTTTAATTATTGATGTTGGGAAAACTGACAATCTGCATACAGAAAATTGGCTCTAGATAGACTCAGATCTCACACTAAACTAAAGTGCACTAAACTAAGCTAAAATCAAAATGGATCAAAGAAATAAGGGGTAAGCCAAAAACAAACATCTGGAAGACAAAATAGGGGAAACTCTTGAAGTGAGAGGCATAGACAAAGACATTCCTAACAACATCTTAGTTATATGGGAGATTGTTAAAAAATCAACAACAAGGGATCTCATCAAATTAAAAAGCTTCTACATAACAAAAGAAACATCCAACAGAGTAAGAAGACAACTTATAGTATGGAAAACATTTTTGGCAGTGATTCCTCAGACAGAAGACTCAGAACTAGAATATATAGAGAACTCAAAAAGTTAGAACCCTACAAAATAAAGACCCAATAAAAAATGGGTGTGTGAACAGACACTTCACAAAAGAATACAAATAATCAATAAATATATAAAGAAATGCTGAACATTATGCAAATTAAAGCACTGAGATTTTATCTTACTCAAGAAAGAACAGTCATCATTAAGAAATCAAAAAATAAGGGGCCTGCCCCTTAGCTCAGTTCTTTAATTGGCTGCTTCAACATAGCAGTCAGGCTCAGGTTGCTGTGGTTTGATCCCCACAACTCAAGCCAGCCAAACCTGAAGGCATTCGGAGCAAACAAAACCAAAACCAAAACCAAAACAAAACAAAACAAAATCCTAAAAACAAAAACAAAAAGCCAGGGAGATGGCTCAGTGGAATAAGCACTTCCCTGGTAAGTGCAAGAGCCTGAGTTCAATCCCTGGTTGGGGGTGGGGTGGGGGAAGAAATCAAAAAATAACAAACGCAGGAAGGACTCAGGGTGTGTGGGGGAATCCTTTTACAGTATCAGCAGAAACATAAACCAGTGAAAAAACAATGGAAATCAATATAGATTGCTCAAAAAACTAAAATTAAAAATCCATTTGACCTAGCTATTCACTTTCTAGCTATCTTCTTGAAAGAGTTCATGATATTATATTACAATGATAATGCATACTCACATTTATAGTGTACAATTCATAATAATTAAGTCTGGGAATCAGCTCATATATCCACCAACAGATGGAAGTGTAAAGAAAGTGTGGTATTTACACACAATGAAGAACTACTCTGCTATAAAGAAAATACACTTTTCATTTGTAGGAAAATAGATGCACCTTGACATGAAAATATTTAGTGAAATAAATAGGACATACAGGCTTAAATATCACATTTTTCTTATATGATAAACCCATAGGAAAAATAAAGATGACAAAATAAAAAGTAAATGTCAGGAATTATGAAAGTATTGTTCTGAAAGGAGAAAGGGATCAAAAAATGAAGGGAGAGGGGATGGAAAGAATGGCTAAGAAATTTAAAAATGGATTGTGATGTGTTACATCTTGTACCAGCTCCACACAATGAATGTAAATATTTTATACTGCAAACATGTACAAAAAAGGTGATCAAAAGATGAGTGAAGTAAAGGGAATAAAAGAGGAATTAAGAAAAAAAAATCACATACATAGATACTATAGCTGCATTACTCATTACTGCCAAAATATGGAAGCCACAGAGATGTTCTTAAATAGATGATTAGAAATTGTGGTGCATACACACAATAAGTTATTCAGTGCTGAAAAGAACTGATCCTCTGGCTCCACCGTGTCTGCTCTGGAGGCCCATGTGGTTCTGCAGCAGCCTGTATTGCTTTGTGACTTGCAAGGGTGGGAGACACACAGAGAGAATATTGGAAATATTAAGAAGCAAAATGGACTCTACAGTCTGCATGACAACAAACCCACATTACTTTACTGTAGGGGGAAGTATCAGAGCAAAGAGAATTTTGGTGCCTCAGATTACAACCTTCTCACATTCTGAACTTGCACTTTTGTCAACCATCAGGTACTCGAATATGCTTAGGAAGGAAAATACACGAATATTTCCATAAGTCAGGAAATGCTGAGCCCAAGTCAGATCATACAAAACCAATGGACCATCCAGAAGACAGCCTGGACCATAAGAACTGTCCTCTGGCTGAGCACATCTGATTATGGGCCACCATGCCCTGGGACCTTCCTTGCCATGCCATAGCCACCACCAGAGATGATGAAGCAAGACCCAATCCTATTATTTTATTAAACTGAGTAGGTGGAAAAGGTAGATAAATATCAAAATGCAAATAAAACCAAGACCACATTATTGAGAAGCAGGAACTGAAGAGATCTCTGTACTAGCACCAGTGTTTTTCTACTCTTAATTGACCCTCAACACTCAATACTCTACCCACAAAAAACAAAACAAACAAACAAAGAAAAACAATAGAAGCATGAGAAAAGAAGGCAACAAAATTCTTCCTCAAACTCTAAACTCCACCAAAGCTAATATAAGCCAAAATTGATGGGGAAAGTTAAAAAAAAAATAACAGTTGAGGTATGTGAATTGATAAAAGAAGCACAAAAAGTAACTGATAGAGTACTGAGTGAACTCTAAGACAATGTACCAAAAGAGATAATTAAACAAAATTACCAGTGAGCTTAAAGACACATATAAAGTTAGCTGAGCTAACTAAAATTATAAAATAAATAAGAAGTTTAGCAAATGTTAGGGTTCATGAAAAATTACCAAATTGAAATCCAGAAGATAAAATTATCCTTTTGAAAATATGGGCAGCAGAAGTAGCCACTGTAAAGAGCGATGATCAGAACAAGTACACAGAGCTGAAGCAAGCGATCATATGCCCACAAACATATTTAAATCAAGAGATTATAAAAAAATGAATCCAATAGTGGCTATGTGACACACAGAAAATAAACTTATGGTTAATTGGAATTAGAGAAGAATCAGAAGACACCCTGAATGGCAAAAAAGTTCTATTTATGTAAGCCATGGCAGAACATTTTACAAACATGGAGAAATACAAGAAGCAATGCATATAGGAGCCCAAATATGCATTATGAGAAAAGAACCCTTCTATAACACATTATAATAAAAGCCTAAAAGTCCAACACAATGACAAAATTTTATTTATTTATTTATTTTTCTTCTTCTTTTTTTTTTCTTCAAAGTTTTATTGATAAACAGATAGCAATGAGACAGTTTCAAATCAAATTGGAAGTACAGTTTCAACAAATAATACACTGCACATATTCTTCTTAGTGGTTAATTGCTGTACAAGACGCGGACTTGTGATCCTATTTACAAACACCATTAGAACAAATCATTCTATTCATTAAGAGAATGCAACTATGTATCTATCCCAACCACTTTGAATACACAGATACAAAATGGACATTCATCGGTATACTCCATTTTTTCTAAGTTCCGTTATTGAATATTATAGGTGTGTAAACTCAGCAAAATATTCTAAAAGAGTCCAGTAGCCCATAATAGCATTGGGTCTTCTGTTTAACTGGCAATGTCAGAAATTATTGACCTGAGTCCCCCACAGCTCAGCTTAACAGCATGGCTTTATTTCTTATAATTTCGTCTTCATACTTTTCTGCTGGGTGGTTAAGACCAAGGTAAAGCAGGACCTATGCAACAAGAGTTGTAGCTTTTTGGTCTGAGAAGGTCAGTGAAATGCCCTCAGGATTTGTCCTGAGATCCTGTACCTCAGATTGTAGAACCTTTATCAGTGCAGCCATGTGGATGAGTCACGGCCATTGCTTGGCCAATGTGCTCTCTGTGAAAGCCTGAGAGAGTGTCTTCTCCCCATGTGACTCTCCTTAGGCCCACTCTATGACAATGACAAAATTTTAGAAACCATTAGAAAAACAAATTACCTATAAAGGCAAACTTCCTAGAATTATATCACATTTCTCAAGACAAACCTGGAAGGCCAGGAGAACCTGGAGGAAGTTTCTTCAGTCTTAAAAAAAAATCATTTGCAATCTAGACTATTATATCCTATAAAACTGTCATTCAAAATCTATGAGAAAATAAGAACATGCTACAACAAAAAGCACCATAAGAAATTCATAATTACCCAACAAGCACTACTCAAAATACTCAGGGATATTATAGACAGAGGCAATGAAGACATCAAAATCAAAGGACTTACTAGCAGAAATAGGGCAAGTAGGGTGAGCAGCCAACCAAAAGGAAAAAAATCAAGGAATAAATAACAAAACAAGAAAGAAGAAAGAAAGAAAGAAAGAAAGAAAGAAATTACAATGAGAGGATCTAATCATACCTTTTAGCATTAACTCTTAATGTAAATAGTTTCACTTAAATCAAAAGATATAGATCAGCAGATGGGATTTTAAAAACTCAATAGTATGTTATACCTAAGACATACTAACCCCCTCAAATTTATAGATTAAAACCCAAAGGTTTAGACAACAATATTACATGTAATGTAGGTCCAAAAGAAATTATGAAAAGGTATTCCATTGTCAGACAAAGTGGACTTCAAGCCAAATCTGATGAGACTAGGCAAAGAATGTCAAGCAATGGGTTGAGAGAACAATTCAACAGGAATTACAAACACTATATGCACCTAACAGTGGCAAGCCTAACTTCATAAAACAAACACTACTGGACATAAAAGATCTGATAAATATCAACACAGTCACAGAGGCGCCTCAACACCCCACTGTCACAAACAGATCATCTTGACCAAAAAACAACAAAAAATATCAGAACTGAAGCACACCATGAAACAAATGGATTTAAAGACTACCTGGAGTATTTCATCCAAAAGTAACAAAGTACAGTTCTTTTCAGAAGCATATGGAACTTTCTCCATAATACATCACATACTGGCCCATAGTATATGCTTAAATAAATACAAATGAGTCAAAAATCATCTCATACATATTATCAGATCATGGTGCAAAGAAACTATAATTCAATTAGAAAAGAAATAATAAAATGATGCTAACACATGGAGATTAAACAATACATTGGTAAATTAAGAAATAGTTCTGCACTTCAAAAGAAATCTGCAACAGAAAAAAAAAATCCACAAACTATGAAAAAATATAGCCAATGGCTCCTCTGACCAATGCCTTTTATCTAGACCCTATAAAGAATTTTTAAAAATCAGACTTCCAAAATTCAAAGATCCAATCCAAAAATGGGCATCTAAGATGAATATTCATAATTTCTCAGACGAAGCAATACAAATGGCAGACAATATACAAAAAAATGTTCACTATCGTAGATCATTTGAGAAATGCAAATTAAAACAATACTGAGATTCCATCTCACCCCAGAAAGAATGGCTATCATCAAGAAGTCAACCAATAACAAAAGCTGGAAGGGTTGTGGAAAAAAAAAGGAACCTTTCTCTACTGTTGATGGGAATACAGGCTGGTACAACCAATATGGAAATCAACATGAAGATTCCTCAAAAATCTAGGCTTGGAGGTCCCACTCAACCCAGCTATTCTCCTCCTGGGTATTTTTCCAGAAGAACTAAAATATTGTACCACAGCAATTTATGTGCACCTGTTTTTATAGCAGTGCAGTTTGTTGTAGTTAAATCTTGAAAGCAAACTGAATGTCCATCAGGGGAGGAATGGATAAAGAAAATGTGGTATTTTTATACAATGGAGTATTATCCAACCAAAAAAGGGGGATAAAGTTGAGGCTTTTATCAATAAATGGATGCAACTGGAGACCATACTCTTTTTTTTTCTGTGTATTTGGTACAGAGTCACCAAATAAACCAGACCTACATGTGCAACCATCATATTGTCTCCTTCGTGTATGAACCTGAAAGACTAAGTAAAGTCTGAAGGGTACAATAGATACTGTGAAAAGAGAATGAGTCTTGAAAAGGAAGGAATTACTAAGATGAAGAGAAGGACAGGAGTCAGAGTGGGGAAAGAGGTATATCTATGTATATATGTATGCAGGAGGGTTTGGATAATTATACTGTGGATTTCTGTTGGTCTGTGGAAAGAAGCTTAAATTTTTTTGTCTTCTCTTTTCATTTTTTTCCTTTTTCTCTCTTCTTAATTTCTTGTAACTTTTTTTCTTTCTTCCAATTTTTTATGCATATATTTGGTTATTTATTTACTTATTCATTGGATACAAGGTCCCACTATGCAGTTCAGACTTGTAGTGATCCTCCTGTCTCAGCCTTCTCAGTGCTGGGATTACAGGCATGCACCACCACACCAGGTTCCAGAGCTGGGGATTGAACTCTGGTCCTTGTGCTTGCCAGGGAGGCACTTAGATTGCTTAGCTATTGCCTTAGCCCTATCTGGTAATTTTAACAATTAACTTGAAGACAAACACTAAGCAGTACAACAAATACCATCAAATTCATATTTTTTGTTTAGTAAAATTTGGTATCATTTGTAATATTTTCTGTTTTAATACTGCTTTGTACTGTCTTTGAAACAAGAATCAGTAGAAAGAAAAAATTAGAGGAGAAATTAAACAGTTCCTAGAATCAACTGGTAATGCACATGGAAGACATGAGAACATATAGGATATAATGAAAGCATTCCCAAGAAGGATGTTCATAGCTGTAAATGCCTATCTGAGAGAAGCAGAATGATCCCAAATAAATAACCTAATAATCCCCCCAAGGTTTTAGCAAAACAAGGAAGGAACTCTAAAAATCAAAGTGAAATTTAATGAAATTGAGACCAAAAAAGGAAACAATGCAAAGAATCAATAAGTTAAAGAACTGGTTCTTTATAAGGATGAATACAATAGACACACTCTTAATCAATCTTTCAAAAGATTAATAATATGTAATAGTATATAATAATCAAGACTACAGAAATTTAGCATAAGAATAGAATATTAAAAGAGATTAAAGAATTCAGTACCAAAGAAAAAGAAGCTAGAGAAAAGAAATTAATCACCTATAAAGGAAAGCCCATCATAATCACAGCAGACTTTTCAACATGAACCCTCAAATCAAGAAGAGCTTGAAATGAGCTATTGCAAGCTCTAAATGGAAACAATCTCCAGCCCAAATTCTTTTACCCTGCAAAACTATCTTTCAGAATCAATGGAGAAATAAGATACTTCTATGACAAAAAACAACTGAAGAAATTCATTACCACTAAACCAGCTCTTCAGAATGCTCTAAAGGATATATTAGAAAGGTAAAATTAAGACCACAAGCACAAGAATACCAGTAAAAAGAAACTGTCAGGCAGGGCACGCTATTAAACAGAGGGAAAGATAGGGAACCAACAACAGGAAAATAACATGAAAAAGATAAGCCAATACATATCAGTTATAACCATCAATGGAGATGATCTCAACTCACCAGTCAAAAGAAATAGATTGGCAGAATGGATCAAGAAGCAAGACCCAACAATATGTTGCATTCTATGAGTTAACTCAAAAGATATTCATAGGCTAAAAGTTAAAGGGTGTTCCGTGCTGCAGGAACCCAGTGAAAAACAGAGGGTAGCTATTCTACTTGAAGACAGTGGAAACTTCAAGCCAAGACTTATTAAAGAGACAAAGAAAATCACTACATACTTATGGGAAAACTCCAAGAAATGGAAGCGATGTATATGATCCAACTATGTAAAACAAATATTAACAGATGTAAAAAATCAAATAAACACTAATACAGTTGTAATTATGGCCCTTAATACTCCACTCTCATAATTAGATAGATCAAATACACACAAAATCAGCAAAGAAATATTAGACTTAAGCCAAACCTGTGAAAAAATGGACTTAGTAGATATAAATAGTGTTCTACCCAACAACATCAGAATATGCATTCTTTTCAGGTGCATGTGGAACATTCTCCAAAATAGTTCACATATTAGCCCATAAAACATGCTTAAGTAAATGCAGAAGAACTGAGATTATACCATGCATATTACCCATGCATAATGCAGTAAAAATGGAAATCAATGGTAAAAGAAACCTCAAAAACTATATAAACACATACAAATTAAACCACACCCTCCTAACCAACCAATGGGCCACAGATGAAATTAAAGAAGGAATTAAACAGTATCTATAATTAAATGATAAAGCCAATAAAACACACCAGAACTTATGACATGCAATTAAAACAGTCCTATAAGGGAAATTAATAGTGATAAACTCAAGCATCAAGAAAACCGAATGAGCTCAATAAACAACCTAATACTGAAGCTCAAACTTCTAGAATAAAAAGAGCAAAACAAGCTAAAGATCATATGAGAGAAAAAAATTATAAAGATAAGAGCAGAAATTAATGCAATTGAGGCTATGAAAACAGTACAAAGAATCAATAGACTGAAGAATACTTTCTTGAATAATTAAATAAAATGATAAATTTCTAACCAATTTCATCAAAAAGAGGAAAGAAAAAAGTTAAATTCAAGCAATTAGGAATGAAAAGGGGAAATCACAGCAAATCCTGTGGAAATCCAGAAAATCATTAAAACCTAGTTTGAGAACCTGTACTCTATTAAGATGGAAACACAGAAGTAATGGATAGATTCCTAGAAACATATGCATTATGAAAGCTGACTCAAGAAGCTATACAAATTCTGAATAACCCAATATCAATCAATGAAGCTGAAAATGTAATTGAAAACTTACCAACAACAACAACAACAACAAAAAGCCCAGAACCTGATTAATTCACTATGTGAATTCTACAAAATATTTAGAGAAGAAACAATGCCACTAATGCTGAAACTCTAATAAAATCAGAAGAGAAATAATACATCCAAAATCAATCCTGGAAGCAAATATTACCCTGGAAAACCAGAGAATGCAATCAAAAAAAGAAAACTATAGGCCAATATCCCTAATGAACATAGACGCAAAAATATTCAACAAGACACTAGCAAACAAAATGCCACAAATCATCATGAAGATTATACACCATGACCAAGTAGGACTCATCTCAGGGATAAAGATATGGTTCAATATATACAAATCAATAAATGTAATATAGCATATTAATACAGCCAAAGACAAATGTCATATGATGATCTGCATAGATGCTGAAAAAATGTTTCTGATTAAGTCCAACACTCATTCATGTTAAAAAATCCCTACAGAAAATATAAATAGATGATTTTTACCTCAACCTAATAAAAGCCACCTGTAACAAGCCAACAGCTAAATAAATGGACAAAAACTGAAAACTTTCAGTCTAAAATTAATAACAGAACAAGGATGTCCACTATCACTACTCCTATTCAGTATAGTTCTGGAAACATTAGCCAGAACAATTAGACAAGGGTAAGAAATAAAAGGAAATAATGCTAGGAAAGGAAGAAATGAAATTATCACTATTAGAAGATGACATGGTACTGTACATAGAAGACCCCAAAAACTCCACCAAAAGGCTTGTAGATTTAATAGACAAATTCAGATATAGCTAGATAAAAAGTCAACACTCAAAAATCACTAGCACACAAACAACAAACTCACTGATAGAGAAATTAGGGAGATAACATCCTTCAAAATAGCATCCAATAAAATGAAATACTTAGGAATTGATCTAACAAAGGAAGTAAAAGACCTTCACATTAAAAATTACAGTACTCAGAAAAAAGAAATTGAAGAGGGTATCAGAAAATGGAAAGCTGTCCCTTGCTTACAGATAGGAAGAACCAACATAGTAAACATGGCCATACTCACAAAACTGTTCTACAGATTTAATACAATTTGCATTAAATACCACTAGCATACTTCACAGAACTAGGGAAAATATTTCTAAAATTTATGTGAAACCAGAAGACACCTAAAACAGTAAAAGCAATTCTGGGCAACAAAGGCATGCTGGGTGGCATCACAATCCCAGACTTGAAATTATACTACAAAGCTACTATGATAAAATCAGCATGGTACTGGCAAAAACAAAACAAAACAAAACAGACATGAGGATAAGTGGAACACATTAGAAGATGTAGACACAACTCCAAACACACTCAGCCTCCTCAACATTGACAAAGGGACCAAATATGTTCACTGGAAGAAATATAGACTCTTTAATAAATGATGCTGGAAAAACTGGCTTTCTATGTGCTGAAGACTAAAACAAAACCCACTGATACATTGTGTCAACATTAGAAGTTTAGAAGTTTAATTAAGTGACTCAGCAGAGGGCCAGGATTCTTAGTTATATACATCCTCATCTTGTGCAAGAAGAGGGCATGAACATTGTGTGAGTTCTATATCCCCAGCCCCAGGGAAGCTCGTTTATAATACAAGGAAGGGATAGAGGCTGGTTATAAGCTGCAACTGCTGCCCTTCCTTTGCTCATCCCTGTTTTCTGCTGCCATGAACTGCTGCTCTCTGTCACATACCACTCTGCCTGGGAGCCAGCTGAGTATGGACTGAAACCTCCACAAACTTCAGGTTAAGTAAACCTTTCTTCCTAAATTTGGATGTCAGGTATTTTGTCCCAGCAATAAGTGAAAAGTAACTGAGACAGAATTTGGTACCAGGGAAGTGGGGTCGTTGTTGTGATTATACCTGACAATGTGGATAATGAGCTTTTGGGAATGGCTTATGGGAAGAGATACGAAAGTTTTAGAGATGTAGCCTACTAGTGAGGATCTGGAATGCCCTCAGCTCTTCTGTATGGGAGATTCTGGTTAGAGCTTAGAAGACCAGAATGCTGATTGAAAGCCTGCCTGTAAAGACCAGGCTGGAGAAGTTTCTGCTGGGAAGGACTGCATTGGTTGTTGGAATACAGATGATTTGTGTTATGGCTTGGCAGAAAGTTTGTCTGCATTTTGCACCTGTTCAGAGGCTGCCTGAGACTGAGATTAAACATAGTGGACTAGTTAATTTTGCAAAAGAAATCTTGAGGCAGTTGAATGTTGGGGCAGTGGCATGGCTATTGTTGGGGGCTTTTAGTCAGATATATGTTGAAAGTCAAGAGAACAGAGTGCAGCAGGACAATTTAAAATGTTGTGAGTTTGACAGGAAGCGAAGTTACAGGAAGGCTGTGGATTGGAAAGACAGAGCTGAGATCTCCTTTACCCAGGAGGAAGAAGAGAATACAAAAGATAACCTGAGGGCATCATAGAAGGTGGCAGGTTCTCGCCCTTTGCAGCCTCAGAATTATAAGGGTGAAGGACTTTGCTTTGGGGAGAAAGCTGCAGAATCCCACGTTCCAGAATGGAAGTGTCAGCCACACCAGGTTCCAAAATGGAGGCAGCAGCCATACAAGATTCCGGAATGGCACCAGCATAGAGAATTTGTCCCTTGGAATCAGGATCAGAGTGCTCAGCAATCCAGGCATTTGACCCTTACAGCCAAGAGAGAGGAAAACCTGGCTACTGCTCCAGCTGGCAGCAGCCCTTGACATCATCCACACAGCACTGGTTTTAGGTGCATTCAGAGTGTGGGAGATCTGAGGTTAAGAAGGCTTCCACTGAGATTCCAAAAGGCCTGGGAGACCAAGCAATGTGCCCCTGAGAGGACAGTGTGTAAATCTGTGAGTGAGAAGCCTATTCAATGGAAACCTCAAAAATTAGAAAAAGCCAGGCTCATGAATTGTCTAAGGAAAGCTGCAAAAAGGGAGCATAGCAGGTCTGAGAGAGAAGCCATGGCAGCAGAAGTGCCATAGGGGTGGAGTCATGTAAGGCTTTTGAGGCTCACAATTCATTACAGATTGCTTCAGTTGCTCCACGTGGAACTATAGGACTTAATGTTTGCCCTTCTGGATTTTGGACTTGCTTTGGTCCCAGTGCTTTGTATCCTGTTGCTTGTACCTTTTGGAATGGTGTTTTCTTGTGCCATTGAATGTTGGAATTGTTTAACTTTTCATTTATACAGGGACTCAGAGCTAAGCGTTTGCCTTAGATTTTGGGACTTGGACTTTTCAGCTATGCTGAAACTGTTAGAACTTTGACAACTTTTGCAGACAGACTAAAGTACCTTTTCCATAAAGGAATGTGCATGAGTCTTTGAGGGAGTCAGGGGTGGAATGTTATGCTTCTCATGTAATATAATGTTGATAGACTTAATAGTGATTCTTAAGGATTGTTAGAGCTGTGTTACTCTTAATGATAGTTAAACCTGTGTTATTATGTTGAAGTTGTGAAATGTTTATAAGCATGTTCTTGTATCTGGAGACTGGCTTAAAGAAGTATGTCTAGTTACCAAGTTGACAAGGGGTGGATTGTAGTGGTTGATACATCTTGAGTCAACTTGTCTGGATCTGGTCCATGGTTCCATGCCCTAGGGTGTGAAGGGCTCCACCCCATGAGGCAGGGAGGGCCTGCCTTAGGGTGGAGAGGACCCACCCCAGAGTGACTCAGCATTAAAAGGGTATATAAAGGGGTTAAGGAAAGCTTCTGTGCGCCACTTCCTTGGAGGAGCTTGATCAACACAGCTGCCCTACTTTGAAGAAGCTTAAATCTTCACAGCAGCCACTGCCACTTTCTTGGAGGAACTCCAGTCTTTGCAGTTGGCATGGAAGGAAGAGAGAGAGAGGCTTGATAGACATTGCAGCTGCTGCTCCTTCTCTGCTCTTTGCTGTTTTCTGCTGCCATGAACTGCTGCTGTGTGCCATGTGCCACTCTCTTTGGGAGCCAGCTGAGTATAGAATGAAACCACCATAATCTGTGAGCTAAATAAACTTTTCCTTTCTTCATTTCGAGTGTTGGGTATTTGTTCCAGCAATGAGTGAAAAATGAGTGAGACACCCATGTTTATCATCATGTACTGAACTAAAATCAAAATGGACCAACAATCTAAATATTAAAACAGAAACACTAAATCCACTGGAAGAGTAAAAACAGAAACTTTGATGACATGGGTGTAGGCAGAGACTCCATGAACAAAATCCAGATCTCCCAAAACATACTACAATGAATCAACAGTTGGGATCTCATCTTATTAAAAAGATTTTGCATATAAAAAGAAATCACCAACAGAGTGAAAATACAATCCAACCAGATTGGGAAAAATTTTATCCAATAGTCCTTCAGACAAAGAACTTATATCTAGAACCTATAAAAATTGAAAAAAATATCAGATTCCTCAGTTCAAAAACCCAATACAAAAATGAGCATCACAGATAAATACACAAACCTCAGATGAAAAAATACAAATGGCAAATATATGAAATATTCTGAACATCAATGGTCATTCAAGAAATGAAAATGAAAACAACTCTGAGATTCCATCTCATCCCAGAAAGAATGCCTATCATCAAGAAATCGACCAATAACAAATGCTGGAGGGGCTGTGGGGAAGAAGGAACCCTTCTGCACTGTCGGTGGGAATGTAGACTGGCACAACCACCGTGGGAATCAGTGTGGAGATTCCTTAAAAAGCTCGATTAGTAGTCTTACTCAAGCCAGTTCAACTTCTGGGTATCTTCCTGGCAGAATTAAAAACATCATACCACAGAGATAAATACCATATTTACAGCAGCACAGTTTGTAATAGCTAAATCTTGGAAACAGCTCAAATGTCCATCAACAGAGGAATGGAATACATGGTCTTTTTGTACAATGGAGTACTATTTAGCCATAAAGTAGGAAAAACTTGAGACTTTTTAGATAAATAGATGCAACTTGAAACCACACTCATAAGTGAAAGAAATTAGAGTCACATGTATAAACATTTTATTATCCCTTTCCTGGGAGAAACTGAAAGAGTAAATAAGGTACCAAAATGTGCAATGGATACTGTGACATGGGAAGAAATTATTCAGAAGGAAAGAGGAACTAGGGTGGTAGTAAGGAGAAAGGAAGGAAAAATGAAAAACAAAACAAAACAAGACAAGATAGTTGGGGGCTGGTGAGATGGCTCAGTGGTCTAAAGCACCTATTTAGAACAAGCTTAGCAAAGCACAGGGACCGCGGTTCAA
>NW_004524627.1:4102630-4174201 GCF_000260255.1 Octodon degus | reverse complement strand
GAAATAATAGCATTGACAGTAAAGAATCAACTGCAGGGCTGGTGAGATGGCTCAGTGGTCTAAAGCACCTACTTAGAACAAACTAAGCCAAGCAAAGCACAGGGACCACGGTTCAATCCCCCAGCACCACATGCCAGCCAGCCCCACCCCCTGGTGGGCTGAGCTGGCAACACATACACACACAAACACACACACACACACAATAAATAAATAAACTTTAAAAAAAAAACAAAAAAAAAACCCAAGATAGTTGTACTACTAGTTTCTCTTAGTTCATTGAAATGAAAGATTTGTGCTAGTATCATTTAGAGAATTTTTTATACCCATATCTTGTGCTCTGAGTAACTAGTTCGAAGATAACAATATTCATTTTAATAACTGTTGTTTTCTGCTATTACTTTGTTACAAAATTTTGTTTTATTTTTTCCATAAAATAAAAAATCAAGTGTTTCTGTACACCAATAATGAACCTCCTAAGAATAAATTAAGAAAACAATACCATTCAAAGTACCCTCACCTCAAAACTGTATTTTGGAATTCATCTAACCAAGGAAATCAAAGATATGATTAACGAAAACTATAGACCTTTAAAAAGATTTGCGAGCACATCAGCAAATTGAAACACAACCCCTGTTTCAGAATAGGCAGAACCAATATTGTGAAAATGGCCCATGTTACCAACACTGGCCAGGCATCTTGCCACATGCCTACAATCCTGGCTCTGGGGAGCCTGAGCAGTAGGGTCACCATTCGTTCAAGGCTAGCCATGCTGTATTACTACTGAAAAATGGTTTTGTTTTCTTTTTGTCCTAGAATCTCACTATGGATATATGGTTAGATTACTATGATTTGATTTAATATGAAGCCAGATTTATTTTTTATTGCTTACCATTTTTAGCAATTGTTTTTTCCTTCTTAAATTTAATTTTTGTTTTGCAAAAATATAAACTGTCTTTTTGGTTTCAAATTCAAATCTACCAAATAAAGCATTAAAAAAAGTAGAGCTTATATACTTATTATCATAACCCTGTTTTCCTTTTTTTCTCTGGGAGCCACTTCTGCCCTTTTCTTTATTGCTTATCTTTCCATTTATAAAACAAGCAATAAGGGTGTAACTCAATGATGGAATGTGTGCTTGGCATGCATAAAGCCCTGAGTTCAACCCCCAGCACCACCGAAATAATAACTAAAATGAGAAAAATAATAAAAAGAATGAAAACAGGTATTGACAATGTATGCAAAGAAGAAAGGGAGTCAAGAGATGGGTGACAGATAGGAGGGAAAGGGGCAGGAAGTGGGAAAAAGGAATTAAGACAGAGCTACATACATGTACGAAGTCCCCACAAGGAATGTTGGCATTATATGACACACATATGTGCTAATAAAAAAGCGACAAATTTTAAAGAAATTAAATAAAATATAGTTGAAGATAAAATTTTGGTGTGTGAAAAAAAGATAAAATTTAGATATGTTTTAAAAATATATGCACAGCATATGTATGTATATGCACATGCATATGCATATCCTTCCCCTTTATCATGTAAATAATGAAAATTTATCCTATAATCATATAAATTTATCACATAAATCATGTAAATTTGTACATGTATGGCATATTATGCTAATAGTTTATGTCACACAGTTTATATTTTATTTTATTTGAGGATAAGAGCAGAATTTATTTATTGGAGGGAAGAAAGCTTCTGTCTGAGAGCACAGAAGGGAACCCGAGCAGGCTGCCCCTATGCTATACAGTTATGTTTCTCCGCTTGGTTTTTCACTCATCCTATGCATTGAAAAACTGATAGAGGGAAAGGGTTTGGATAAAGGGGAGGATAAGGGAAAATAAAAAGGACTGAGATGTTATATATGTATGTACCAACTTCCCATAATGAATGGATTCATTATATATTACAAATGTGTACTAATAATACAAAATGAAATGTATAACCCAGAAATGATGACACATTAATGGCACATAGAAATATTCTATTTTCAATTGAATACTTTCCCATTTTGTGAATGTTTCAATAAGTTGTTTACCTGGGATGGGCAGTCCAGTGGCTGCCAGGATTATGGTAAGTAAGGCTATAGGAATATGTGAATGATGTGCTAATTTATCCAGCCTGGTCAATAGGATCTGCTGTTCGACATTCCAGTATACTAGGCGATAAATGATCTCATTAATCTATAATTTTGTATTTTTCCTATTATAGATGACTTGAGAATCCTTTCATTTGTTTAAAGGCCATTTGGATTCCATTTTCTTTGACTTGTCTGTTTCTCTAGTCCAAGTTTCTATGTCTGTTGGCCTTTTTCTTCCTTAATTTTGAAGCTATTTATATATTAATACAATAGCCATTTGTTTATAGTATTTTCCTCAGTGTGTTATGCTTTGCTTGGTATAGTTTTGCCACATGAAGTTTTAAACATAATCAAATTTTTCACTATTTCTCTCACTGCTTTTTTTTTTCTTTATCAGGAGGCTCCTGACTATTCTTGCTTTTATATTATTCTAACTAACAAAGTCGTCATTTTATACTTTATAAAGTTACACAATTTATCATTATCCTTACCTCTGGACATCATCAGTAGCCCTGATGATCCAGCCAATTCTAATCCCAATACCTAGGTGGCTCCCAGAGAAGGACCAAGCATGTGCAAAGGGGTAGTAACAGAGTGTGCAATTGAGAAGCTAGCACTGGGCCAAAGAGATCAGGTCATCCAAACAGACCAAGGTGCCAGTATTTGCACTGAAGTTGAAGTATAGTTTCTCTCTCTCTCTCTCTCTCTCTCTCTCTCTCTCTCTCTCTCTCTCTCTCTTTTTTTTGCGGACCCGGGGATTGAACTCAGATCCTGGCGTTTGCCGTCAAGCGCTTATCCTACTGAGCCATCTCCCCAGCCCCTAATTTTTCTCTTATCCATAAAATAATGTCACACTTGAGAATTTAGGGTGGTTATAGAGAAATAGAGATTACCCTTTCTTTACATATCTATAAAAAAGTGAAAATACATTTGTGCTGCTATTCCTCTCTTACTACTCTTAATAGCATAACCACTCTCTGTTACAGAGACAGGAAACATCAAGGGTATCTTCCCATCTTCTCCTTTTCTCCTCCCATCAGTGATTAAGGCCCGCGGGTTCCACCTTCACAGTGTGTCCACTAAGAGACATACGCAAGTATGTTTATAGCAGCTTTGGTCATGCAGACAGCTCTCATGTCTATCAGCAAACAATTGGGTAAGTTAGTTGGAATGCATTCTTTCAATGAAATACTACACAATGATAAAAATAATATGCTCAGAAGACCAGAGACAGAGTTCATGGGGACATCACATAAACTTCAAAACAGGTAAAACCAACTTCTAATGATAAAGTCACAACAATGGTCACGGGAGGAGGCTGTAGTATGGGAATCAAAACCTGGGTGTTGCAAAGATCTCACATCTTCCTCCTGGTTGTGGCTTTATCGGTGTGCAGTTACATAGAAGGTCATTGAATTCTACTTTTAGGATTTGTACAATATCTTTAACGTGGGGCCAGGGAGATGGCTCAGTAGAATAAGAGCTTGCCTGGCAAGCACAAGGGCCTGAGTTCAATCCCTGGTAAAATAAAATAAAATAATAAAATAAAATAAAATAAAATTCCTTAACGTGTGTTATACTTACACAAGAATAATAATTTTGTAAAACGCAGATAATGTTACTGCCCCTGAATCCCCAAGTAAGAGAATTTCTCTAAAATCTTGTCCCCAAATGTCTGGCACAGGCTTGTCGCACTGGCCTTGAGCCACTCATTGAAGGGTGTTCTGTGCACGGGCGCCCCCTGGAGTCCAAGGAGATCCACATCTCTCAGTCTTTTGCATCCCATCCCACGAGTGAGGAAAATCGGCCCTATTAATGGGTCAGGAACCCGACAAAGTGAAATTGGAATTCCCATGCAGAGAGAAACAAAAAGTCGAGTGTAAGCTGATAGCTGGCTTCACAAGAAAATTTAAATTCCTCGAAGGTGGAGAACCACCACCTTATTCACTGGTTTATTCTTTGAGCTTTTTGTACTGTGCCTTTCACGAACAGAGTAGAAAACCAGAACAAAAGGATATGTGGGTGAGTAGATGGAAAATAAAACCCCATATTCTCAGCAAAGTAAAGTTTAAAGGTTCCTTGATTCATGCTTGCGTTGGGACAAATCATTCTTAGTGTTTCAGGATTAGAACAAGTCTTCCCCATATCCTCCCCTCCAATTCTATTGTGTCTTTGGTAAAATATAATTGCATCTAAATGATGTGCTTTTCAATGTTTTTCCTTGGTGAAATACATCCTGTTCTCATGGTTTGTATTCTGTGATGACATTTTCCAGTAATAAGAATGGGCTTATATTTTCACATTTTTTTTCCCTTGGCAACTGGCAATATGTACAATTAAAGTTAGTTTAAACTACACAGACTACGGTATATGGATACTGGGATTTCTCACCAAAGTCTTAATGTAATGATCAAACTTCCAAGCATTTCAACCTAAGTGGGACACTGTCTTGAGAATCAGCCACCATAAGGCTGGGTTGAGTGAGTGGAGGATTTGCTGTCTTCCCTGGGTTGGGAGGGGATCAGCCTGGACTCTAATGAATTAATCATCCCAAAGCTACTGTACTGGGTCTCTACAGCCTGCCAGACTGAAATGCTGCAAGTGTTGTTAGGCCTCAGGCTGAGGAAGGAAGGTCTCTGAGGCCTTTTTCTTGGCTATTCCTTGCATCTAGAATATTCTTGTTGTTTGTCCTGTCCCTATCTTTTATCATTCACAATACTGAATACCTGCTGTCTGTTGGCTTGGAACATCAGTTTCTTAACCTCAGCACTGTTGACATCTGAGTCCAGATGAGACTGGATGCTTCTATGTTGAGGGGCTCTGCAGAGCACCATCAATGTCTGGTAGCATTCTTGGCCTCGCATCGGACACAGCAGCACCCACTTTTCCTCCCAATTGAGACAACCAAAATGTTCCCAGACACTGTCAAATGATCTCTAGCTGAGAAACAGGTGGCTGGACTGATAAGACATGAGCACAAACACCCCAAATCCAGGAACCCAGTTCCCACTGTGCTCCATACACCCCCACACTCCCCTGCTGATAACAACGTGGGAAAGGGAGTAAAACATTAAGTCCACAACTCTTTTATAGCAGAGGATGGGGTGGAGGCAGGGGCCATGGGATATTAGAAGAGAAGGTAACAAAATGTAAATCTTACATAGTGATTTGTAGGCAATATTGTAGTGTTTAGGAGGCAGACCACAGAGCACTCAATCAATTGCAAAATGGCTGATATCAAGGATTATATCCAATAAAACTTTCTCAAGCTAAAATTAATAGCTATAGCATTTCCTTTTTCAGTCTGATATGAGCATGAGGAAACCTGGGAGTTCCTTTATTTTTCTATACTCCAGATCTTGAGAGTCACCACACACCAACAGTGAGCCCTGCAGCCACATTGAGCAGCCACGCCTAGGCTGGAAGGGCACCTTCTGTGCGGCCACTATGCATGGATGGTAGTGGTTCCTTCTGCCAGAATGATAGTGTGGTGGCCCTGGGTCTCAACTGGCACCGAACCCTTTCTTCTTTACTTAAAGCAGCCCATCTATCTCCTTAGCTACAGAGGCAGCCACAGGACCTGGGCTGAATCCATCCTAACTCCTAACCTCTGGCTACAGTGAACAGTGGCCTGAATTCTTCTCCCTCATTTTTCAAAGTTGAGAGAGCCTAAGTTATATGACAATATATAGGTACACTCAGTGGCAAACAAACACTAAAGCCAAGAAAACTTTTATGTCTGAACTACATTCAAATGATAGCTGTTCAGATAAGACAAAGTATTCAGACAATTCTCAGCAATAGCAAAACAAAACAAAAACACCACTTTGTACTGCCCTGTTATTATTAGTAGTATTGTTGTTATTATTATTGCTTCTTAATTTTCCTTCCCACAAGGTACACTTGTTCTGACCTTTAGGGAAACCATGGATGTGATTTAAGCATGTCTAAAGACATATTCCAATTTCCACTGTGAAAACGTGATGGTGAGTTTAGTTCCTTCTGGATCATAGCCCAAGAAAGAAAACCATTCACCATGTTCATAAGGTGATTGTTCTCTAAGATGGAAAGCTAAATAAGACCAAATTAGAAATGTAGACAGACAAGAGGGCAGGATGAAAGAGAAAAGGGAGGAGAGTGGAGATACAGAGGCAGATGAGAGAAATCTCATCAAAATGAAGACCAAAGGGCTGGTCAAATAGCTCAGCCGATTGAAGCGCCTCCTTAGGCAGATGCAGGGACCAGGGTTTGATCACCAGCATGCCGTGTCGCTGGACTGCAGCTGAGACTGGTTTGACTGCAGGTGAGACTGGTTTGATCACCAGCGTGCCTCACCCCTGAACTGCAACTGAGACTGGTATGGTGGTGTATGCCTGCAATCCCAGTTGGAAGGGTCATGTTTTGAGATACCGGATGTGATTTGAAGGCAGAGAAAATGTAACTTGGTGGCAGACTGGTTGCAGCATGAGCAACTGGAGGAATCAACACAAAGAACACAGAGAAGTTGAATAGACACTTGATGAATGTATGAACGCTCTGCTCTATCACTTTCTTTACTCTCAAGTCAGATAAAAAGCTTGGGATAAAAAGCTTGGGAGGCTGAAAACAGGAGGATCACTACAAGTCTGATCTATGTAGTGAGACCCTGTAGGCCCTGTACTAAATACATCATCATCATCATCATCATCATCATCATCATCATCATCATATGAAGATCAAGATTTCTGGTATAATTTGCATTTATCTTCTGTCCTTCACTAAATTCCCATTAAAATTCTTTTATGTCAAAGTTTGTAGCTTTCTGAAACTTTAAATGAGATTCATATATAGAAAAATTCAAGGAACAAAAATTTGAAAAGAAAAAAATTTATTATGTTCCATTGTTATGAACATTCACAAATAGAACACTGGACATTTAAGGGTTAAGGGTTTTAAAATACTGCAATCATATTTCCAGGATAAATGTAATTATGATGTACTGTAGATATATACTGACAAAAACGTTTTTGAAATTACACAAATTTATTTAGTTTTTAGCTTAAAAGCTTCATATCCTAGGATGGCAACTATTAAAACACAACACACAACACAACAATCTCAGAAAAGTTGTTGGTAGGGATGTGGATAAATAAGAACTGTTGTGTACTATTGATAGGGTACACTTATCATGGAAAATAGTATGGGGTATCCTTAGAAAATGAAAAATGGATTTATCATATAAGATAGAGCAATTCCACTTCCCAGTATAGAAAATAATCAATAGCAGAGACTCAAAGTGACATCTGTGTAGCCATGTTCAGATCAATATTATTCAGAATAACCAATAGGTAGATGTAATGCACAATCCCATTGATGGATAACAACACACAAAAAAATGTGACCATACCTGCAATAGAATGGTATTCGACCTTAAAAAGAAAGGAAATCTTGATCTGTGCTATAGCACAGATGGATCTTGAGGACATAAGCCCAGCCACAGAAACAAACCAATGCAAGATTCTGCTTATCTGAGGTACCCAGAGGGTTCAGCTTCATAGACTCAGAAAGTAGAAGATGTTCTCCAGGCCTGGGCAAAGAGAAGATCAGAAATCACTGTTGAATGAGGATAGAGACTCTTTTGCAACATGAATAGTGTTCTAGAAGTGAATAGTGGTGAAGGTTGACAACAATATGGACATCGATAACAATATGGATATTGTTTGGGGGCCTAGAGCTATGGAGTCAACCAATGAGTTGGAGCCTCCAAGACTGAGCTAAAATAAACCTTTCTGATGAGTTGATGTTAAAGTGACAGAAGACTGACTAACGCTAACTCTCCTAGCTCACCAGGAGTCTGATGATCCTCTAGTCTGAAAACCACTGCATCTGGGTAACAGAAGTGGAGCAGTTGGAAGGGTCATGTTTTGAGATACCGGATGTGATTTGAAGGCAGAGAGAATGTAAAAAAACTTGGTGGCAGACTGGTTGCAGCATGAGCAACTGGAGGAATCAACACAGAGAAGTTGAATAGACACTTGAACGTATGAACGCTCTGCTCTATCACTTTCTTTACTCTCAAGTCAGATAAAAAGGGCATCCTTTCTCAAAGCATCAGGCTGGAGCAGAGGACCATGCTAGGATGGTTGCTATGTAATCTTTAGAAACCCATCACTGGCAGGTCTTACTCAAATGTGTGCTTGGGGCACAGGCAGGCAGCAGGTGTGCGGTGGAATCGTAAATCTGCCTCCTGCTGGGTCTAATAAAATCACACACAAAATGCACACCCACAGCAGCGGAGAGCTCTGAGCGCGCTTCTGCTTTGCTTTTGCACTGCCAGCGGCAAGTGTCGTGTTCCATGCCCTAACACCCAGCTTCCGGCTTCCAAACTGGGTCAATTCTGGGCCCCCCAGGAAGGCGAGTAACCTGAGCCCCGCACCACTCGGAACAGGTGCGACTGGACGCAGCCAGGGCTGACAAGCTCCCAGAGCGACTGTGTAGCTGCGCGCAGAAGTTACTCATCCAGGCCAAGCAGCCCTGAAGGGGCAAAAGCAGGGGTTCTGACTCGGGCGCTCGTCCTCCTTTTTGCCCTCAGCCACCAGCCTTTACAGTCAGCTAGCTCTGGTCCGGGCCTCGGCGCCAGACGCGGGCTCCCGCAGTGGGGCTGCGCGTGAGCCCGGGCTTTGGCCCAGCCTCGAGCCTCCGAGGGTACCCAGGGGCCGGCTCTGCGCGGCGGGCGCGGGGTCTACACTCCGGGCCGCGCAGCAGTGGGTCCCGGGGGCGCCGGGCTGCAGTGCGCGCGCTCGCCGCTCAGGGGCGCCAGAGCCCGCGGCACCTGCGGGCAGAGGCGGCGGACGGTGCGGAGCCCACCGAGGGCTCGGGCGGTGGGTCTGGCGCGGGGACACAAGCGGCGCCCTCCCAGGAAGCGTTCACGCCAGAGCCGGGAGGCGCCGGAGGGCGTGGGGAGCCCCAGCCCCGCACCGCCGACCCTCGCGGGCCGCTGGGGGGTGTGAGTGGGGGCTCGCCGCGAGCCCAGGAGTCCCGGAGCAGCGCGGGGAGGCGGGCGGCAGCGGGGCCCTCGGGCGCCGGCGTCGGTCTTGGTGCCCCGCGGGACTCAGGGTGCGCCCTGGATCTGCGGGCGGCGGCGGGTGGGTCAGCTCCGGCGCAGCAAGGCCGTTGCCCTAGGCTTCTTTGCCAAGCGCCTTGACCTTCAACCCTTTCTCACCGTCCCGCTTCCAGCCCTCCGGGCGCTCTTCCGACCTCCTGCTGACCTCACGCTTCAAACTGCATCGGGTGCCTGGCCTTCGGGGACCAAGATGTTTTCAGTGTTTCATTCATAGTGTGATCTTCCCGGGAAATCAAGAAAATTAGTTACAAGGATAACTCTATGGATTTAGTGTTTCTAACTTTGTTCAAAATTTTGCAGAAAAAAAAAATCAGAAAGATATATTTTGTCCCAGTTAACACAAATGAGATTACTGCAATAATCCATGCGGTTAGGATGGGCTGGCCCCAGACTTTCAAGGCCGCTGTGGACCTGCTTCCGTCGTGTACAGCAGGTGACAGCGACTGCCCGGGAGTGTACAGGTTAATGTTGTTCAGCCACTCTTCTTTGTGCTACCTGAAAATCTGAAAAGTGTGTCTCCTGTGCTGGCCAGATGTCAGAACTGTCAGAGCTGTGCAGTCCCCCTAGAGACCTCTTCCAGGCCCACGTCTATTTGTTCATCAATACCCTGGTTCATGGTCACCCAGCCTACTCTAAATCACAGAGCTGTGCTATTCCCCTTTGTCACGTAGGGTTCATGAAACAATCTCGGCATTCCCCTTTTCTCAACATCCATACCAAGATACTCTCTTATCTAGTAGTGGCAAATTCCATAGTCCAGACAGTAACAGCTCTAGTGAAGGACAGAAGCACAGGTAGGTAATGGATAACCACCTGACTGTGTTGAGGGTGTGTGTCCCACGCACTCACCCTTTTGTGCTAGAAGGAAGTAAACCAAATCTGCGTGGTGATTGATTAGGAAAATAGATACTAAATGTTCTTAAAATGAATTACCTCCAGGCTGGAAAGATAGCTCGGCTGTTTAAGTGCCTGCCTGGCAAGCACAAGGGCCTGGGTTCAATCCCTGGCACTGCGTGCTGTGCAGGCCCTGTGTGGTGGTGCATGCCAATAATCTCAGTGTTGGGGAGGCTGAGACAGGAGAGTCAATCACTATGAGTCTGAGTGAGATCCTGTACCACATGAATGATTTTTAAAAAGTTTAAAGAAAAAAATGGAGTGCCTCTCCTACAAGTAAGCAAAAGTTCTAATCAGGACTGAGTGGATCAGCTGAAAGTGTATCTGTACATGAATGATGTGGCCTGTAGGGCTCAGGGGACGTAGTGAAAGTCCTGTGTCACCCCTGAGAATGAAGGCCAGGTGGGAAGTAGACGTCACTGTTTGGTGAGGTGCACCATGAGGAACTCCAGGGTGTCTTGGGGGCAGAGATAATAAAGTTATTTATTGTTATTGTAGCTTTTCCCTTTTATGCAGATCTTAGGTACTGAGTTCAGTTCCTAGTACAAAAAAGTCTTAAAAATAGAGATTAAAAATTGATAACATAAAAATAGTCCTTTATATAGCTCTTCTTCCATGAGAAGAATCCACAGATTTCAAAATTTGCAGGCTTTGTCCCCTTTCTATCCCCCTCCTGCTGTTTTCCAGAGATCAGGCTAATAAGTCAGGAGTTAGGACCCAGGGGTGTGTCTTAGACCCGTGGCACCTGACAGCTGGCTGGAGTTCGCTCAAGTGCACTCCGAGGAGTGAGGAGCCCAGCGAGGCCCTGAAGGCTCGCTTCTCTCTACCCCTGCCTGGGGTGGGGGCTTACTATCTGGGCTCATTTAGACTCCAGACCACGGAGTTCTCTGTTGGTGAACAAGGAAGGCACTCTCTACAGCAGACGTCATGATGCAGACTGATTTTATGCTGGTACCTTTTCTCCTCAGCATCACTCCCGCAGGTAAGACAAGTTGAACTCAATTAAACTGGAGTTGCAGGATTATTTAAGCAAAGAAGGCAGAGCTAGATTGTGGATCATGTTAGAACTGCAAAAGGTCAAACACAGTAATATTTGGATAACCTTTCAAATAGGACTCAAATGGCTACTTCTGTGAAATCTGTGTATTGGTAAAGAAATCATATCTGTGAATTCTGTAAGGTTTATGTTTTGGTCATTTGTTATTCTTTTTGAATCGTTTTGAGCTTGGTAGGAAGAAATAAAAGCAGAGGAAGTGTAACTGAGTGCACTGATTTTTATTCAGAAGATTGTCCAAATATTGGACATAGAATTGACTACATTAATACTTTTATAACACATTTGCTAGTAATTACTATGTCCATGTATAAATATTTAATGTTTCCCAATATATTCTATAGACCTATATAAACATTCAATGAATGTGTATACCACAATTAATTAAAAATATATCAGATGTCTATGAGTATGCATGCGTTGTATGACGCTCTCCAACTGGAAATAGTGAAATTAGTGATAAAAGGACAAATAAAGTGAGAGAGAAAGCAGAAAGGGAGGGAGAAACGAGAAAGACTGAGACTAGAGATAAAAATATAAAAGAAAGAGAAAGAAAAAATTACGGAAAAGTTGACACCATGGTCATCTACACCTGCCAGATTCTGGGGGCTTGGGGTTCTTTTACCTCATATGTAACATAGGAACAGAGAAACTCTTTTCATGGAACCTGAAGCCTTCCAAATTCAGGAGCTAGATGCTAAGAAATGTTATTCTGTAAGCAGTTTGTGTTTATTTCTCAGTCGTGTTTTCAGCACATCTGGTCATTACAAGAGATTTACCCACATCCCAAAATAAACCGTGGACTGCTGAGGTACTTCTGAACATCACCCTCACTTCAAAAACAACCTTTCTTCACAGCAGAGACTCCACAAAATGAAGTGATTTCTAAGTGTGAAGGGCATCAAACCCACTGCCAAATATCAGTAGTTTCGTTCTCTGCAAAGTCTAAAATATTGTCTGTCAACCAGAAAAATACAAATCAACATTTGCATGCTTTAGCATGCTATTAATATCTGATGTTCCTCCACCTTCATCTGTCAGGGCATTCTTGTGGGGAAAGAATTGGTGGTTTTCCCAGGCAAAGCCTCTCGGCTGAGCGAGGGTAATCTGCATAAATGCTTTAGGCACACATCATCCTCCACGCACAGTGAGGGTTTCTAAGGGAATGGGCCCTGGAGAAGAGCCTGGGACCTGCTCCCCACTGTTCAGAATGTATTCTGAGGGGTGTGTGTGTGTGTGTGTGTGTGTGTGTGTGTGTGTGTGATGGATCTGTAATAGCTTTAATAAACTGCAGTAATCTCACCTGTGTGGCTATGTCTAGACCCAGTACAGTACACCTTTTCTAAGTCACTTAATTTTACTACTCTTGTAACAAAGATCTTGCAATCCCTTTATTTTTATATTTCAGGCTTTAATAAAAAGGAATAGTTGTGTGTGACTATGTGACATCTCTGATCTTGCTAATTCACATGCTCACTGTGTCTAGTCCCGGAAAGTAGAATCAGCACTTATGCATGATAACATCTGTTTGTTCATTCAGTAAAACTTTAGTGAGCATCTATTATGTCCTGGGAAAGTGAGAAAGACCCTTGTGGTCTAACAAGGAATCCCACATGTGGCGACCCACGATACTCACACCATTCACTCCTCTGATCCCCTCAACAAGGTGAATGACATATCCAGATGGACACTGGCAAGATTACTGATTTTATTAAGTTTGACTCTAGCAACTTGAGTGTGGTGACTGGAGGTGCCAATGTGGGAAGGATTGGTGTGATCACCAACATGGAGAGACATTCTGGCTCTTTTGATGTGGCCCATGTGAAAGATGCCAATGGCAACAGCTTTACCACCTGGCTTTCCAGTGTTGTTACTGGCAAAGGCAGCAAACCACAGATTTCTTATCCCCAACGGAAAAAGAATCCATCTCACCATTGCCAAAGAGAGAGAATGGCAGCCAGACAGAGCACTGGGTGAAATAGTCTCATGGTAAAATTAGGAGGGAAGTCATCTGAACTCAAATAATTCAGCATGGTGACATGCTAAAAAGAAATGTCATTTTAATAAGTGCTCATGCAAAGGAGAATTCATTAAACATTTACTACTTGATTTGATCCTGTGGATTGACTGCTCATGTTGATGGAAGAAACTACCATGTTTGGGTATATTTTTTTAATGGAATGTAAAGCCAAAACATATCAAGAAAAAAAAAAGAAAACAAAATTATATTTGTTGAGGTTTGAAATTCTTCAGTCATTTCAGTTCTCTCCTGGCTGAAGATAAGAAAGGATGTTACTTTCTATAAAATCATAAATAATCATGAGAAGTTTCATCTATTGTCTTATCAATTATTTATACCTAGGTATAAGTTTTTCAAAAGTTGGCTTGAAAGTAGTTGTTGCTCTGGGGCGAGAAGATAGCAGAGGACCTGAGAGCCCGATGAAAGGCAAAGTGATCAAGAAGGAAGAGACCAGGTTAAGTTCTAGGTTCCAAAGGAAAACTTCCTCATTAATCTGGCAGTAAGCTACTCATTTAAACCACTCCCAATTGCACTCGCTGGGGTGAAGAGCACTCTAATCTCCCCATAGGAGGGGATCCCCTCACTCCTTGATCTGGCAGCTGCCTTCACCTCTGCTGGGTGAATCCAGCCCTGCATGAAGAGCTCTCCCATGAATGACACATCTTGAAGATAAGCTCTCTTTCATATCTGCAGGTATCAGGCATTAGTAGCCACACTTTATAGCTTGGGCCATGGACTCTAAGACCTTACCCACAGGACAAGTGAGCTGTTGGAGGTCTTAGCAATCATTCCACCCCATTTTTATTGGGAAAGGTCAGATGCCTTGCTTAGAATCAGGAAACTTGAAATTAGGAACAGAACTCATTTCTCTGAGTCTAGTGCCTCTGAATGTTAAATAACTATTTGCTGGATTCCTGTTGTAATGAGTGACAAGTTTGGTGAGGAACTCTATGTTCTGATCTGAACTAAGAGCAGCATGCTTTCCTGGAACACTGTCCCAACTCAGGCCCTGTGGGCAGGGAGTAAATAGCCTGGGCTGAGCAAAGAACCTGCTCCCCGTGGCTCACAGTCTTTCCAGTCTTCTCTCTTCTTGCTCTCTGCACATGGAGCTGACTGGGCCCAAAGGAAATATTTTGACTAAAAAAATAGGCAAAGGTTTGGGGAGATAGTTCAGAGGTATAAGTACCTTCCTGTAAAGCACAAGATCCTGAGTTTGATCCTTCGTACCTCATGCCACGTGGGCCTGGAACCCTAGGCCTGCCATGCTGACCCTGACACTGGGCATGGTGGTGCACATCTGCAATCTCAGCAGTTGGGAGGTAGAGACAGGAGGATAGCTGTGAGTTTGAGATCAGCCTGGGGGCTATAAAGGTGAGCACAGGGCCAGCCTAAACTGTGTAGCAAAACCCTGTCAGAGAGAGAGAGAGAGAGAGAGAGAGAGAGAGAGAGAGAGAGAGAGAGAATCAAGGAGAAGAGAAGAAAGGGAAGACCAGGGATTGAGGTGAACAACAAATTTTTTTTTCAGAGATGATAAAAGACCATGAGCACCCTTGCTAGACTGAATGTGTGTTTTTTATGGTGTTGTACAGGGCAGGACTCAAGGGATGTGGGGAATTCTTAACTTGAAGCAGGAGTGTTACCTCTTTGTGTGTTTCACCTCTGCTCATGTGACTCCAGGATGATGCCCCACTAAAGAGGCCCCAAGCAAAGTCCTGTGCCCCAGACATCAGCTACAGCAAGGGCATAGTTGAGTGGGACAAAAGCCAGCACCACCACCACTGAGTATCTGCCTAAGACCAAACCAATGTGACTGTGAATTGATTTTAAAAATCTTCCAGGCAGTCTACTGCTTTAAAAATAATGCATTTATAACAAAATACCTGAAATAATCAACAAGTAAAGAGGATCAGAATTTCAGAGTGTGCAACTCATGTTCAACTGGCTCTACTGCTTTGAGGCCCCCAGCAAGGCAGCACATCCTGGCAGGAGTGCCTGACAGAGAAAAGCTACTGCCTTCACAAGCCAGGGAACAATCAGGAAGAGGCAGAGCCAGGCCCCCAAGCTCTCTTCTTGCACATGCTCTCAGTGACTTCAAGACCTCCTTCCAGGTTCTTCTCCTTCTCCTTCCTCTTCTCCTTCGTTTTATTTTATGTATTTGGTACAGGGTCTCACTATGCAACTTGGACTCATAGTGATCCTCCTGTTTCAGCCTCCCCAGAGCTGGAATTACAGGCATGTGCCATCATGCCAGCTTTCGATGGCTGGCTCAGCATGCCTGGGGTGGGGCCAGCACAGTACCTGATGCCTGGGATCCAACCTGGGTCTTTGCACTTGCCTCGGCAGGCACTTAGACCACTAAGCTATCTCCACAGCCCCAGGTTCTACTTCCTGAGGGTTCCACTTCCTCCCAGTAGCACCACCTTCAAGACCAAACATTAGCACATGAGCAGTGGGGGCAGGGGAGCACTCATGTCCCAAACTATAGCAAAGCATTAAGAGCAATGACAAGAATATGTGCTAATAGACTTGAATTGTTGGAAGAATTTTATGTGGTGAGAAACCACAGCGAAGAATCATTTACTATACTCAGACCTCAAACAACTGCGTGCAAAAAGACAATAGCTGGCACTCATTAGCGTGGTGACCCTGGGGAAGTCACATCACCCCATTACTGCAGTGCCTTTTCCTGTACAATGAGAGACTCAGATGATGCTGGAGGTCATTTCCTGCTTGTCTGAGCCCCTGATCATTTAACTTTTGTTTCCTCCTTCACTGGTACTGAACATGGGAAATCCAAACTTCCCAAAGGGATCATCCTGCCCTGAGCGGTCCCTCCCCTCCAAAAGAATTTAGCTCTTCATTTGTCATTTGGATCACTGAGGTGAGCCTCAGAACTTTGTTCTTGTCCAATTAATTTATTATTCATTTATTTTTATTTTAAAGAGAACAAAAAAGATACAGAATTTCAAAACAAGATGATAGAAAATTAACAATAGTTATTATATTGCATATGGTTATCTTCAAAGTAGTTACTCAGGTTTTAAGATGTAGGCATGCAAAATTGATCAAAAACTATAAGCAATAACACTTCCTCTCAATGAACTAACAGAAATTAGTAGTACTGGGCTGCAGAGATAGCTCAGTAGTTTAAGTGCTGCCTAGGCAAGTGCAAGGACCTTGGTTCAATCCCTGCCCCAGGCATGCCAAACCTGCCACCAAGAACAGGCGCGGTGGTGCATGTATGTTATCTCAGCATTGGGAGCACTGAAACAGGAGGATCACTACCAGTCCAAGATGCATAGTGAGACCTGGTACCAAATACATAAAATTAAACAGAAATTAGTAGTACAATTATATTAGCTATTTATATATTTATTATTTTTTTCCTTCCTTCTTTTCTCCTTTCCTGCATTCTAGTTTTTTTTTTTTTCCTTTTGAGTAGCTTCCTTTCATTTCACAGTATATGTTGCATCTTTTGGATCTAACTCTTTCAGTTTCTTACACTAGGGAGATAATATGATGTTTAAACACACAGGTCTGATTTATTTCACTTACGAGTATGGTCTCTAGTTGCATCCATTTACTTATAAAAGCCTCAAGTTTATCTTTCTTTATAGATGACTAATACTGCATTGTATAAAAATACCACATTTAAAAAATTTATTCTTTAGTTGATGGGCATTTGGGTTGTTTTCAAGATTTAGCTATTACAAACTGTGCTGCTACAAATGTGGGTGCACATAGATTGCTATGGTATGATGTTTTAGTTCTTCTGGAAAAATGGAACCTCTAATACTAGTTTTTTCAGGAATCTCCACACTGATTTCCACAGTGGCTGTGCCAGTCTATGCTCTCACCAACTGTGAAGAATTTCTTTTTCCTCACAACCCCATCAGCATTTGTTATTGGTTGATTTTTTAAAAAATAATAGACATTTTTTCTGGGGTGAGATGGAATTTCAGTGTTGTTTTAATTTGTATTTCTTGAATGACCAGTGATGTTTAGCATTTTTTTTTCAGATATTTATTTGCCATGTGTATTTTTTCATCTGTGAAGTGTGCATTCATCTCAGATGCCCATTTTTATACTGGGTTTTTGAATTTGGAGGACCTGAGTTTTAAACATTATTTATATGTTCTAGATATGTCTTTTGTCTGAAGGACTGTTAGATAAAAGTTTTTCTATTCCATGGGTTGTCTTTTCACTCTGTCCTTGATTTCTTTAGATGTGCAAGAACTTTTTAATAGGATGAGATCAGAGTTGCTGATTCTTTGAAGCATTGTGCAGTGCGGTTTTTGTTCACGAACTTTCTGACTACTTCGTGTCTTCAAGAGTTCTACCTACTTTGTCTTCTAGCATATTTAGAGTTTCTGTTTTAATAATTAGATCTTTGATTTATTTTGACTTTACTTTAGTGCATGGTGATAGACATGGGTCAAGTTTTAGTCTTCAGGTTATGGAAAGCCAGTTTTTCCAGCACCATTTGTTAAAGAGGCTGTCTTTCTTTCAGTGAACATGTTTGACCCCTTTGTCAAAGATAAGGTAGCTGAGTGTATAGTTATATCTGCATCTTCTAATCGGTTTCACTGATCCCCACATCTGTTTGTTTTTTTTTTTTTTTGCCAGTACCATGTTCATTTTATTGCGTTAACTCTGTAGTATAATTTCAAGTCAAAGATTGTTATGCCTCCTGCCTTGCTTTTGTTGCCCCAGATTGCCTTTACCATTGTAGGTCTCTTGTGGTTCCAGGTGAATTTAGAGATGTGTTGTCCAGATCTGTTAGGCATGCTAATGGTATTTTAATCAGGATTTCATTAAATATGTGTAACAGTTTTGAGAGTATGATCATTTTCACAGTGTTGATTTTTTGTTATCTATGAGCAAGGAATATTTTTCCATTATCTGAAATCCTCTTCAATTTCTTTTTTCAAAGTACTTTAAATTTCAGTGTATAGGTCTTTTATTTCCTTAGATTGATTCCTAATATTCCATTTTTTGAGTTCTCTTGTGAAGGGTGTGGTTTCCCCAATTTCTCTGTCAGTGAGTTTGTTGTTTGTATACAGGAATGCTATTGATTTTTGACTGTTGACTGGATTTGGTTATTAAATCTAGAAGTCTTTTGGTGTCATTTTTGTAGTCTTCTACGTAGAGTATCATGTCACCCATGAATAATGAAAATTTCACTTCTTCCTCTCTAATCCTTATTTCTTTTATTTCTCTCTTTCCTAATTGCTCTGACTAATGTTTCTAGAACTATATTGCAAAGGAATGTGAAGGGCTGCCAGATAGCTCAGTGGATTAAAGCACCTGCTTAGGCAGAGCACAGGGGCCAGGGTTCAATCCCCAGCACTGAAAGTCATGCTGCCCTCACCCCCCCCCCAGGGCATGCTGAGATGGTGATTGAGAGTGGGCATGGTGTAATCCCAGTGCTTTGGATGCTGAAAACAGGAGGATCACTAAGTGGCTGGTCTGTGCAGTGAGACCCTGTAGACCCTGTACTAAATACATTTTAAAAAGAAAAGAAAAGGAAAGGAGTGGTGAAAATTGATATCCTGGTTTCATTCCTAATTTTAGATTGACACTTTCAGTTTTGTCCACTTAGTATGATGTTGGCTGTTGGTTGGTCATAGATGACTTTAAATAGATTGAGGTAAACATCATCTATTCCAACGTTCTGTAGAATTTTTAAAACCATGAATAAGTGTTGGGCCTTATCAAAACCTTTTTCTGCATATATTGAGATCATCATGTGTTTTTTGTCTTTAAATCTGTTGATATGGTGTACTACACTAACAGAGTTGCATGTTGAGCCATCCTTGTATTCCTGGGATGAATCCCACTTGATCGTGGTCTATAATCTTTTTGATGATTTGTTGCACTCTGTTCGCTAGTATTTTATTAAGGATTTTTGCCTTTATGTTCATTAGGGAGATTGGCTTGTAGCTGTCTATTTTGGTTGGGCCTTTCTCTGGTTTTTGTACTAGAGTAATTTTTGCCTCAAGGAGTAAGTTAGGGAGTATTGCTCCCTTTTCAACTTCATAAAATTGTTTGAGGAGTATTGGCATTAAATCTTCTCTAAGTTTCTTATAGAATTCAGTTGTGAATCCATCAGGACCTGGGTTTTTTGTTGTTGTTGTTGTTGTTGTTGGTAATTTTTAATTACATTTTAAATTTTATGATCTAATATTGGATTATTCAAAATTTTATATCTTTTTGATTCAGCTTTGGTAAGTCATGTTTAAAAGATTCTTTGTCTATTTCTTCTGTTTTCCACCTAGGTGTGTAAAGATTTTTGAAACAGGTATTGATGAATTTCTGAATTTCCATAGGAATGGTAGTGATTTCACCTTTTGCATTCCTTATTGCATGAATTTGAATTTCTTTTTTCTTTCTTTCTTCTTTCTTTCTTCTTTCTTCTTTCTTTCTTTCTTTCTTTCTTTCTTTCTTTCTTTCTTTCTTTCTTTCTTTCTTCTTCTTTCTTCTCTTTCTTTTTAATAAGGTTGTCTATGGAGTTATCAATTTTATTTATTCTATCAAAGAACCAATTCTTCAATTCATTAGTTCTCTGCATTATTTTCTTTTGTCTTCATTGTGTTAATATTAATTTCAGCTCTGATCTTTGTAATTTCCTCCCTTCTTTAGGCTTTTGGCTTGAATTGCTCTTTTTTTCCTAGAAGCTTGAGGTAAAACATTGGGCTGTTTATTTGTGCTTGTTTTGTTTTCCTATTGCTAGAATTAATTTAAAATCTAAGTTAATTTGCAAAAAGTGAATCACACACAACTCTTCAGAAATGTATTTATTTCTTAAAACAAAGAGTATTTTCCAAGCATATCTGTAAATTTCCATCACCATGAGCAGTGAGCCTCCATCCCTCATGTCATACAAGCATACATTATGACTTTTTCCTTTTCATTTATTCATTTGCTCATTCATCAAATATGTACTGAAGCCCTAGTTTTAAAGAATCTAGAGAGAGTCTATGTCGTTCCTCATAGTGTGCTATTTTAAAAGCACAAACCATGTACATATCTAGGCCCACCCTATTGCCTGCTCCTGCCTTTACTTAGGAGAGGTGCAGAAAATTTGAAGATATTATGCCAAAAGAACTAAAGCTGGAAAACGAAAACTTGACTCAGGTCTATCACCATGCACTAAGCTAAAGTCAAAATGGATCAAAGATCTAAACATTAAAACAGAAACACTAAATCTCCTGGAACAGAAAGTAGGAGGAACTCTTGAAGACATAGGGGTAGGCAAAGAGTTCATGAACAAAAATCAAATCGCACAGGAGACACTTGAAAGAATTAACAACTGGGACCTGCTCTTATTGAGAAGTTTTTGCACGTCAAAAGAAATTACCAACAAAGTGAAACGACAACCCACAAATTTGGAAAAAATCTTGACAAATAAGTACTCAGACAAAGGTCTGCTCTCTTTATAAAGAACTAAAAAACACTAGGGCCCCAAAATTTAAAGACCCAATCCAGAAATGGGCATCCGAGATGAACACACACTTCTCAGAGGATGAAATTAAAGAAGTGAATAAACATATGAAAAAATGCTCCACATCACTAGCCATCCATGAAATGCAAATTAAAACAACACTGAGATATCATCTCACCCCAGGAAGAATGGCTATCATAAAGAAATCATCCAACAACAAATGTTGGAGAGGCTGTGGGGAAAAAGGTACCCTTCTCCACTGCTGGTGGGAATGTTGACTGGTGCAGCCATTATGGAAATCAGTGTAGAGAGGCCTTAGAAAATTTGGACTGGAAATCTCATTTAAACCAGCTATTCCTCTACTGGGAATTTTCCTGGAGGATCTGAAAACATCATATCGTAGTGATATATGTGTGCCTATGTTTATAGCAGCACAATTTGTGATAACCAAATCTTGGAAGCAACTAAGATGCCCATCACCTGAGGAATGGATGAAAAAGATGTGGTATTTTTCTTCAATGGAGTATTACTCAACTATAAAGAATGATAAACTCGAAGCCTTTATATTGAAGTGGATGCCACTTGAAGATATACTCATAAGTGAAATAAACCAGACACACATGTGTAAATATCGTATAGTTTCCTGAGTATAAGAACGGAAAAGAAAAAATACAAATAGAAAGGTATAGTACAACTAAAAAGAAAACAAGAACTTGAGGACTAGACAATGAAGAGAGAGCAAGAAGAAGAGCTAGGAAACATGACAGGGGCAAGCCATACTGTTATATGTAGTAGATGGGTAAGGCAATGATTCTGAGAATCTTCAGAAGATTTTTGAATCTTGCAGTTAATTGGAAAGATTCTAACCCTGACTAGCTGTATATACAGACAACTGTGAACTAAGCAACTGCACTGAAGATGGCAATTTGTAATAGCAGGTTCATGCTTTGAGTGCCTGTCATTCTGGTCTTCTGAATATGGGCTGCTTGTCATGACATGCCAGTTGCTGCCGTGCTGTCTCTCAAGTATATTGTTCAAAATGAAGGAGGTGGTGAATGAAGGCAGGACACAGGAAAAGGAATGTTGCAGGACTGTCCTGCAACAATGTTGTATATGGTTAGATTTCTGGACTTATGTGTAAACATAAGAATTATATAATTCTTTATGCCTATTTTTAAAATATATTTTAAGTTTTCAATGTTTTTTGTCATATTCTGTAGGGACTTAAACTTCAACATATCAATACTTGATGAAAAATACCTGTTCCATATTATGCCTAAGTTGTTTGATATGCAGACAGATAGTGAGTTTCAGCTTAACAGCCTAAGTTGTATGGTAATAACAATAAGCTTGTCTTCTGGATGGTAAACAACCTAAGTTTGCAAACCAAAATTAGAGAAAAAGAAGGGCCACAAGGAAAGCCAACATTTTGGCCCTAGCCTTCCAAAGTCAATTAAGACTCAGGACATCTGAGAACTTGTACTGTAACGTCACGTAACTCAGTAGTGTCCCAAATTTTCTTATCAAGGAGATTATGGGGTCAAAGAGGAAAGTGATCGATGACATAGAGTGTGCCTAAGGAGAGTCACATGGAGAGAAAACATTCTCTCAAGCTTTCACAGAGAGCACATTGGCCAAGCAATGGCTGTGACTCATCCACATGGCTGACACTGACAAAGGGTCTACAATTTGAGGTACAGGATCTCAGGATAAATCCTGAGGGGATTTCACTGACCTTATCAGATCCAAAAGCTACAACTCTTGTTGCATAGGTCTTGCTTTATCTTGATCTTAACCATCCAGCAGAAAAGTATAAAAACGAAGTATAAGAAGTAAAGCCATGGTGTTATTTTAAGCTGTAGGGGACTCAGGTCAACAATTTCTGACATTGCCAGTGAAGCAGAAGACCCAATACCTTTATGGACTACTGAACTCTTTTAGAATATTTTGCTGAGTTGACACACCTATAATATTCAAATGACAGAACTAAACAAAAAAGGGGATACAGATGAATGTCCACTTTGTATCTGTGTATTCAAAATGGTTAGGATAGATATATAGTTACATTCTCTTAATGAATAGAGGGATTTGTTCTAATACTGTTTGTAAATAGGATATCATGTGTGCATCTTATACAGCAAATAACCACTAGGAAGAGTATGCAATGTCTTAATTATTGAAACTATCAAATTTCAATTTGATTTGAAACTGTCTCATTGCTATTTGCTTTTCAATAAAATTATGGAAAAATAACCCCAACAAGTTTGCATTTCAGTACACTTGCTTGAACCCTCACCTCTGTGTCCTGCCCCCTTGGTGCAGCCTGTGGGAACCTCAGGCATGCATGCATGTGCATGTGACTTTCATCCAAATGACAATTCTGGGTTTGCTTGGGTGAACCTTTGGAGGTCTTGCATGCAGTCATTGGTCCTCATGTTTGTCTCCCAGTGAGAAGAAGACTTTCTTGAGTAAATTTCCTGAGGTGGTGCAGAATGGGTTGCCATGGATACTGATAGGGGTTGAATACAGGGGAGGGGCTATATTTTTAAAACAACAAAGGGTTTCCTTGTTTCAGGTTTGCAGGGGTATCCTGCAAGAGACAAAGCCTCTCTCCATGTCTTCCCTTGGCCATTTGTGTCAGTGGTGCCCAGTTCCTCAGCTTGAGAGAACATTTATTAGGATTTTTTTTTCTTTGTAAAAATTTATTGGCACAATTGAAGTATACATGATGGCCACATTCATTATAGGGAATTTGTATCTGTACAAATACATCTATCTATCTATCTATCTATCATCTATCTATCTATCTATCTATCTATCTATCTATCTGTATATCTTGATTCCTCTTTTTTCCCATTATCATCCCCTGTTTTTATACCCTCCTCCCCTTCCCATTCACAATATTCAGTTTTCATTTTATCCTTCTTTTCTCATTTTTTCTTTCCCTTCCTCCCTTTCCTCCTCTGCTTTCCCATTTCTGTTTTCCTTTTGAACAGTTTCTTCCTATTTCACAATATCAATTATACATTTTTGTTCTTATTTATATTTTAAGTTCCTTAGACCAGAGAGATAATGTGATATTTACACATGTATGTCTGATTTATTTTTATTTATGATTAAGGTCCATCCAATTAGCTATGAATGCCTCAATTCTATCTTTCCTTATGGCTGAGTAATACTCTATCGTACAAAAAAAAAAGTGTCTTTTTTTCCCCATTCATTGTTTGATGTTTGGGTGGCTTCCAACATTTAGCTATTATAAATGCTATGGTATGATGTTTTTAATTCTGGGAAGATACCCAGAAGGAAAATAGCTGGGTCAAATGGAACCTCTAATCTTAGATTTTTGAGAAACCTCCACGCTGATTTACACAATGCCTGCAACAATCTACACTCTCACCAACAGTAGAGAAGGATTCCTTTATCCCTACAGCTTTGCAGTTATTTGCTATTAGTTGTTTTCTGGATAATCACTATTCTTTCTGGGATGAGATGGAATCTCAGTGTTGTTTTAATTTGCATCTCTTGAATGACCAGTGATTTTGAACATTTTTTTATATATTTATTGATACTGACATTTGTATTTCTTCTTCTAAGAAATATCTGTTCATTTCAGATGCCCATTTTTTGTACAACTTATGGGGCAAAAGATATGCTATCTTCTTTTGTAACTCCATTGTAAAAGTCACTTATGTTCACCCAAATGGTAGATAAACTCACTCCTTTAACCCTCCCCATTCAGCTAACCATAAGTCCACTGAGGATAACAAAGCCATAAAGATTAAAACAAATTGAAAAGTAAGGTAAGTGGTAAACCACAATGTCCCATGACCAGCAGATGGTCAAAAGTGTCTGGGGAATGTAAACCATTTATATTCTTGTAAAATTCCTGAGAATGAGATAATACGGTGTTTTGATTACTGTGGAAACCTAAAAGGTACACAACCTAGAGGTAAAGTCGAAGTGGGGGGGGCAATAATTTGTTTTCTTGACTCAGCATCAGAATGTTGGTCCCTGGATTTTGATAAAGCTTCTTTGACTTTATACTTTCTTTCTTTTTTCGAATTAATTTTATTGAGAAACAAATAGCAATAACAGTTTCAAAACAGGTTAGCATGACAGTTACAATAATTAATACATTGCATATTATTGTCTTCTTAGTGATTATTCATAGTGCAAGATGCAGACAGGATGTCCTGTCTAAACACTATTAGTACAAATCTTTCTTCTCATTGAATTAAGAGAAAGCAGCTGCATATCTGTCCTAACTATTTTGTATATACAGATACAAAATGGTGACTTTACACCTTTGATCTCTCTCTCATGCTTTTTCTAGTTTTCATTTACCATAACAGAACGACTGTGAAAATCAGTGTAGAGATTCCTCAAAAAGCTAGGATTAGAGTTCCCATTCATCCCAGGTATTTCCCTTCTACTCCTACTTTCTATTGGTTTGTTGAAAGGGACAGTAATGCCTAATAGTTTGATCAATTTTGCATGCCTATATCTAGTACTCTGAGCAACTGTTTTGAAGATAACAATATACACTATAACAACCATTTCTAATTTCTTAGCATTTGGTTTTGAAATTCTTTATGTTTTTGTGGTACAGGGAATCAAACTCAGGACCTTGCACCTTCCAGACGCTTGTGCCACTGAGCTATATCTCTGTCCCTCTATATCATTTTTATTCTCTTTAAAGAAATAGATAAGATCCCAGTTGTTGATTCTTTGTAGTGTTTCCCATGGCTTCAGGGTTTTATTCATGAAGTCTTTGCCTACATCCATGCATTCCAGAGTTATGTCTATTCTGTCTTCCAGAAGATTTAGTGTTTCTGTTTTAATATTTAGATACTTGATCCATTTTGATTTTAGGTTAGTGCATGGCGATAGACATGGCTGTAGTTTTAATATTCAGCATGTAGAAAGCCATTTTTTCCTGCACCATTTATTAATGAGGCTATCCTTCTTCCAGTGAATGTGTTTGGCCTTTTTCTTAAAGATAAGGTGTTTGAATGTGTTTGGAGTTGTTTCTGCATCTTCTAGTCTATTCCATGGATCCCCACATCTGTTTTGCCAGTACCCTGATGATTTTATCACAGTAGCTCTGTATAATTAATGCAATCCCCAAAAAATACCATTAGCATACTTCACAAAACTAGAACCAAAAGAAAGCTAGATAACTAAAGCAGTTCTGGACAACAAAGGCAACACATGGGGTATTAGGATGTTTCTTCAGCTTGCACATGTTCATGAGCTGAGATTAGCACCTAGTTACTAGCTAGAAAGACCTTCATCATGGAAAGTGTCCCAAGGACAGAGGCAAAGGAGCAGGGAGAAGCACAGGCAGGGGTTTGATGAAAATGTACAAATGCACAGAAGTTGCCCCAGCATACTCCTGTAATCCACTCCATGTTCATAGTGTGCATGCCAGCCCAGGGTCAGGCACAAACCTAGGGGCTGGGTAAATGTTGTCAGACATAATGGACCTTGTTCATGTTGTCATGAAACTTGAGGGGAGGACAGATAATAACATATATATGCAAATATAGATCATAATGTACAAACACCTAACATACATAGAATGACAACATATATCAATGATAACATGCAAGTCATACACTGTGTATGGCATCCATACAGTGACAACACACACACACACACACACACGCCAAACCCACTAACTCTATACAGGACACCCAGGATAAAAGCATGTTGAAGAGCCTGTCTTTGTAAAGAGGGGACATTTCAATAAAGCCTGACATCAAGGTCAAGGCCAGGTAGGTGGCTGCAGATGGCCCTCGGGTGTTACTCAGTGGGCACTATAGGGAGTGAGCTTGGTGAAGCAGAGTTGGTGTGCACTGTGTGGAAGCCTCAGGGGGCTGTGCAGTGTGTGTGTATGTGGGTCACCCTCTCCCTGGGACTACACGACAGATCACTGCTGGAAGTGGGCTGGGTGTCAGATGGTGCACCCAGGGGGTGGGTGCTGAGCAGCAACCCTGTCCTCCCACTGACTCAGGCTCCTTCTCGACTCTTACAGCTGCTGTACAATTCAGTTCAGTTGCCGAACATGAAGATGCCCTCCTCAGACACTTGTTCCGTGGGTATCAGAAATGGGTTCGCCCTGTATTAAATTCTAATGACACCATAAAAGTGTATTTTGGATTGAAAATATCTCAGCTAGTGGATGTGGTGAGTAATCCTTGGCACTGAGCTAAAATAATATACATTTCTTATAACTTACGTGTGAGCCTGACACTGTTCTCCATGTCTGGCCTTTTGGTAGTTTATGATGAGAGTAAATCCACCCCAAGAAGCTGGTAGAATGATGGGAAGACAGAATGGGAAGCTGTCATGGAGTAAATGTTCATTGTAACACTACTCTTGTGGGCTCTGGTGCAAGGACGGGATGTTGCGCCAGGATAGGTGGGAAGTGGGTGAGGAAGGAGAGCAGAGCCAGAGCTGCTCAGCTGCTCTTGGCCTCCCTGTGGCACCCCCAGCAGCTATGATGCCAGCACCTGCAGGGAGCCTGATGAGCAAGGGCAAAGTGTCCCACTGCCCCTGCAACTCCCTCTTTCCTGAACTCAGCATCATAATGCCTGCTTTTACACTGGACTCCAACCTTTGCCGTTGTTATGTTCTTGGAAAAGTCAGTGAACTTAAATTCCCTGAATATAACAGAGTTGTCCAGATGTGTGGTCCCAAAAGTCCCAAAAGAATCTTCCCATGTGGCCCGAGTTCCCTGCTGTGCCACACACTCATCCATTCTGGTTGGTTCAGTAGCCCAGAATTTCTTTTAAGAAAGCACCCAAAGTTTGTCTTCACTATAGCTAATATTGCAGGGCACAGTGGCACCTACCTGTAATCTAAGCATTGCAGGAAGCTGAAGCAAGAGGATTAAACGTTCAAGCTCAGCTGGGCAATTTAATAATTTAGCAAGATTCTGTATCAAAATGAAAAATGAAAAAAAAATGGGAACATAGGTAGGCCATTGGTTCAACCCAAAGTATTATTTTCTTCTATGTCATATTTTTAAAATATCTTCTGGGTTATAAAATCTTATACAAATATTGCCACAATGAATTGCTACATGTTGTAATAAACATTTCTCCTTTTAAGCAAACTGTGCACAATATATTGGGTGTCTTGGTTACCATTTCCTCATTATTGGGACAAAATACCCAATGCCTAAAATTAAGAAAGGAAAGGTTTATTTAGCTCACAGTTAGTGGAGGTTTCAGTTCATACTCAGCTGGCTCCAAGGAAGAATGGCACACGGCAGAGGGCAGCCATTCACGGTGGCAGAAAACAGCAAAGAACAGAGGGAGGAGCAGGGTGGCAGCTAGCCAGCCTCTCTCCCTTCCTATACTATATGCAGGCTGTCCACCCCAGGGTAGGTGTAGCACCCACACCCCTAATCCCATTATTGGATCATGAATTAGTCACAAACTCTAGAAGCCTGCCTCAATGACTGCATGAGGCTTTGGGAGGACAACTAGATACAATCCATAATATTAGGATTATGTGCCATTTAAATATTCTTAAAATCTTTTGCACTTTTGAAACTAGGATAAGACTCAAAGAGCTTTTTCTAACACAAAGTGAAAAAGAAAAGTGTAACTTCCTTTCATTTTAATTCTCTTTCTTTGTTATTTTTCATAGGATGAAAAGAATCAATTGATGACAACAAATGTGTGGCTTAAACAGGTAAATTCAGCCCCAGAATTGTATCTGCAACTCACTGATGTTCTCTATTTAGACTGACTTCAACATGAAAAGTATGGATTTTAGAAACCACACTAGGGTCCTCAAGGAGCCATTAGGGGATGGTAGAGAAGCATCTGCTGTTTTCTCTTTTGTGAAAAGCACTGGAGAGCGGTACCTGTACCCTGGCTTAGGGCCACAGATCTCCTTGGGGAGACAATGAGGGGGTAGAACATAGAGAAGATACATATTTTAGTTACAACCATGATGGTTAAAGGCAAGAAAGGACTAAGACTCCAAGGAAGGACTAAGGCTCCAAAGCATGATGTCCTGGCCTTTGTTAGGTACACAGCTTGTGTGTGTGTGTGTGTACATTGGTGGGCTGCAGGAAGTGATGGGGTGAACTGTTGACACAGGCAAGGCTCAAGGACTGAAGGACAAAGCCTTTTTGGAAAAGCACACAGGAACAGGCCATGGTAATGTGTTTGTCTGCTAACTGCAACCATTGATCTGGGAGGAATTTGGGTGCGAGTCACAGAGTCTTCAGCTGTGGTACTTATCTTGCTTTGAGGCACCAGGACTCTACATGCCACTTGCTGGTTTTGGTCCTGGCCTTTGGCCTGGGAATTAATGTCCCCAAGTCTGCCCATCCTTGCCATGAGTCACTTAGGCCTGTGACAGACTCTCAACTTACTTTGTGCCAGCTATCACTGTCTGCTTCATACCACCTCAGGCAGATCCTCAACAGAGCAGCCCTGATGTCTAGGACTTCCCAGGGCTGCTCCTTGTGCAGAGCTGCTGCTCAGGGTGGGGGTGGGGGTGGGGTGGAGAAGAACCTTGTACAGAGTAGCCTAACCCAGGGGCCCCGGGGGGCTTAGAGAAAGAGACGAGATTCCAAGTGGGGCCTAAGTTCATTCTCTCCTCTGATCCTCCACAGGAAGAGTGTTTCCAATGCCTCTTGTCACTCCCTGACCTCCACAGGAGGGAATAACAGAGGCTTCCCTTCAGCTTCCAAGTCCACAGAAGCCCAGGCCCATAGTGAGTGCCTGTCTTCCCGACAGAGGTGTTCTGGGTGTTCCTCAGATGAGTGTCACCTATCCCCTGTCTCTTGAGGCCAGACATTTCTGTGGGGAGGAGCTTGCTCTGAAGTTATCAGTAAATAGTTGCCTTTCAAAAGCCAACTTTACAGTGTTTTGAGAAAAGAGAAAGCACAAGTGACTGAGTGTATAGAGCTTTGGCTTCCTTGCTTACTGTCTATTTCAGTTTTGTTAGCTATTCTTTTTTAAAGGAACAGTCAGATGTTGCATGATCTATCTGTAGATTTCCAATATTCCTGATCATATATTATATCTAGGTTATACAGATATAATACTTCTCATTTGCTTATACTGGAATACATTAATTATCTATTGAGACTCTGGAAACAATGTTCAGTTGTTTCTGACAATGGTTTGTAAGGATCTATGGATAAAAGAAACAGAGCAGGTTCCTAAGTGTCCTTCGATGTCATTAAATTTTTCCCACCCAAAACATGAATCAGAATTAGAATTTTTTTTTTTTTTTTTTTTTTTAACCAGGGATTGAACTCAGGCCCTTGCACTTGCCAGGGAAGCGCTTACTCCACGGAGCCATCTCCCCAGCCCCTGAATTAAAAAATTATTATACATTTTACTACTTTCTTTTCCCATTAGTAGGCACGATAGCAAGTGGTAAAATGAATCTGTGTACTGTTTTACTTACAAATAAAAATATCCAGGAAAAAACACTGAGGTGGAAATTTACATATGAAAGTGCAATTTATTTTTTTTAAATTTTGGTATTTTAGGGAAGGGTATAGAGGGTGTTCAGTGTCTCACTACTAGATCGGACTTATAGTGATCTTCCTGTTTACAACCTCCTAAGAGCTGGTATTACAGGTGTGCATCACCATTCCCAGTCTCAATTGCTATCTCAGCACACCCTGGGGGCGGGACCGGCACAGCAGGCTCGGGGACTGAACCCCTGGCCCCTGCACCTGCTTGTAGGTGCTTTAATCTGCTGAGCTGTTTGGCTGGCCCTGAAAGTGCAATTTAAATAAACATATCTCACAGTATACCCATCTCATTCTTCAGAGATAGAATATTAGACTTTTGCAATTTAGAGGCTGTGGAAGTTAGAGTTCTTTGAGTTCATAAAGACCAATAAGAAGCTCAACATTTGTGCTAACACAAGAGAATAGAAGCTAGGATTTTATCTTAAAGTATAAATATGTTTAGGAAGTTAAAAAAAGAACAAACAAGTAAACAATAAAACCAGATATGGCGGCACTCACCTGCAATCCCAGCACTCTGAAGACTGAGGCAGGAGGATCTCAATTTCAGCCCAACCTGGATAACTTAGCGAGATCCAGTCTCAAAATCAAATATAAAAAGACATGGAGAGGTAGTGCCTTACTAATAAAAGCAAAGAAAACCTTCCTTCTTCTCACAGACCTTCTTTTCAACTGCTTGATGAAGCTAAACTCTTAATTTCTTTCTGTAGGAACTTTAATTTTGAGATAGTGGGTGTTTATCATTTTTCTTGCAGTTTTGAAAGCCAATCATTTTAGCTGAAGAGAATAGGCTTGGACAGAAAGGGGTGGAAGCCACAGCTCTCTGGGCTTTAGCTACAGCTCTCAGAATGACTTCCACCCAAGTCACTCCCCCAAACCACAGTGGTCTGGAAAGCTCTGTCACATCAGGACTAAAATCCTGACCCCCTCACCCCAAAGAAAGCGGGAGGAGCCACCACCAAGGAACAAGTTGACAGGCGGCTGAGTTAGGCTCACATAAGCTATGAGATGAATGGGCTTTCGCTGTATTTAATTTGTAAAGGCTGTTCTGTCCCCTGGTTAAAGCTGCCAACCACCTGAATGGACACTGCCCTCATTTCACCAGGAAGAGCCAGGGCTTCCTGGCTGGCACCTGGGTTTCCTATCCTCTGGCAAAGGCCCTTTCTGCCACACCAGCCTCCCTGCTAACCCGAAGGTCTGCATCTAAATCCTAGGAGCAGCCAAAGTAGGAGAAAGTGAGCTTCCCACACCACATGAATACAGAGAAGGTGCTCAGAGCCACATCTGTCCACCTGGACTGAGTTTGGGGTGGGAAACGTCACAGCGGACACAACCAACAAGTACCGATGAGTACTGTGTTGTGGTGCAAACTGCAGGGGCCAAAGAGGAAGGCGCTCCTGTGGGTGGACAGTGCACAGAGAGAAGGCTGCAAACCAGCAGGCATTTAAACTTGACCTTGATTCACTTTTATACTTTCCATGTTTGCTTTCATAGAGCTAAAAGGATGAAAAAAGTGACAGACACAATAAAAGGTATAGAGCTGTGGCTCAGTGGTGTAGTGCTTGTCTAGTACGTGTGAGGCTCTGGTTTAATTTCCAGTATCAATAAGAAAGGAAGTGAGGAGAGGGACAAAAAAAGAAAATAAAATGGATAGTTTAAGAAAAGTACCACTGACTTTTTCAGAGGTTACCTCTAGAGAAGCTAATGACAATCCTGCACATTCACTGAGCACTGTGCTGTGTGGCCATAGGATGAGCTCTCTAATTCTCCCAGCTCCTCTGTAAAGTACCTTCTGTTGTCATGTCCCCTTTCTTCTTTACCCCAAGGACTGGAGGCTTGTTGTGACCTGCCCCCGGGTCATTGCCAGGAACCGGCAGAAATGACTGACTGCTCTCTCAGCACTGCTGCTGGGAAGTCCCTTTCCTAAGCCTGACTTTCAAGGCTTCTGGGACTTCTTGTGCAGCAGGAACCAAACAATGTGCAGAAGACAAAGAAGTTAGGTTCACTACATCTTCCATTCACTCAGTAGGGTCCACTGAGAGCCAGGCACTTTGGCAGAGCCGATATATTGGAGATAAAGTCCCATTCATCCCTTCAAGGAGAGGACAAAGCATTAAATATTTAAAAAGTAATCACTTGCACTGTTTACATGATAAACAATACAGAAGGTCTTGTAATAATACAAAAAACTACCACAAGGCAGGGAGAAAGGGAAGTTCCTGAGAGGAGATGTTTACATTGTATCTTACAAGACAAAAGGAATTCTGCAAACCAAAAAGGTATAGAAGCTACAAACCACTGAAGTCCTGTTCCCCATAACATGACTCCAAAGCTGCCTATCCATCCCAGAGTACTGCAATCCGAATGAAGACAGAAACTCCTACCCTCTGCTTTCTTCATTTCCCTCCACGCACTGACCAGTACTCTGATCTGTAACTGGACAAGGAATACAGTTCTACCCTCTGTTCTGTAGAGTGTACGTGCTTGGGGCCTTCTCTCTGGCTTTGCTTTTGTTTTACCTAATCCTCCTGTCTAATCCTGTTTCCACAGCTGTCCTCTGGCACATGTAGACATTCTTTTTCTATCCTTTCAACCAAAGACCTTCGTAAGACACAAATCTAGTGACATCCCGAGAAAGATTTCCACATGAAGCTATTTTTATATTATTGATTTTATTTTGCAACCTCATTTTCTTTCCTCCTTTGTGCTTCCAGTGAGTAATCCAAACCCTATAAACCATAAATATATTATTAACATTGACTCACAAACACTCACGAGGAAGGATTCAGTGCCCTAGCCTGTCAAGTTGCACCTCATCGCGCTCAAGGTTAGGAAACTGCATCACAAGCACCTTAACAAAGGAAATGGAGCATGAGACCAACTTTCTTTCTAATGCCACAAGAGCAGGACCCTTTGCCTTGATGCTTTCATATTGGTGTGACAATGGATGCAGTGGTACTCAGGAAGCGCTCACTGAGCACCTGCTCCAAGCTGGGTGCTGTGCCAGACTGTGAGCTGGACAGGGTTGCAAATGAACAGGAATGAAATGATAAGAATTCTCAGTGGCCAGCACCCTGTGCATGAGACACAGATGGCTTTCCTGTCCCCACAGCAACTAAGGAAAACGCAGCTGCTGAGAGACCTGTCAAGGTCAGCACCTTAACTGGTAATATTTCTCCAAAAGCTGAGTTCTGTTTTAGAGCAACAAAAAGTTGAGTAAACACAGTGAAGTCCTATTTAGATAGAACCTTAGAGCTGGTTGTTGAAAGAAAATAAGAAATAAACTAGCTACGGAAGGGTCAAGTGTTGGGACTAGTGATCGTCCCAAAAGTCTATCATCCGTGCTAAGAATGGCACTTCTAAGCCCAAGAACTTTCTGGCCACCTTTCTCTCCTCCTCCTCTGACCTTGGATTTTTTTTTTTGAGTGGACCCTAGATAAGAATTGAGTGTGTCCCAAGGTTGACTACATAAACCTGAGCAAGTCATTCCACCTCTGACCCTCAATCTCTTCATCTACACAACAAGCAAATCTCAGCTCACAGGGCTGGGTGGAGGTGGAGTGAGATCATGGGTATCCATGTAACTAGCTCAGTAAATGTCATTTCTTTTTCCCATCTCCCTAAGCTTTTCCATCCTTAATGACAAATCACATTTCTCAGTCTTCACAAGTCATGGGATCAATGAGAATACGAAGTATATGATATATCAGGCTGTTGCCTTAAGATGAAAATGAACCAGCATTGACTTGATTTGAAGACTTTCTTATCTAATTGAACTGAGGATGTCCAGGACATCCCAAGCACACAAAGCAGAGCAATGGCCAGAAACGCAATCATAGAGCATTAACCGGCAGGAACCAACTTGAAACGTGCTTGAGCCAATGGTCCTAGGCTACAGCCTTGTGCTTGCTACTGTGCTGACCCCTTCAGGGGTCTGTAACATGATTGCTTCAGCATCTGAACATAGAAAGGGTACAGTAAAAACATCCCCCCAAAAATAAGCCCCAGTGCCCCAGTGCAGAGCTCCTATGTAAAGGCCCTCACAGATCTGGGAGTTCTGAGGTGAGTCAGGAGGAGGGGGCCCTACATATCCAGAATGTACCTGTCCACTGCCATAGAATTTGTAAACACTGAACACTTCATTGCATTAAATTTATTTTAAAACATTATTTTTTCATTAATAAGTAGGTTTACCACAACTCTTCGCTTTATAAACTTTTAAATTTATTTTTGCTTTTCCACTCTCAATGTAATAGCAGTTAGCTTAAAGCACAAATTGGTGGCATGAAAGTACAAAAATAGTTCCTCATATCATAATTCTATAATTTTTTCTATTAAAAATACATACGATTTTACTTTTAAAATGCTTTTGTTAGAAACTATGATGTTGGTGCAGGAGGAGGTCCCCAGGGAGTAGGGCCTGTGCTTAGAAGAACTGAAGCTTTGGTTTCACCCCTGTTGCCACAAAACAAAAGAAAACAAAAACACAGGGAAAAGCCAAAACTTTAAAAGCCAAAACTTACAGTAGGCTTTCACCTCCTCCTGTCCCAGTGAGGGTCTTCAGGCGTAACATAAGCTGGGCCCTGCTATGGCTATGGAAACTGCCTCCTGGAGTTCTTCAAGGGCCTGCCTTGAAGGTGCTTTCAGCTAAATACACACACGTCTCAAGTTGTGATGAAAGAGTGCAGTGTGGTGAGCACATGGGCCAGGAGCACCATCACTCACGGTTACCGGGGATCATGCATTGCATGTGCCACACTCTCATATGACCAGCGGCTCAGCGAGCGTGTTTACACCAGCATCACCACCAGTATCACCACAAATGTATGGGCGATGCATTGTGCTGTGATGTTACCACAGCTGTCCTGTGGCTAGGCAGGAGAAATTTTTCAACGTTGTTGTAATCTTTGGGACCAAAATCATGTATGCATCCTGTCATCCACCAAAATGGGGTTATGAGTTTAATCTATTCATTTTTGTTTGGTCTTAGTATTAAAGGAAGAATAATTGAGAGATTTAAAGTGAAAACGTTTTACAATTTTGACATGATAAACATTTATGAGGTCGCCCTCTTTCTCTTCAACGAGGCGGCCGAGCAGACGCAGACATGCAGATCTTTGTGAAGACCCTGACGGGCAAGACCATCACCCTCGAGGTTGAGCCCAGTGACACCATCGAGAATGTCAAAGCCAAAATCCAAAACAAGGAGGGCATCCCCCCTGACCAGCAACGTCTGATATTTGCCGGCAAACAACTGGAGTATGGGCGGACCCTCTCTGACTACAACATCCAAAAAGAGTCCACTCTGCACCTGGTGCTTCGCCTGCGAGGTGGGATCATCGAGCCATCCCTGCGCCAGCTTGCCCAGAAGTACAACTGTGACAAGATGATCTGCCGCAAGTGTTATGCCCGCCTGCACCCCCGTGCTGTCAACTGCCGCAAGAAGAAGTGTGGCCACACCAACAACCTGCGCCCCAAGAAGAAGGTCAAATAAAGCTCAGCCAGCCCCTCGCCCAGAAGGGCACCACCTGCCCAACGCCTGCAGCCTTGGGGCCTGAATAAAGTTTCCCTCCCTTGACTAGAGCAAAAAAAAAAAAAACATTTATGAGTGCTAGTTTACATAATATAGGTAAGCACAAAAGACAATTTTAAGGGGATGCAGATTTGAAATTGCACTTTTCTAAAGTAAGAAACTTAGACTTGGAGCACTTTTCCACTTTTTTTCTGAGTCAAAGATTAGCTCTGACATTTGGCTTGGATTATCTTGGCTCTCCTACTTCCTGCAAAAATACAGCTCTCAGCATCTGCAGTGCGAAGCCAATGTTTGTCAAGGGCTTCAAGCCTTGGTAGAATGTGCTCCACAAACATGGGGCATTATTGCTAATCTGTCACTATGGAGAGGAAGAAACAGAAGGTTAATCTCCAGGTGTGGCTAGGGTTTCAAAGAACATGTATAAGTGAACAGAAAGTCCCACTGCACTGTAGCAAAGAAGACAGAGGACTTGAAAGTGTGTGTAGTAGTAGTACCCACCTAGGAGGCAGAGGAAGGAAGATTGAAAGCTTGAGGCCAGGCTGGACAACTAAGTGAAACCCTATCTCAAAAGGGCAATGGGAAGCGAGAAAAAAAAGAAAGGGTGGAGAATGTAACTCAGTGTGAACACGGGGTTAAATACCCAGCACCACCACCACCACCAAAGAAAAGAATCACCTTCCCTCTCTGAACAGCTATTCTGCATCATGTGGCCAAACTACCTCCTCTACAGCATCTGTTACCAGAGGCAGGTATTATTTGTCAGGTCACTTGTTTGTTGTCTGAGCCCCATGTTATGGCACCAGAATCTGTGCTCAATGAATGGTTCAAAAACCTGGAGTCCCATCTCCACTACCTGTCTTGTTATAGCCAGTGACAGCTATGAACCCTGCTGTTAGAAGTCTTCCCTCTAGGGCTCACCCCAGTTCCCTTAGAACTATTCATGAAGTTGGGGTGTGTCTGTTGCAGTCTGCCACAGGTGAAGAAGCTGAAGGTTTTAGATTTTCTCCCTCCTTTACAGTGCAGAGCTCTGCACAGGTGAGGCCTGGCTGTGTCAGGAAGAGAACCATAGGGGCTCCAGGAAGCAGGTGGCTTTGTTTCCAACAACCTCTTTGCTTCAGATGGAGCTCCAGGACTGGGCTCACTAGGTTGCTCAGTGACATTAAAGATGACCACCCGAGTAATGGGCTTTATCTCAGGCCTGCTGCTGAGTACAGCCTGCTGGACTGTGTGCTGGATTCTCCTGGGACCTTCCCAAGATAGCTACAAGCCACAGGAAGACCTGACCCAGCCTATCCTCAGCCGGAAGAGAATTTTTCAGCTTTTACAGTCTGGAAAGGCCAGGGGAAGCTGGCTGATGTTTAGCTTAGTCCAGTGCTTGGGCTCCCTTCTCTAGGCCTGGCTCCGTTCTCTGGCTGACTCCGTTCTCATCTAGGCCTGCCCTAGCAGGGTGGCTCCCATCTCCAAATGCTTCCAGTGTTCAAAGAAAGCAGCCAGCCTATGCTGCCCTGGAGGCCCCTCACCTCTCCTCCTCTCTGCATGGAGGCTGGAGCGCAGGCTGTAGTGATGTTCAGGCCCTAGTGCAGCCCAGGGAGCAGGGAGCTCCCAGAGCTGCTTCAAAGTGAGAGGGAGGCGAAGCGCTGTGCGTCTCTACCTTACTTCCTAATCCAGTTTCTTCCTTATTCTAGGAAGATCCTTTTTTAGGCCGCTTCCTTCACAGGCTTACTCTGGGATCAGCCGATGGCTCCCATTAACGCTTCGATTTCCGCTGAGCTCACCAAACTTGGACACAGTGTAACAAGCTCCTTTGCAAGCATAATTCTACCACCTTTTAGCACCTATTTTTCTTTTCTTTTTTTCTTCAGCATTTAGGACAGGGCCTACAGGGTCTCACTGTGTAGATCGGACTCGTACTGATTTTCCTGTTTTCAGCCTCCCAAGAGCTGGGATTCCAGGCGCGTTCCAACATGCCCAGTCTCAATGGCTGTCTGAGTGCGCCCCGCGGGCGGAGCCGGCACAGCACGTAGGGTATCGAATCCCGGCCGCTGCGCAGGCCGACCCTGTAGCACCTATTCTATTTACTATAAAGGCCAGTTTTCTGTTTTATTATTGTCTTGGTTTTCTTTCTCTAACAGAAGAGAGATGGGTGTGCTGTTTTAGCCTGATTCACAGTTGCTAAGATTTCTAGGAATTGGGCAGCTGCAATGCCTGTCAGCGCTGACTCTTGAGGCTTACACGCAGCAGGCAGAGGCTTTTTCCACTGGAGTGTAGTCTGAGGAGAGGTAAATGCTTGCAGGATCTGGCTTTGATGGAGCATCAAGGCCACCAGGCTGCGCCCTCCGGGGAGTACATGAGAGTCAGAGTGGAGAACAGGCGCTGTCACGGGCTGGGGTCTTGAATCCTGCTCCACGCACTGCCTCATGGTGCGGCCCCGAGGTCTCTGAGCACAGCAGCCTCACCCAGTACTCCTCTGATAACAGGGAATATTAAAAATTGGCAAATATAAAACATTTGGGCCAATGCCTCACTGATACCACTATCAATAACAGTGTCTTAGTTTCTTTTCTCATTGCTGAGATGAAATACCTGATATCCAAAGTTAAAGGAGGAAAGGTTTATTTAGTGTGTTCTTTATTTTTTAGTACCAGGAGTCGAACTCAGGACCTTGCACTTGCCAAGCAGGTGCTGAGTCGCTGTGTTATAGTCCCAACCTCTGGCTCACAGTCTGTAGTGGTCACCACCCTGCTTGGAGCCAGGCATTGCAGAGTATACACACTCCAAGACCACATCTCCTTTTCCCTCTTCTTATTCAGGCTGTTAGCACTCATACCCTTACCCCTAGAGTCCTTGACCCTAGCCTTGCACCATGACTCAATCCCAGAATCACACACTCTACATCCACCACCTCTGAAAAATTCCTACTATGACTGCAGGAGGCTTTGGGGCACATCTAGGCACAAGCCATAACAGATAATAATTTTTAAAATTACTATTACCATGGCCATGATTAGTAATGAAAAGAATGGTTTTAAAGTATGCCATAGTTTTATTTGAAGAATTACTAAATATTTCTCCATAGCTGTTACTGATCTCCCAGCTTTTTCTTTTTTCTCTTTCTTCTTTCTTTTTTTCTTTCTTTCTTTCTTTCTTTCTTTCTTTCTTTCTTTCTTTCTTTCTTTCTTTCTTTCTTTCTTCCTTTTTTTAAAGACAGAGCATTGTGAAGCAGCCAAGTTGCCTGGGCTAGGCTCAAACTTGTGATCCTCCTGCCCCAGCCTCCCAGAGTGCTGGGATTACAGCCATGTGACATCATCTCTAGCCTAGCTCTTTTTTTTGTCCTTTTTGTGGTGCTGGTGATGTAACCCAGGGCCTTGTGCCTGCTAGCCCAACATTCTACTATGGAGGTACTTCCCTATCTTCCACCACAGAAAACTACTTTATCATGCTAAGAGGAAAATCTGTGGGGTTTTCCCACTCTTATGATTAGTCCAAAAAAATGAATCAGATATGTGGAGATTCATAAGAACAGGCTTTCACCTCTACAAATGAAAGATTTTTTTAAAAAAACATATTGGTAGCAGCAAAAGCGTAAAGGACGTGCCATCTATTTCATTGACTTCGCAAACTTTTGGAGCAAGCTTGAACTGTCTTCTAATTTGCATTCAGGGATCATCAAGAAAACATCAGAACTGCTTTCTCCTCGTCAACATATTCTCTTCCATATGGCACATGCCTCCTGATTTTTCTCCTATAAGAAGTAAAAGATGATACACTACTGTAATGCAGCATGGCCACGTGAGGCTGACCCAGAAGCACAGGCTGGCTGAACATTTGTAAAAGCAATCAGTGTAGTACATCATATTAACAGAACAAGAAAGAATAACCATACAATAAAGAAGAAAAATCGTATTGCAAAGAAGAAAAGCTCAGTAATTGCTAAGAAGATTTTGCCAAAATTTGGCATTCATTCACGATTTTTAAAACTCAGCAAGCTAGAAACAGATAGAATCTTCCTTAATCTAATAAAAATGCATTTACCAAAAAGTCTACAACCAAATATATAATCCTGAACAACTTAATAATTTCTCTCAAAGATCAGAAGCAAGGTAGGAATGTTCGCTGTCACTGTTTCCCTTTGCTGTCATAATGGAAAGCCTAGCCAGTGAATTAGGGCAGGGAGGAACAATAAATGGTATTTACAATGGAAAAGAAGAAATAGGACTATGTGTAAATGATGTAAAACTATACACAGAAAATACACTGAAAAGCTTCTAAAATTAAGGAAGCTAAGCAAGGTCATAAGTTATAAAGTCAATATATGAAAGTTAACTGTACACTTATGTCCGACTAATGAACAATAGCATTGAAAAAAGTGGACTACTCTGGTAGAAATGTAATTAATATGTATAATGCCTGTGACCTGAAAATTACAAAACAAAATTGGAGAATATTTAAATAAATAGAAATATAAATGATATCCCAGGGTTGAAAGCTAAATATTATGATGCTATTTCTTCCCTTCAAACTAATCTATATATTTGAACAATCACAGTTAAAGTATCATCAGAACATTTTTGTATGCAGTAACCAGATTTTTAAATATATATGTGAAATGTAAAGGAGCTAAAAGAGCCAAAAGCTTTTTTTTAAGAGGAAACATTTTGAAGGCTCAAAGCTGAGTTCAAAACTTATCCTAAAGCTATGGTAATCAAGACTGTGATAGGGGCCAGGGAGATAGCTCAGTAGAATAAATGCTTGCCTGGCAAGTGCAGGGGCCTAAGTTCAATCCCTGGTTCTGCAAAAAGACTGTGATAATAGGGAAAAGACAGACACACATACCAATGAAACAGAACAGAACTCCTTCACGAACAGGCCAAGCACATATATTATGATTGATCTTTGACAAATGTGCAAGGTAAGTCACTGGAGAAAGTGTAGTCTTTTCTATAAAAGGAGCTGGAAAAATTGATCATCCTTCTGCAAAAGGAAATGGAACACATGTACCTTAAAAAAAATTAACCAAAAGTGGATCTTAGACCTGTAGAACTGTGGATGGACGACATTTTAAGAAAAAAATGTGTAAGATCTTGGTGAGTTGAGTTAGACAAAACTTTCCTTACACATGACAAAATCTATACAAATAAATTCATAAAATAAATTCTGAGAACTTCTGTCTTGTGAAAGAAGACCCTGTAAAAGAATGAAAAGGAAGACAAAATGTGAGCAAATATTTGTAAATGAAACATTTGACAAAGAGCTTTTATCTGGAATATATAAAGAAGTCTTAAAAACTCAGTCATAAAAAGAATAACGTGACTAAGAATATGTACAAGATTTGGCTGGGCTCAACCTCCCAAGTAAGTCTGTGCTGCCTGCCTGGCTTCTGTTCGAGTGCACGTCAAGGGCTACAAAGAGAGGACATGTCACATCTATTCTAGTATAGGTAAAATTTTAAATGGAACAAAATTAAGTGCCAAAGAAGATCAAAAAAAGAAGAAGAAGAATTTTTTTTTTTTCTGTATTTTAGGGAAAGGTCTATAGAGTGTTCAGGGTCTCACTACTAGGTCAGACTCATAGTGATTCTCCTGTTTATAGCCTCCCAAATGCTGGGATTACAAATGCTCACCACCATGCCCAGTCTCAATTGCCATTGCAGCGTGCCCCAGGGGCAGGGCCAGCACAGCAGGCCCGGGGATCAAACCTCCGGCCCCTGAGCCTGCTTGTAGGCACTTTAATCTGCTGAGGTATTTGGCCTGTCCAGAAATTTTTTTAAAAGAAAAAGAAGTGGAACTCTCAAACACTGCTAGTGGGAAGGGAGTGATTCAGCTATTCTAGAAAACTGGTAATTTTGTGTAAAGTTAAACATACACCTATTTCACCTATCCAGGAGAAATAAGAACTTATTTTACTTAATAAAATATGTAAAAAGTTTGCAGTGGTTTTATTTATAACAATTCAAATCTTGGAAGAACTCAAACGTCACCCTGATGAGTGAATAAGCTGTGCAGTGGAACGTGGCTCCCAGTAACAATGAACATAGACACGACACCCTGAAGACGCCACACACCCGCTGAGTGACAAGACCAGCGGTCTGTATGCTGTGAGACCACAGCAGTTATGAGACACTCTGGAAAAGTCAGACTTATGGGAAGAGAAAAGAAACCAGTGGTTTTGTGGTGGTAAGTCGAAAACCATCATCTTACTGTGGGAGTGATAGTACAACTATTTATGTATGAAACTGTACTCATAAATTCAGTTTTACTGTAAGTGGAAGTGAAGCAAGCAAAAAATGCAATTTTGAGTTTTCTTTTGCATTTCTGAGATTCAGATCTGCTGGTGTTAGCAACAGTCTCCTCAGCAAGAGACAAGTTGTTCCTAGGAAGAAAATTGTATTTGCCTTCAAAATTGACAGAGAAAATAAAGAGAAGCCTGCAAGCACTTATTAAATATGGAAAATATTTCATTAATTTGATTTTTAATTTGCCAATCTTTGTATGAATTATTTTGCATGAAGTCATTTTTACTACTTAGATTCTAACTCTTTGGAGATCCATACTCTTCACAATTTGTTCTTCAGTGATCATGTCTCATGACTAGCTTCACAGGAAGAAAATGTCTCCTCTGGGATCTTCACTCCAGCATTTTTTCAGCATCATACATATTTCAGTATTTATCACTTAGTGAAACTCGCCCATCTGCTGGCTCTTGATTTTTTAATGGCGAATTTGGCATCCTGGGGCCCCGGGAAGTTCACACTGCGCACATCCTCCTAATGCCTCAGATGTCATTTGCCATCATCCGCATGACTGCCCATCTGTCCTCAGGAGGGACAAGATAATGCAAGTTTTATTTTTAGGTCAGGTTTCATAAGAGTTTGAATCCAAAACTTAAAGTTCACTTCTGCTATGACTAGGTCATCCGAACATCACCCTTGAAACCTCCCTCATCTGGTCACCATATTGTCAGGGTTATTAATCTGGCTAGGTCTGCCCTCATAAAACATGTATCAAAAACTCCCACATTAAGTGATTTCTTCATCATGAGAAAAATACATAAGCATGTGGAGTCTAACAGTAATCCAGCCTCTGGCGTGGCTGAGGCTGAAATTTCACAAGTTCAAGCTTGAGCAACTTAGTGAGAGTCTGTCTGGAAAATCAAAAGGGATGGGGATACAGCTCCAGAATGCCATGCCCCAGCATTGAGTCCCTAGTAGAGAGAAAGAGAGAAAGAAAAAGAGAGAAAGGGCAGAGAATGAGAACCCATGGCAGTTGCTGCTGAGCCACTTCACTGTGGAGGTCGTGGGATTTTGGATATAAATACAAACAGACAAGCAAAGTGTGTGCTGGGGAGGATTGCAGGCCCGGTGGGCTCAGGTTTCTCCCTCCTAGATGCCTCAATTCCCAGGGAGGTTACTCATTTAACCTGGGTGAATTTCTCTTTCTCAGTAAAACAGTGGATTAGTAAATGAACAGAAATACGAAAAGCCCAAGGTGCAACACACTGATTTTCAGAACAGAATGACTGTGTATTCACCTTATGCAGGAATGGACGGACCACAAACTACGCTGGAATCCTGACGAGTATGGTGGAATTCATTCCATTAAAGTCCCATCAGAATCTCTCTGGCTTCCTGACATTGTTCTCTTTGAAAAGTAAGTATCATAGAAGAAAAATACAATGGTTAGCATCTGTTGTAGAAAAGTCTGATTTTGTCAAAATAATTAAAGAGAAATATTCAGCTTTAAGCACTAAATATTTTTTCTTCTTAAAATGTTGCTTGACATTATAGAAGTAAAGTTATAAAATACAAATAGTGTGGTGGTAGGAACAACACTGGAAACTACCAAGTGCGCAGCAAACCACTAAAGTGAAACCCCTTTTGTGGCAGTGCTGATGGACGCTTTGAAGGATCCCTCATGACCAAGGTCATAGTGAAAGCCAATGGAACAGTCACTTGGACTCCTCCTGCCAGCTACAAGAGCTCCTGCACCATGGATGTCACATTTTTCCCATTCGACCGGCAGAACTGCTCCATGAAGTTTGGGTCCTGGACATATGATGGTACCATGGTTGACCTCATTTTGATAAATGAAAATGTTGACAGAAAAGACTTCTTTGATAATGGAGAATGGGAAATACTAAATGCAAAAGGGATGAAGGGTAACAGAAGAGAAGGTTTATACTCATACCCATTTATTACTTATTCTTTTGTCCTGAGACGGCTGCCTTTGTTCTACACTCTGTTTCTAATAATCCCCTGCCTGGGGTTGTCTTTTCTAACAGTCCTTGTGTTCTATTTACCTTCTGACGAAGGAGAAAAACTTTCCTTATCGACATCTGTTTTAGTTTCTCTGACAGTTTTTCTTTTAGTGATTGAAGAAATAATCCCATCTTCTTCCAAAGTCATTCCTCTCATTGGAGAGTACCTGTTGTTCATTATGATATTTGTTACCCTGTCAATTATTGTTACTGTCTTTGTAATTAATGTCCACCACAGATCTTCCTCCACTTACCATCCCATGGCACCCTGGGTAAAGAGGCTATTTCTGCAAAAACTTCCTCAGTTACTTTGTATGAAAGACCATGTGGATCGCTACTCTTTCCCATACACAGAGAGGAGTAATCCAACAGTGAAAGCTAAAGTTCTGGATAAAAAGAAACGGAAAGAAACTAACAATGGAGAAAAGATTCTGGTTGCTTTCTTGGAGAAGGCTGCGGAGTCCATCCGGTACATCTCCAGGCACGTGAGGAAAGAACATTTTATCAGCCAGGTGAGGGAATGCACTCGCAGCAGGGGACCGGTGAGGGCACAAAAGACGACTACTGTGGCATTTATTTATAACACAATGCTATTATTGCTTAAAATGTGACATCATCAGCCATCATCTGTATTCATACCAGTCTTAAAACAAACCCTGACACACAGTAGGGTCTTTATTTATGAATCTTTAAAAAGAAAGTCACAAAAGTATAATGTGCAAAAGGGAAGCAATTATAGACTAAGAGAGATTTTTTATAATTCCTTGATTCCATTTTGAATATTTCAATTATAGCTTTTCTGGTCTTTCTGATAGTTTATCTTCTATTTTTCATGGTATTAGAGATATTTTCTTACGCAGTATTGAGAAACAAAAGTGCAGAAAAATCAGATTTGAAAATTAATGTTAACTTTTCTCTTGTAACTGATATTTTGCTGAGGGAAGAGGATCTGGTTACTTAGCTTATAGATTTTTTTTTTAAATGTGAAGCTGAGAAAATGACCTACACCTGTAGTCCCAGCTACTCAGGAGACTGAGGCAAGAGGAGCACTTAAGCCCACAGGTTTAAAGCCAGCCTGAACAACACAGCAAGATCCCACCTCAAGAAAAAAAAAAAAAAGTATGCATCACAAAGTCAAAACAGTCCTAGGCTCATGTCTCGTCCTTCTGCCATGTAGCTTGGAGACAAGATGCTTAACCTGACCTGTTTTCAAAATCCTTCCTTCTGTGCTGAAGAATGAATGGCAGAATATAAGATATGCACAGTGAGCCCACGGTATATGCTCATGAGTCACATCTCTACAACAATCTCCAGTGTCCAGTTGTTGTATCCTAAAATTAGTGAAAATGAGCACCAATAGCCTGATTCCAGAAATACCCTCACAGAAGAACTGTTCTGGAAATATCTTTTTGTGTTTTGCCTCTCCACTCTCTCAATTGTCCGTCACGGTCTTCATCCACTGTAGTTTTGTTTTTAAAGGACCAGAAATGTGTTGCTATAGAATGAGCATTTCAGCTTGGTCTTTATTTTTTTATGAAACATCAATGCAAAGATTTTTTAAAAAAATTTTAATGCAAAGATTTTTTTTGAAAAATTTAATTATAAAAATAGTACATGAAATTTAGAAAATTCATCAAAATGTAGGTAAGAGGATTAAAGTCACGACTAAACCCATGATTTTGGGTTGGATTTTTTTTAAATACTTTAATGTAGCTCATTTCTGTGTTTCTTCCCAAAGTTTTGTTTCTGACCCTCACTAGGCTCTGAATGCAGTCTGGCTCCATGCCAGCCACTGACCAGCCCCTGATAACGTCTTCCTTTCTATTGTTACAAAATTCCAATGCACGGAAGGTCCTCAACTACTGATGGAGTAACCACCCCAAATCCACCACACTTGGAAACTATCATAAGTTAGAATGTGCGGGTCACCCTTCACCTACACTGATCAGGGCCTGTGGAGCCCCCAGTAGCCTGTCGTCATGGCTGATTCCCTGACTGCCCATGCACTAGAGGTTCCCACTGTGGGCCTTAGCCCTAGGGAAAGGTTTCTAGTGAAACTATATGGTGGGGACCATTTATAAATGGGACTTTTATTTTCCTTTAAAACATAGATCCTACCTTTCTCTCTCAGCCCCCCTCAGCCCCTTGGCCTATCCCTGCTCCGACCTCGCACAAGGCCTCATAACATTCTCCCTGGCTCCTCTTCCTGAAAAAGGCTCTTGCTCTCTTCCCTCCCTTCCTTGCGTGACTGCATTTCACTGGTGGTGCCAACTTCAGCCATGTCCGTCACTCTGCCCTATGCCAGCCATATCCATGTGTGGAGTGGAGGAAAAGACCTGGGACATTTGGCCACAAAGACTCTTAAAGTTATGTTTGTGATTAATTTCATATGGATATCAGGGAACATTGAGGTAAAATGCTAGCTTTTATATATGTAAAAATCAGGCTTTTCCCATTTTAATCAATAATTCTTATGAATACATAAATGATTATATCATTCTATTTTACTTCTTCAGTGTTGATGAGAGTGCTCCTAGACACTCGACTTACAATGTTCCTAGACACTCGACTTACAAACTGTTTTTTTGTTCTTGTTTTTTGAGACATGATCAACAATGTCACTGAATGGAATCTGAACCTGTATTATAGGTGAGCAGGGGTAGGTGTAGGAGTTAGATACACTTTGAAAACTTAAGTGCTGTACTCTGAACATTGCTCTTTTTCAATCTCTGAATGAATTTAGAGCAGTTGCATACCATTGTGAATAAAAGCCATCTTTTTCCTCTCCTTTTTAAAAAATTTTTTAAAAACTCATTTATTTATTTATTTGGTACAGGGTCTTCATACACTTCTCAGACTTGTAGTGATCCTCCTGTCTCAGCCTCCCCAGCTCTGAAATTGTAGGCATGCATCACCATACCCAGTTTCAGTGGCTGGCTCAGTGTGGGGCGCTGGGTTGGCATGGAATGCAGTACTGAGGATTGAACTCAGGTTCTTGCGCTTGCCAGGCAGGTGCTTAGACCACCAAGCTATCTCCTCAGCCTTTTTTTCCTCTCTTACAGGTAGTGCAAGATTGGAAATTTGTAGCTCAAGTTCTTGACCGAATCTTCCTGTGGCTTTTTCTGGTGGTGTCAATCACAGGCTCTGTTCTGATTTTCACTCCTGCCTTGAAGATGTGGCTGCAGAGTTACCATTAGCAGTGAATCTCCAGAGTGGCTCAGAGCTATTCTGTATGGACACAGCCACCTCTTAGATCTGACCACACGCATATGAGTCCAAACTACATGCACATTCCAACATCCCCCTCGGCCACCTGACCGAAATTAAACATCACTTGCTGGGAGAAACCTGCTGTGAGAAACCTGGGTAAATATGGCTGTGTAAGTGAACTGGGGGCTGCAGTAGAGGGAGTTTGGTTTAAAGGAGTCAGAGGTCTCCAGGTCATGCTATGTGGCTCTATGCTATGTGTGGGCAGGGTCCGCTTCTGCCCATGGAAGTTCCGTCTGAGTTGCCACTGAGCTTGTGTAGTGCATCCCCAGCTACATAGATGAACAGAGAAACTGTGCTGGTTTGGAGGATTACCCTGGCACAACGCCTGGCACAGCGCACTTGTTTTGACACAGATTCCAAGATGCACCAGTCAGCTAATGAGCCCCTACCACAGAATTCATTAAAAACAACCTTTTTTTTTTTTTTTTTTTTTATACCAGGGATTGAACATGGGACCTTGCACTTACCAGGCAGGCACTTACACTGCTGCGTTATCTCCCTGCCCCCACCCCCCCAAACAAAACAAAACAAAAAAACCTTGTTTGGATATGGTAAGACTGTTAAGGCAGGCAGCAGCCATGGCTGTTCATAGCTCTCTAAGGGTTCTCTGATGGTGAAATCAGAACCTTTAGTGAGTGGTGACTCCCTTTAAGATCCTGTCAAAATAGCTCATGGTAGAAGCAAAGTCATCTGCTACCAGAGGTAAACTCATTAATATCCATTCATCTTCTGCTAGAAAATCAAAGTAGTAAATAATCTCTGACGATGGTTCTTGATGTCACCACATCTTTTTATTTTTTATTTTTTATTTTAGGGAAGGGTCTACAGGGTGTTCAGGGTCTCACTACTAGATTAGGCTAGTAGTGATCCGCCTGTTTACAGCCTCCCAAGCACTGGGGTTACAGGCACGCACCACCATGCCCAGGCTTAATTGCCATCTCAGCATGCCCCAGTGGCGGGGCCAGCTCAGCAGGCCCGATGTCACCACATCTGATAGAATCCATGCCAGGCAGGGGTCCTCAGGTGTTGCCTTTTGTTTCCCTTCTCTCAGTTCAGGTACATTTCACCCACACCACTCCATCTCTCCCCGATACTCCTGAGGACACTGTGCTCAGATTGGCTTTGCTGTTGCCACCTGGATTTTAGCTCAAAGCAATTTTGTCCTGGTTCAGTTACAAACCCAAATTCCTTTTGGAGCATTTTGTTTCAGGCATAGTTCTTGTAAACAGCTTGCAGATTGAGCTTTTGAAAACCCGATCTAAAACTTTAAACCACTTACATGTATTATTACTATTGATGTGTTTGGTCTCACCCAAGTCTTTAGTTTTATGTTTTCTGTTCATGGCTTTCCTAGTCTTTGGGTTCTTTTTCCTCGCCTTTCCAGCCTTGATTGAGATGGTTCCTTTCTTTAACAGTTGGAAGGTTATGCTTCTATTAATTTATTAATAAACATATTAAACCTTTTTGTCATTGATGCTGAATAGGAGTATCTGTACCTGCACTGTCTACACACACACACACACACACACACGCACACATACACACACATGCACACACACACATACATATAGTATCCACCTCCCTCATCAATTACATCTTCTGTGTTTCACGTCAATCATTAGAATTTTAATTTTAGTCATTTATTTTTATATCATGTGTCTCCTTTTTTTAAGAATCACTTATTGATGGTACATTTTGTCCACAAACACATTGTACATGATTTTGTTTCTTTGTTTACCAGTGCTCTCTATCCTAAGTCTTTCTCTTTCTGTGATTTGCTGGTACTTTAGAGGAATATGTCTTCAGTAATTCCTTCTACTGTGTGTGATGGACCCTTGCAGGCTGACATTGAACTGGGTTCAAGTGACCCTCCTGTGTCAGCCTCCCAAGTGGAGGCTGTTGTAGGACAACAGGCTCATTCTACTGCATCTGACTTCAAGTAATTCTTTTAGAAAGATTATGAGCATGGTAGACTTCTGCAACATTTTTGAAATCAATTTTTACCCTTGTGTTTGAATAATAAGTTGGCTGATTGTTATCCCTGAGAAATATGGTAAGGGTTGATTCTTACCTCTTATCCCTACATGCTTCTATTTTTCTCTCCTGAAATGCTTAAGGTTTTATCTTTGGCCTTTGGAAGTGTCACCATGTCTGTCCAAGTCCAGGACATTCTTTCTTCCTCTGGTTTCACACTTATGACTGATGTCTTCAAATCTTTAAATTTTATTTTCCTGTTTTGTATTTCCTGGCCTCCACCCTCTCTCTTTGCTACTTTTCAAATTTCTGACCTGGGTGTTGCTGGATCTATCCTTCATGTTCATTAACTAATTGACCTTTCTTTCACACTTTTTAATTCACCTATTTTTCTCACTTTTTTATTTTTTCAAAAGGATAAAAAGATCATTACAAATATTAGAAATGATACAGAATTTCACTAAACAAAATGGGGAATTCATTTTGGAATTCAACAATGGTTGTTACGTTGCATATTGTTGTCTTCAAATTAGTTGTTAAGATTACCAGATATAAGCATGTACAATTGGTTAAAAATTATAACAAATTAAAAATAACATAAAAATTTAAGCATTAACTTCTTTCAATAGACTAGCAGAAATTAGTACTATCATTCAAGCTATCCTGTGTATATACATATATGTTTCTTTCTCCCTTCTTTTTTTCTTTTCTCCTTTTCCTCATCTCAGGTATTCTTTCCTTTTGGAAAGAATAGTACCTATTGTACTATTTTACCTATTGTACTCTCAGTACCTATTGTACCTTTTGGCTTTTGTTCACTCTTTCAGGTTCTTACACTAGGGAGGCAATATGATATTTATACATGCACGTATTTATTTCATTTACGAGAATGGTTTCTAGTTCCTTCCATTTACCTATAAAAGCCTCAAGTTTATCTTTTTTATAGCTGAGTAATAATCCATTGTATAAAAAAACATGCCTTTTTATTCATTTCTCAGTTAATGGGTATTTGGGTTGTTTCCAAGATTTAGCTGTGACAAATTGCACTGCTATAAACATGGGTGCACATATATCATTGTGGTATGATGCTTTTCTGGAAAAATATCCAGGACGGCATAACTGGGTTGGATGGGACCTCCAATCCTAGTTTTTTCAGAACTCTCCACACTGATTTCCATTTCCTTGAGCTAATAAAATTGATCTTCTGTAATGATCTATTCTGCTGTCCGGCCCACCTCTCAGGTGGGGGTTTTGTTTGTCTGTTCATGGATAAGTAATAAATTTGATTTCCTAGAACTCTTAATATTTTATGGCTGTCATTCTCCTTGAAACATTTTGGGAAATACTCATTGTAATTACTTTAAAGCATTTTATTGTTTTCATCGAGTTAATTCTTCTGCTGACTTTGATGCTTTTAATGGTCATTTTGCTCAGATATTTGCTGGTTTTCCATGTTTATTCAACTGAAAATGAAACTGTTCTACTTGCTGTATTGCTGGCTTCAGTCATGGTGTGGGGCAGTGTCCAGCTAGGCACCTCTCTGGGTTTGTGAGCAGCTCTCTTCTGCCTGTGGGTCACCGTTCTTGACAGCAGCCACAAGCTATCATGGGCTCTGCCTAGATGCTGTGAGACTGCAGAATGCTGTGCCTGTTTAACATCCACCCTCCCATCTGGCTCTGTAGTGTCTGGACATCTGTAGTGTGTGTGTGTGGGTGTGTGGGTGTATGTGTGTGTGCATGTGTGTGTATGCATGTGCGTGTTTGAGACAGGATCTCTATATCTCTATGTAGTCCAGGCTGGTGTCAAACTCACAGAGATCCTACTGCCTCAGCCTCCCGAGTGCTGAGATTACTGTCATGTACCACCTTGCGTGACAACTCCGGACATCTGTAATGTTCTAGATGATTTCTCATCTGGTAAGCTTTCCATCTTGTCCATATTAACCTTCTTTTCATCCCAAATCTCTCCTTCCCTGGAGTCTTGGCCCTCCTCCTGGGACTTAATCCTTTAGTTACCCTCCCTCTCTCGGTCTTGTAGTGCTCCCTTTCCTAAGCCTATGAAATGCCTCCATGTGTTCTCTTCTTAAAGAAACACACAACTGTAGAGAACAGAAATGATGGAATTATTTTCAAATTGCCTGAAGTGATTTCTAAGCGAGTCATGTCATTCAGATCATCCTTAAACACACTGTAAGCCCCCCAAAAGAAATCGCATATGTTTTTGAATGCTAATATTTAAAGCATCACATTTGATACAGTCAGTGCATTTGTTCTCAAGTGATAGCAAATTGTATGCTGTAGAATGGTATTGTTTTGTGTTATTGGCCCAAACTATAGAACACTGAGGCTCCTTCATGAACCACATGTTTTGAAAGGGGGAAATATGGCAATAAAAAAACTGTGGCATAAAGACTCAGGCTCCCAGCCAGGCATTAACCAGCTGAGTGAGCTGTGAGGTCTTCAACTACTTACGGGCCCAAGAAGAATGTCAGTCTTTTTCTGCTTGGTAATAGCATGTTCTGACTTATGACCTTTAAATATTTTCTCTTCTTTAAACTTCTATACCTTGAAGATTTATCCTTAAGCTTTCACATTTTTTAAATCATACTGCTTCTAATTTCAACTCTTTTCCTTCATGAAAATATAATCTGCTTTGTCACTACTTTAGGTAGGATTGGCGAGAGCTTACCATGATGAAAACCAAGGATTCCCTGCATTATATCCTCATTAGGATTCTAGACTCAAACGGCAAATAATTACTCTTTTCCTTTTTATTAGAATAATACTATATTTAACTTATTGCTTAACTTGAACTCATTAGCCTCTAAGTAAGAGACAACATTAACATTAGAAAAATGGCTTAGATCTGAGTTCGGTTTTTAATTTTGAAAAATACAAGTATGAAACACTTTCCACAAGCAAGCCTCTTATCTATCAGATACAAACACAGACAAAATCAAATCATTCAGATGCATGCAAGTATGCACTGTAAATCCCATTGCAGCTCAAGTTGGAAGCCCTGATAATAGCTTCAACTGTGGTAAAAGATATTTATATGAGAACTCTAGAAGAGCAACTATAAAAGATAATGTTAAAACAAATAAATTTTAACTTCAAATGTATACAAAGAGTATCAGTGGGCAAAGTTTGCCAGATGATCCCAACAAGCCAATGTTGCAAAGCTACAGCACTCTGTCACTTGTACAACTGTGTAGGACTTGTGTGCAGACACACAGGGACACATCAAGTGTGTCCTGAGTCCTTTGCACCTTGCAGATTTCTGCTCACACCCATGCCCTCATGGAGCTTTAGAGAACTCATGCCACCTCCACTAGCAGCTTGGCTCTGAAAGTCTGTGAAGTTTCCAGTGTGCAGGGCATGGCTTAGAACATAATTGCTTTCTATTGTGTGACTAAATGAGCCTATTCCCTTAACTGTATCAGTGTCTCCTCCAGCAGATCATCAATATATCTATAAAGTCATAGTCAAGGCTTAACTAGTATTTGCTGATTAAATATACCAGATGCCAAAAACTTCGGTTGTTTGTTTAAAATGGGGACAAATTTGAACTCGCCCCTCTCAACATTTGTAACTCAGTATGTGTTTAATTTTCAGTGTCCACTTAAAAACATTTATACACTGAAAACATGTTCAAAAATGTTATACTAGGCAAATTCAATAATTCTACATTCAAATTTCCTTATCTTTCTCAAAAATATCTTAGTGTCATAGTTGCCTGTCTAAAATAGGATTATTGGGGCCTGGGAGATGGCTCAGTAGAATAAGCACTTGCCTGGCAAGTGCAAGGGCCTGAGTTCAATCCCTGGTTCCGCCAAAAACAAAAATAAAATAAGATTATTAAGTCTATTTCAATTTCTTGACACTGATTTATTGAAAGGAGCAGATGTGTTTCACATTCTAGATATCTCTGGTTGCTTGCTTCTGGTGTCATTTAACTTATTCTTCTATCTTCTGTACTTCTTATAATCTGAAAATGACAACAGTTACTATAATTCTAGTTCAATGTTTTTGACAAGAATACACCATAGATAATAACATCATAGATAATATAATGTTGTACCACTGAGGAAACATATCACTTGGTTCTCAATTTATTAGTGTTAACATTAGTCCCTGGATAAGGTATTGATAGTCTGATCTCTCCACTGTACCCAATGGTAAATTTAATAGTCTAGCTGATAGCTCCAGATTATAGCAAAGCTATAAATATTCTTACCATTGGCCTTGGCCCATTAAAGATGGCATTTAACCAGCCACGTCAGAACACTGTACTTTCCAAAGAGTAACATTTTAACTCTATGCTAGGATGGGCCTTTTGGATGTGTTAAGATTTTCTCTGATGTATTTATTGTTATATATTTTTATTAATTCATTTAATCATCACCTGTGGTGCTTACATTTATGTTTAACTTGGCATGTTTTTCTTTTGTATTAAGACTTTCTGTTTAGTATACCAATAAAATAATAGTGAAAATAAAAGTGATCTTATGTCTTTGGCTCATGAACACAATCTTAGGTTCGGGAAAAACAGCTGAGGAGTCTATCCATGGATGGGGCTTGTTATAGTTCTAGGCAGGGTTACTCACTGCAGGGGAGGCAGTCATCCTGCTGTGGAATTAGGTGTGCCCACCAGACACTCAAGGATGCCGCAGTCCTTAGCAGCTATCGTTGCCCCAGCCAGGCCAGAAGACAGCAGTACCCAAAGACAAACAGAAGAATAAAAATTGTGACCTTACAAAAACAGGCAACCTTGTAAAAATATTAAATAAGAAAGACACTCATCATACCTTATTTCTAGACGAAATTCCTTTTCCTCTGAAAAATTCTACCCTCAGGGACCAAAAAGAGAGGGGAAGGATCCACCGTACTTTGCTCTAGCAGGATGGATACTCTGGCCACCAAGAGCACCCAGTGAAGGTGTGGTGGCTGCCCTCCACCAGCCTGCTTAGCAAGGGCCACCACAGGGGTTCTTCCCTGGCAAACATCCTCAAGAGGGTTCTGTTTTTTTATAAGAGATCTTATGGTCATTTTGACTTGGAAAGTTCCACACTGGTCTGTTCCACGCATTGCTGAATGTTCACCATCATCCCTAGTCATTGTAACTATCAGAAATGCCTTTTTAAGCATTTCTAAACACCCATTAGAAAGTGTGCCTTCATATGTGTGTGCAAAATGGGACCAACAGAATTTCCAGCTGGGAATGAACTGTTTCTTATTCCATTCAGGCTGCAATAGCAAAAATCCCATAGACTTATAAACAACAGAAATTATTTCTCACAGGTCTGGAGGCCAGGGGGTCCAAGATCAAGTCACTAGCAGCCCTGCTGCCTCATCAGGGACTACCTTCTGATGCATAGCCTAGTTCACACAGTGAAGTGCACTACAGCGGCCCTTCACTTACCAGGTTATACTCCGGATACCCCTGCGATAAATGAAAGCAGCAAAGTGGCCATGCTATGTTTATTGTAGTATTTATTATATTTTAAGGCTTTACAAACCCTTCCCACTCTCTTATAAATCTTTCCTGCATTTAAAAAAACACTTCTAATGTTCTTAACCATTTTCTAAACTTATAAACCTACATAATTTTAACAACATACTTGTAGAGCATTGCACACAATAGCAAAATCCTGCAATATAGTGAAAAATCCATGATAAATAATTTAGATTGGGCCAGGGAGATAACTCATGGCTGGGGAGATAGCTCAGTAGAATAAGCACTTGCCTGGCAAGTGCAAGGGCCTGAGTTCAATCCCCAGTTCCGAAAAAAAAAATTAGATTAATATTTTTTGAAAACCCACAAAACAGTGAATTTGTGAAAGTCAAACCTTGAAATACCGAGGAACTACTGTAATCCCATTCCTGAGGTCTCTACCCTCAGGACCTCCCACCTCCCAAAAGCCCTGTTCCCAACACTATCATTGAAAAATAGAGCATTACTGTATGAGTCTAAGGAGGAGGTAATTATAGGACATGGTAGATGTGGTGCCTTGCTCCCTTACGACACACAGGAGGTAGATGAAGCTCATAGGCCCCAGATGGTGCCTCCATGATTCTCAGGGGCTACCTTCCCTCTCCCACTTCCCAAGTCCTCTCCTTTTTCTGCTTGTTCAACTTCTTTCCCCTTCCACCTTGGTCTATCTTGTGTGGCACCTTTCCTTGGTGATGCCTTGTGTGGCATCTTTCCTCATGCTTTGTCCGATAGCCTGAGCTGATGTGGCTTGGATAACTACCCACCAAAGGCCCAAGTGTCCAGGTGCAGGCTCCAGCTCCATGAGGGAGAGGAAGGCTGAGGGGTAGATCTTCTGGTTTTCTGGTTTGTGGAGCAATGCGTTGGGAAGTGGCCATTTCTTTGTCATTTCCCACTGTATGAGAGAGGGTCTGCACTGTGCTCCCTGCTGTGATGTGCTCTCTTCTTCTCCACCAGAGGCATACAAGCAATAGGTCACTGGCTAAAAACTGCAAAACTGAGAGTCAAATAAACCTTTTCTCTACATTCATTACCTCTGGAATATGTTACAGGGACAGAAAGATGACTGACATAGGAATCATCCCATGTGTTTAGTCCCAAAGTGGCAAATGTATGACCCTACAAACACATTTTGTGCGACAGACTTGGCTTTTGTTCTTTCACTTAGTCACTAGATTATAAAACAGATTATATATATATATAGTTAGATTTTCTGTTTCTATTGAGAAATAGATGGAGCATCCAAACCCACATTTCAGCAGAATAACACTGGCTGGAGCCAGGCTGGGGGCATCTGTAGCAGGGGTGGGGAGCGGGGGTCGGGTTGCATCTCCCTTCCCAGAACAGCATCTGCTGGCCTCTAGGGAGTGCCCTTTCCACCCACTTCCTGTTGCTTCTGTCAAGAGACTAAGGTAGGAGCAGAGAGGGTAGGTGGAGCAAGGTGCTAGGTGCATTAGAAGTCTCATGCTTTCGCTCTGGTCTGGGACATCTCTTCCCCAGTGTCTACTTTTTGATTCAGCCTGTTACTTCCTGATTGCTCTTGTTTTGAAAACTCCTTTTGCAGTCAACATGAGATATTTTTATTTTCCTCCCACATAAAAAAACAAAAACAAAAACAAAAAAACTTTGAACACTTTTCTTTTTCTTTTTCTTTGTCCCCTTTGCCACCTGGTAGTACTGACCTTCCTAAAATAAACCTTTGCTCATCCTTATTTTACCCTTGTTGACTATCAAACATGATATAAGCTTGTTTATAGCTTTGATATGCAAACCGACAGTGCAAGATGTGCCCCATCATTGCTTCTAACCCACCTACTCCCCAGCCTCTGGCAGTGAGCCATCAAGAGGGAAGATGAACCACCTCAGCTGATTTGCCATCTTGTTTGCTCAGCTCAGGAGAGAGAACAAACTTCACAGGAGTTGGAGAAATGCTTTAAGGGCTGAGAGATGAAGGTCCTAATACCATGCTGAATTTATTTGTGAGTGCTTGTTCTGGGTGACTGTGGAGGAACCACTTTACCTCTTGAGATTTAAAAAAGAGTTAGTTAATAGTCTATGAGCTGTGGTCCATGTCTGACAGTCATGGTTCTAAGTGCCAGTGTACCAATAAACACACACACATAGCACATGCACACACGCACAGGCACGCTTAGTATAGGATCCCTTCTCCTCTGAGAGTTGCTGGGCAGCAGCTTCCAGACTAGGCTGGGACACCTGAGGCACACCCAAGTTCTGAAGAACACTCGAGATTAGCATGGAGTTGCTGCTCCTGGCTGAAAGAAATTTCCCATTTTCCTACAATGCAATTTTAAGCCTCACTTATGTTTAATGGAGAATTAATATACAGAATATTATTATTTTTGTAAGCCAAAAGAAATCTGGAGATGGAAGGTGGTAAAGGCTCTACAGCAATGTGAGATTATGTAATACTGCTGAACTATGCACTTAAAATGGTTAAGATGGTAAATTTTGTTGTATTTTACCACAATGAAAACATTTTAAAATGAAAATATTGGCTTGAATTAATAGTAAAACATGAAGTACTGAGTAAGAATCAACCTTCTGGAAAGATACTGCTAAATAAAATCCACTTGAAGCCACTGGTTTAGACTGAACCCCTACTTGAGGTCCACAAACAAACCAAAATGGAGTCACTCTTGCTCAGGTTTCACTTCTCTGCACTGCAGTTAAGCTATTTATCTGGTCTTCTAAGAAGTCAGAAGAAAGAGAGCTAATCCTAAATCCCCAAAAAGGTCAATTTTAGCCTACATGATAAAGAAATTCCCTCTGCTTTTACTTTTCCAATAAAAGTAACTGTGGAATGACCAGAGTGCTTTTCGTTCCCCTTTTGTTCTCTCTTCTCACCCCTCTTCTGTGTGTAAAGCCAACCTCCTAGGCATGGCTCCCAGAACATTCACTGTATTGTATAAAACCAGGTGATTCCCAATTCTAGAATTGCAAACAAAATCCAGTTAAGATAATTGACCTAAATTTGCATACAGTGTCTCTTACATAGCAAAATAAAATGTATGCAATGTAACCACAAATGGAAAGATTTAAAAATACTTCTTTTTTTTTTTTTTTTTTTTTTTTTTTATTGAACTGTCTACAGGGTGGTGTTCAGGATCTCACTACTAGGTCAGATTAATAGTGATCTGCCTGTTTACAGCCTCCCAAAAGCTGGGATTACAGGCACGAGCCACCACGCTGTCTCAATTGCCATCTCAGTGGGGCCTGGTGGTGGGGTTGGCACAGCAGGCCCAAGGATCAAACCCCAAGCCCCTGCTCCTGCTTACAGGTCCTTAAATCTGCTGAGCCACTTGGCCAGCCTTAAAAGTACTTCAAAATAGGACCATTTAAATTTCATGCTGCCACATGATGATGGGAGTCACAGGGTAGTGGTAAAAGTAAGAAGTGTCCACAAAAAGATCATGCTGCTATGCAATGGCATTCCAAGACTGCAGAGGAAAAAAGGTGCTAATGCTGTCTGGAGAAAAGAGCATCAAGGCCAGCCAGACATGGTGGCGCACACCTATAATCCCAGCGCTTGGGAAGCTGAGGCTGGAGGATCTCTGTAAGTTAGAGACCAGCTTGGGCTACAAAGTGAGCTCATGGCCAGCCTGAATTGCAAAGCAAGACCCTGTCTCACAAAGACTAAAGAAAAAGAAAAAAAAGAGCATCAGAGGTAAAAGAGGTATGGAAAATGGCTAGGGAGAATTGTGGATGCAGAGAAAGGCTAGAGAGGAAGAGACAAAAATGAAATGAATTCTTTTGTCAGAGTAGGGGCATTGCTTTTTAAATTTAAAATACATCTTTAGGGCCAAGTGTAGCTCAGTGGAAGAGTGCTTCCCTAACATGTATAAAGTCCCTGGCACCAGAAAGGAAACCTTTAAAAATTTTATAAGGGTATTTATTGGACAAATAATTAGAGTGAATAAAACAGAACTCCCAAGCTTCTATCCCATAGAAAAAGAACTGCTCCAAAGTGTGCAAGACTGTATTCTTACAGAAGAAATTAATTTATTTTCAGTCTCGGTACAATGAACACATGGGGAGTGTTGATGAGAAGAAGACAAAGACACCTTTTATTGCCACAAAGCACGGGCTGCTTCAGGTTTGTCCAGTCAACCACACCCAAGTTTTTCTATTTCGACTATCTTAGTGACATTTCCCCAGTGCCTGCAGATCTTTTCCCCAATCCATGACTTCTCCTAAAAAGTTGCAAGCTCTTCTAGAAATAAAACCTATCTCTATAACCCTGGCATTGCCTAGCACCATGCTGGGCTTCCACTCAAGTTTCCTGCCAGATGAACTACACAGTTTGCATTGGGAAAGTCCCCAGAGGCCCATGTGTTGGGGGTTGGCCCCAGCCTGTGTGCTACCGGAAAGTGGTAGAATTCTAAGAAGATGGGGCTACAAGAAGGAAGTTCTGCTATAGGGTGAGCCCTTAGAGGGGGTATTGAGAACCCCATCCCATCCTCTCTCTCTCTATTCTTCCCAACTGCCATGAAGTAAAGAGAAGTCCTCCACCATGTGCACTCACCTTGCTGTACTGTGCCACCACAGACCCAGAGGCAGTGCAGCTCGTCAATCCTGGCTTGAAACATCTGAAACCATGAGCCAAAGTAAACTGTCCTCCTTTTGAGCTGATTATCTCAGGTATTTTGCCACAATAATAGAAAGTTGACTAACACAAATGCTTAGAAAGACTCCACCTGGCATTGTTTTTAACTAATTAGTGTGCCAAGTAAGCTGACAATTGTGAGCTAGATCCAGAGACATGCGCAAGAAAAAAAAAATGCAATGGTTTACAAGTGTTGCAAATGTCAGTAAGGTCCAAGCTCTAGAGTCTCACATCTCATGTGTGTAAGCTGGGGATACAACAGGATCTCTTTTTAGAATGCCTTGATGGTAACGACGTGGTTTGGCTGTATTATGGGTCATTCATGTCCCTGGAAGCCAAGCATGGACAGACAAGAGAAGCTGATTCTGGGCTCCAGTGTTATGAAACATCTAATTTCTCCTCTGGGCTTCCTAGAAGGGTTCTCAGACTCCCAAGTGTGTAATACAAGTCTCTTTTTCCATCTAGAATTCAGCTCAGTAGATGAAGGCCTTAGCCTTTCCTTGACATAAGGAATACAGAGTAAATATACTATCTGCAAGTTTCTGAATATATTAAGATTTTCTGGTATTTCCAAGCAGTGGCTGTAGAAATAGTCCTGCAGTTCCAAACACACAGACAATTATAAATACCCAAAGAAATATTCTATCAACCACCATAGCCACGTATTTCCAGTCATCTTCTACCTGAAATGCAAACAAAAAGTCAAAGCTATTTTTAGAAATCAAAACCATAGGAAGCATGCTTTATTGCACAAACAAGATTCTTTTCAAACATCTCCTTGGTATTTTTAAAGGGAACAATGCTATTATTTTCCTAACTGATGCTTCCTATGTAGTATCCCTAATTTAGTTTTGTCTGAAGAGAGTGAATAGACTTCTGTTTGTGCCTAATGGACCTGGCTATGGATCAACCAGTATATAGAGGACTCTTCCAGAGTACAGGGAACATTCCCAGGAAGTAGCAATTCAGAGTGCTCAACTAGTGCCATTTATACCACTGGATAACCTGGCCCCAAAGCAAGACTGCAAAATGCTTGGAGGCAGAATAAGGGTTGAGGTGGAGTACTATTGAGGACCTCTAAGCAGGAACAGGAAGCCAGAGAGATATGGAGCAGAAGAGTCTGCTGCATATCTCTGTACCCTATCTCTCCAGTCTCTGACCTCCAAGTTTCTGTGGTTCTGCCTTCAGAGCTCTGCATCATTGCAACTAAGGTCACAGAAACTCTCCCAAACTTTACAAAAGTTCCACTCTTAAGTGAAGTTTTCTAGGGTTCTTGTCCCATGATGCATCCGGATGCATTCCCAGGATCCTATACCTTGTACTTACAGAGTAGGATTAGGTCTCACAACACAATTTCACTAACAGATACAAGTGTTAGCAGCTGCAGTACAAGGCCAAACCCAGCTGCATATGTGAGTTCTTAGATGCCCTGAGCTAGTTACCATTACAGTTTGGAAAACTGGCAGGATTTCCTCAAGCTCTCTTTTTGGACAATAGTGGAAATCTGTGTGCAATTGCTAAGAACCTAGGCACTAGGACCAGGATGTGTGAATGCTAAAAATACCCCTGAGCCTCATTCAATCAGCATTTAAATTCACTCCAAATAAAATAAGTGGCACTGGAGCTGCCAATGGATGGCAAGAGAGGAGTATAAACTCTACCACTGTGCCATCCCTGCCAGAAGCTCCTGTCATTTCTCCTTCACTTTAGGGCAGGTTTGAGCTTCCCATTCTTCCCTTTGCCACTGTTTCTTGGGCAAATATCTTGGTTTCATCAACCAAGGACACCCTCAACTTGTATTTTTAACCAGATCTCACTTGACCAACCTAGGGCATGGAGATTTACTGCCCCCCCTCATCAGTCCACAACAACCGCAGTGACAGCTTGATCCTAGTAAGGCAGTCTGACCTTTTTACAAATAAGACTCACTTTGAGAATCTGACTGAATCTCTAAAGTTCCTCTGTGCTTGCAGAGGACGCAAGCTGGCTAGATATGAGGAGACATGAATTTACCTCTTTTGTTTCATTGTGGCTCTTCATGTTTTCTGCTATGAATTGAACGCTACTAATCACGTCTTCCACCTCTGGAAAATGCTCTGAATTTTTGGTCACCCACTGTGGAGGCCGATGACTTGACCTTCCCTTGGTGGTGGCTAATTCGCCCGACTTCCGACAGTGACATTGTTGCTTATGAAGTTTGGGTTCTCTGTGGTTTGCAAACTTGAGGCTGGTACGCCTACTAGAAAGGCCATTGATGTTTTCATCAGGACTTGTCTCCTTCATCCTGTCCAGAGGCTGCCTCATCATCAGGGCCTGAGGGAACACCTGGAGGAAAATTGTCTTCACCCACTTGGGCATGGTGTGCGTTGCTGGGGTGCGGTAGTGTATGTTCAGCACGAACACAGTCACCACAATGGACAGAGTGACAAAAATCATGGTGAACAGCAGATACTCACCCACCAGTGGGATCACGAGAGATGTGGATGGGATGGTTTCTGTAATTACCAGCAAAAACACAGTCAGAGAAAGTAGAACTGAAATGCAAAGTGTCACTTTTTCACCACAGTCTGAAGGAAGGTAAAAGACCAACACGGTTAGAAATGAAATAAAGAGGCAGGGGATGATCAGATTAATGGTGTAAAACATTGGCAACCTTCTAATATAAAAAGAATAGGTTATATCTGTATATATCTCTTCACAACAGTTGTATTTGATGTCATGCTTATAGCCAGAAGCATCAACAATTTCCCATTCACTGTTTTCCCAAAAATCATTCATATCCACTTTAGAGCCAATGATTAGGAGGTCAATTTCAGCTTTGTCATATGTCCAGGAACCAAATTTCAGGGTACAATTTTGATGATCAAAAGGGAAAAAGGTGATATCCATAGGACAGGAACTCTTAAAAATAGCTGGCGGAGTCCAGGTGATGGTGCCATTATATTTTAGAAGAGCTTTTGTCTTGCCTTCAACTTGGAAGTCACCAACAGCACTGCAAAGAAAATAAGACCCCCATCAACAGTGGACCCTTTGCCCTAAGGATCAGCTTTTCCTACAGAAAACTGTCAGACACTCGTACTTGTTATAGAGAACAATGTCAGGCTTCCAAATCTTATCTGCTGGGACATGAAGAATCTCAATGCCATCATATTCCTTTGGATCCCAGCGTAATTTGTAATCAGTCCAGATCTAAAAGAAACAAAAGGCAGCTTGAAAAAAAATGTCTGAATAACTGTTTTCTAATATTAACTTGATGTTGGTCCAACTTTTTTAGAAAAAAATCTTATTTGACAAATATGTGTGTTTCTTTTCTTGAGACAGGGTCTCATGAGGTAGTTGAGGCTGGCCTTGAATTTACTACGTGGCACAGGGTGTCTTGAAACACATGTTTACCCTCCTGTTTCAGCTTCTTGAGTCCTGGAAATGCAGGTGTGGGCCAATAGGCCCAGAACAAAGAGTACATTTTAAATATAAGAAATGGGTCACTACTTTGGTTTGATGATAGTCTATGAAACATCAAATTTAATCCTATAATCTTGGCTCACTAGCAATCAAAAGATAATTGCCTAAATATTTTACAAAACAGCTGGCTATTTCCCATGGATATAATTTCTCAACTTTTCTTAAGTGAAGAAACAGTTTTACTGATAAAAATTGGTGGTGAGAATCTAATATCCAGGCTCTTGAGCTCAGCTATTGACTAGTATGGCCCTGGGCCAGTGGGGATCACACAACAAGCAAGCATCAGACCCTAGAGCACAACCCACTTACAAGAGAGGAGTCTGAGGAACAGAGAACAGCCACAATAACAAAAAATAGGCATCTGTATGATACCAGGTTCCTGTACCTGTGAAGTGCACATCAAACCAGCAGTCACCAGTGCTGACCTTTAGGCTTTGGTTGCAAAGGGTAGGAAATATTCTATTCCATTCCATTCCATTCCATTCCATTCCATTCCATTCCATTCCATTCCATTCCATTCCATTCCATTCCATTCCATCCCATCCCATCCTATTCTATTATATCCTATTTTATTCATTCAGTCTTTTTGAGACAGGGTTTCACTATGCAGCTCAGGCTGTCCTTGAACTCACTTTGCAGCCCAGGTTGGCCTTGAACTTGCAGTGATCCTCCTGCCTCAGCATCTTGTGTACTGAGATTACAGGCAGGTGCCCCAATACCCCATTGAGTAGGTTATATTTTATATCTATTACAAGTTGGAGATGGAAGGAGGTGATACCAGTGAATTCCATTTACCCAACAATGGTGCATGTGCCCTTGAGCACCAGCATCAAGGAGAAAGACATACAATAGAGACACATACGTGACGTAGCCACAGATTGGTTTCCATGATCTGATTTACTTCATCCTGTGAGAGAAAAAAATCTTTAGGTTCACATGTACTTGCTAATAGAGGCAGTTCTTACAGCAAGAATGATGGTAAACTAGAGGCAAATCTGCATTACTCATACCAGTGAGGGAGGCAAGAAGACTGATAAGTATAAAAAGTATTGGACATGCAACAAGGAACTCAATACTTCCATACGTGGTCTCAACCCTGTTCAGAGGACCACCTGGGTGATTCTACCTGGAAGAGGAACAATTGTCTCCATTTTGACTGAGACTGACCCAATTTTTTATGTATTTGGTATAGAGTTAGCTTCGACTCGTAGTGATCCTCCTGTTTCATTCTCTGCAGTGCTGGGATTACAGGTATGCACCACCACACCTGGTCTTTGTGGTGAGTTCAGCACACATGGGGCCAGTGTGGCATGTGGTACCAGGGATGGAACCTCACGTCTTGTGCTTGCCTAAGCAGGTGCTTAGTCCACTGAGCTATCTTGCCGGCCCACCTGACTCTATTTTCATGTATTGATATGTACAGAGGTGGCTAGGACTTTTCCTTATCCCTTCAATTGGCTTTAAGCAATGCATATTGATCTAGCCAAGATGCTGATGGTAGTCTTTGAAGATGGAAGGCATGTTTCCCCAGAATCCTCACCTGCTGCTCCTTTGTGTGAGCCAGGTTCAGACAGGATGAAGAACCAATGCTCCATACTCTCAGCTGGTATCAAGCCTGGAGATAGAGGCTATGGCTTCCTGGAGCTTGAAAGATTACACATCAGGGCTGAAGCACTGACCCCAAAACGTTAAATACTATCTCAATTGTGTATTGCAGATTACTCTCTGCATATCCGTCTCTCTGCACATTGCAGAGGTGAATGCAGGCCTCCTACCTAGCCCAGATCACAGCACTCACCTATTTCCCATCATTCTCACAGTTCCTCATCCTCAAGCCACTCTGTTCTTTATGAATGAATAAAACCTGGGTTTGGCCTAGGGCCAAGGCCTTTGTTCCAGATAACATCATCATGGCTGGATTTAAGACTCCTTGGCTCCCCTAAGCAACAAATAAGCCTTAGTGTCTTTATTCTTGCTGTGGGTTGCACTGGGTGTGGCAGATTGGAATTAACTTGATGGGATTCCCATAATTTAACCATAGGATTACAAATATAAAGTCAGATCAAGACGAGGACCAGGAAGGGCTCTCTATTGACTCTGAATGGAAATGTGTATTATACAAAAGAAATAAGGAATGGGGGATAGATATGGTCAAAATATGTTCTATATAAATATTAAAACAGACCCTAAAATCTTTCCCCCAAGTTGTGCCTCCGGATTCCTTGCCTCTGAGCCCACTTGCCCCAGGTGCTAACACGACATTGTTGCCTCTGCTCCCTATATAGTTTGCTGGATGGAATCTGCTGTTCACCCACCACACAGTCTCTGCTCCCACCCAAGTCACCACTTCCAGCATTTGTGATGCAAATCTTTAATGTGTAGCCACTACCTGATGGGAAGAGTACTTGCTTTTGTGTGTCTCAGTTGTTATCTGGGCAAGATACACACTTAATAATATGCATGTACATATATATATATATAATATATAATAATATGCATATATATATATATATATATATATATATCTTATGAAGGAAGGTAAAGAGGCATGGAGTAGCACACACTCATGGGCAGCTCCTTTGGAGATGGAATGTCTACCAGATACCTGAGTAGGGCAGACAACTGCCTGGAGGAAAAGCCCTCCAAGTCGACAAGTCTGGGGTAAATCTGGGATAACGAACCCTAAGTAGTCACCAGCTCCAAGTCAGAAGGCCCCTGAGGGTGCACCAAGAACTATCCTGACAGCTTTGCAACACCAGCTTGGAGGCTGCTAGCAAAGTGTTTAGGAAGTCCTGCAGTTACCCTCAATGGCCAGTAGCAGTGGATTCCATACTTGCTCAGCCAGACCTGGCTCCAAAATGCCCCAGCACTCTCCACAGTAAAGGGGTTCATATGCAGTACAGCAGGTCAGGTCCAGCTTATGCCATTCACTCAGAGCCTTCTGCAGCCCTCTGTGTATTTGCTGCTGGCTCTCCCAGAGGGTTCTGTATGGACACCTTAACCAAGCTTCCCCTTTTCAAGGGGTAATACTAGGCCAAGGAGGCCAGGTTGAAAATATACCAGCCAAAGAAGTTCCATTCATAGCTTCCCTCTTGACCCAGAGAATAAAGAAATAGCATGACCTCACCCATTGGACCAGCAAGGGCCAACACAGCTTTCCAGTCAGCCAAGTCTAAGGGCAGTGCCTCTGGTCACACTAGTCATGCTGCTATCTGTAGTTTAGGAGTCAAAGCAATAAAGGGGTGATGGGCAGAGATGGACAAAACATGCAGCCTTGCTTCCAAAAGCATCTCAGAAGTAATTGGCCTAAGCCTGGGGATCTTCTCAAGCCTGCCCCTGCTCTGGACTAGGGCACTACACTCAGGGAGTGGTGATGGCCATGTGGTCCAGCAATTGCACTCATGGCTACCTGTCCCGGAAAAAGGAAGATTGCATAAGCACACTCAAATGTTCATAGCAGCATTATCTGTAGCAGATCAGTCACTGGAATCAGCCCAAACGTTCTTCAACAAGTAGAAGATTAAACTGTGTAAGCAGCAACTGATGGAGGAACTATGTCAAGTGAAAAAATTGATTCCACAAGACTACACATCCTATTTATGTCTCATGTTCTTGAATTCACATTCTGGAAATGGAGGAGACCTTGGTGGGAGAATTGGGAAAAGTATACAAGGACTTCTTCTATTGTTCCTTACAATTACAGAGCTGACTTGAATCTATAATTACTTCAATATGTTAAATTTCAATTTTAAAGTTTCTCTTGCAGTTTAGAAGAGATGATGAGATTAGAAAGCAAAAGCTATCAGAAAGATTCTAGAGAAGAGTAGAAGGGGCACACAACATACATGTGTGATTTCCCTGAGGACCTTTCTTTTTTTGGAACCCGGGATTGAACTCAGGCCCTTGAGCTTGCCAGGCAAGCACTTATTCTACTGAGCCATCTTCCCAGACCCTTGAGGACCTTTCTTCTTGCCAAGAAAATTAATATACAGTCAGAGAGGGATTAGGCCTGCAAGGAAGTCAATGAAAAAGACGTCAGCACTGTGGCTGGAGATGCCTCTGAAGAAGGCCAGGCCTCAACATAGACATGCAGCCACCAGACTGCATGTGTCTGTAAGGGCTAAGCAGTATGGAGTCATACTATACTTGGTACCGCCTGGTCCAGTGAGTCCCACTGGGCATCAGTTGGGTGGTGATCGGAGCATCCAGACGTGTCCCTTCCCCAAATGCCTTTGTTCTGCCTTTGCTCTTGCGTGGCTTTCCTACTGGATCAACAGTGGCTAAGTGGCTGTTCTTGTCATCCTATTGGTTGTGATTTTGTACCCACCTCCTTATTTGGGTCTACAAAACATTCTTAAAGAAATGACCTTTGTGGCAACACACTTTTGAGTCCCTTCCTGTCTCAGGAGTGACTGCTCAGTAAATCTTTCCTATTCTTAACCTCTGATGTTCCTTAGAATTCCTTCTTTGGTAGGGGAGAGGCCATGAACTCAGCACCTCTGCCATCCAGCACACTGGGTAATCTACTTCTATCCTCCTACTTGCTCCAGAACATGGTCGCAACCTATTTAAAAAAAAAAAAAATACATGCACGGTGGCACACACTTGTAACCTCATAATTTGAGAGCCTGAAGCAGAAGGATCCCAAATTTATGCTCAACTTGGGCAAATTAAAAAAAAACAAAAAAGGACTAGGGATATAGCTCAGGCAAAGGCCCTGAGTTCAATCCGCAGTATGGGTGCGAAGGGATTTAAAATTTCCGGCTTTTTTTTTTTCCGAGCTGGGTGGAGCCATCCATGAAAAACAGCAATTTTTACCTCTTTGGATTATATAGAAGACTTAAACGCAACTATCATCTTATGGAACAGATGGCCTGCTTTCAACCTTGGTCTCAGCCCCCTTTACAGTGTGACTTGGGGACAGACTTCAGCTGCGTGTCTGGCAAGGAGGAGCACAGGACGGCAAAGATGCATGAAGCAGCTCCAGGGAGCGCACCAGTGCGCCCCTCCGCCAGAACACAGTCTCTGGAGGGGTTGCAGCTGGGGTCTGTGAGCTTGCATGGCTGGGCGTGCAGTCCTGCGTTGGCCGCGCATGCAGTGCGAGAGTGCTCAGCGGGCGCAGCTGGCACAGCAGGGACTGTCTGGCTCTGAGGTGCGTGTCCTGCAGCCGGCTCACGCCGTGCACTCACCACGTTGGCCAGCTGCGTAATGGCCACCTCGAAGTACACGGTGACCGGGTCGGACACGTTCTCCGCGGGCCGGATGAACCGATTGTAGCTGGAAAACAGCCTCCTGAAGAGCCGCTCCTCTGACTCGCATCCTGCGCCACCTGCGGGCCAGGGCTAGAGCGAGCGCTAGGGGCGCGACCCTCACACCGCCCCTTCCCGTTCCCGTTCGGGGGCCCCAGCGCCCTAGCCGCTGGCAGGTCTCTTCCAGACGGGTCCTCTGCTCTCCCTGATCCCCGGTTCTTTTACTATTAAAACAGAAATAGTCATGTCTGTCGCTAAGAAGGAAAGCTAGATCAAAGAGAACAACATTAGGAAGAGAAGTTTTTAACCCTTGCCACGCCAAGGTCTGGAGCTGTTGCTGAGCCTAACCTTCATTTCTAGAGTCCAGGACAGACACGGCGGGGTGGCCAGGGCTTCCAAGCCAGGCTGCTTTTAAAAGCGGACTTTAAAATTGAATCATTTTTAAGGTTTGTGAGACTGTAAGGTTTTAAAAAGCAAATCTATTTTAAAGTCTTTTAAAAACAATTCAAAATAGATTCTTAAATAATAACATTTTCAGTTACTAAATTCTAGACAATTCCAGCACAGTAGTATATCAAAGGTAAGTCACTTGCCTTCGATGACATAATTCATTTCGTTGTTACCCTCTTAAATATACTTCTCTTTAGAGAATTCAAATTTGACACCTGAAACACTACTCCATGAAGTACTCAGACATTGGTACTTTAAAAGGAAAAAATAAAAAGAAAGGGATCAAGAGGCTTATCGGGCAAAAATAAAGGGAACAACAGTTACACTGCTAAAGGGAGCTGTTCTGGGAGGCTGAGGCAGAAGGACCACAAGTTCAAGGTAAGCCCGAGCAATTTAGCAAGACCCTGTCTTCGAAAAAAGAAAATAAAACAAAAAGCTGGGAATATAACTCAGTGCAAAGGCCATGAGTTCAATCCTCACTACTACAAAAAGTAAATAAAAAATAGATTAATAGATAAGTTGAAAGGGCTTGGGGAAGTGGTTCACGAATTAGAGCAACCCTGATTTGATCCCCAGTTTTTTAATAAAGAGAGTTAACAAATGGATCTGAGACAGATTTTAGAGGAAAGAAACATAAAATGTGAAACACATTTGCTATCATAATAATCACATGAAAATGTGATTTTGTAATTGCAAACCATAGTTAGAATATATCCATAACAAAAATGGACTGAAAACTGTATCAGTCTTCTAATATTCTAAGTGGGGAAATTTTACAATTGGAAAAGTATGCTATGATTTAGGGTATACTTCATGCCCTCTCCACCCCTCCACCCCAGACTCCCTGCTGATTTGTTAAATCTCTCAAATGAAACCCAGATTTCACCAGCAGGCTGACCGCTGTGCTTCTCACGCTGAGTTACACACTGACCGGGACCCTTATGTCTGCTCCGTCCGGCACAAGAAAGCAAATTCACCGAACGCCACGGGAGGTAAGCAGAAATGACACCTACCTTGAAGGAGAGACATGAAAACACACAACCAGAGCCCTAAACTCGCGGGCATGGTTACCACACACAGGGGCTCCTTTTCGTAGGCAAAGGATTGTGAAAAACGCAGAGTTGCCAGACAGTGCTCCTAGCCTGACTTCAAGACACCCGAAGCCCGCTGCAGTCCACTCGTGTCTGCCGTGAAATGGAAACCCACTGCGCTCCGCGTCGGAGACCGAGGCTGGCGGGAAGGGCAAGCGCGGAGGGCTGCGCGCAGCAAGGGGGGCTGCCGCGCCTCCTGTGGTTCCTGCTCTCTCGCGGTGCTAGACTAGAGGAAAGGCAGCGAGGAGTGCAGCGCCTCGGCCCTACTCTCTCCACGGAAGCCTCTGGGGGTCGACACGTAACTAGTGCCAATTCCCATCCGTGTCTTCTTAAGTGCAGCTTAGAGAAAATAGCATTCACTCGTTTCTGTCTTTTTTTCTGACTCCTGGGCTCTGAGGACCTTGTCCTTTCGAGTGAAGTGACCACGGCCAGGACCGGCGGAGGTCAATGTCAGGGAGCCCGAGGGATTCCCTCCGCACTGCTGCTCCCTAGACATATTTCTGCGCATTTAGTTGGGTCTTTGTCATCAGCCGGGTTTCTTGCAGTTTTCCCCTTTCCGTCATAAAGTTGGTGCCGGTTGAATTCTGATTAGCTGAGCCTTCCAGGTTAGATTCTGGTGCTGGCTGTGGAGGGTCTGTCCGCTTGTTCCCTTCCACGCACTCCGTAGGTCCCCAGTGTGCAGCACGCTGCACCAGGGGCAGATTCAGACCAACAGCCTCTAAAATGCCTCTCTCTCTCTCTCTCTCTCTCTCTCTCTCTCTCTCTCTCTCTCTCTCTCTCTCTCTTTCTCAAAGAAAAGAGGAACTAATACTTGTTCAGCCTCCAATTTAGACCAGGTCCCAGACTGAGTGCTTCAGACATGGTGGTCTGAGATGTTAGACTCTCAATTCCACCTGTAGGTGGGCTTTTGTCCTTAGCCAGGTGTTGTGTGAAGTTTGCAGAAAGCTTCAAATCAGGATAACAGTTCCTGTGGTAGCTGAAATATCTCACACCTCAAATCCAACTTTAACAAAGTGAGATTTTAATTGGTGTTTCTTTCTTTCTTTTTTTAGTTTCTACTATAGCACATTGCAGTCTCAAGAAAATGACTTCACTTCATCTCCCATCAAACAGGCCTTTTGTGTAACTACTGTGGAGGAAGAGTCCTTTTGAATAAACCAAACGTTAGCACTCACTGTCTTCCAGGAGAGCTACATCTGTCCTGCTGCACAAGGGTGCAAAGGGGGAGGGTGAGAACTTCTTGTTGTCCTGTCTGTCCGTAGAGCTGGAGAAGAAACCCAGGCCTTACACACTGTAGCCAAGTAAGCACTCCACCACTGGGCTGCTAAACGCCTACCCCACTGGGAATTTTCCTTATTTCATTTCATTTATTTACTTATTCATTTTTGTATTTTAGGGTCTACAGGGTGTTTAGGGTCTCACTACTAGATCAGACTCGAAGTGACCTGCCTGTTTACAGCCTCCCAAGAGCTGAGATTTCAGATGCACCTCCACACCCAGTCTCAATTGTCATCTGAGCGCACCCCTGGGAGGGGCCGGCCTGGCAGGCCCAGGGATGGAACTTCCGGCCACTGAGCCTGCTTGCAGGTGCTTTAATACACTGAGCTATTTAGTAGGCCCGTCCTTTTTTGAGTAGAGGTTGAGTACATTATTTGAGTATTGTGAAGGACCTTTGACAGAAGTACAAAATGTAAGTGAAAGAATAAGGATTGCTGAGTCAGCTAGACTTGGATTTGAAGTCTGGTTCTTTTTTTTGAGACAAGGTCTCACTGTGCAGTTTGGGATGGCTTTGTGCTCACTTTTGTAGCCTCAAGGCTAGTCTCAAAGTCACAGGGATCCTCCTAGCTCAACCTCCCAAGTGCTGGGATTACAGGTGTGGGCCAAACACTCCTGGTATTGGGGTCCCATGGTGGGCACCTGCATCTGGGTCTAAGATGGCGCACCCCACCATCCGGGCCAAGACAGAACGCATGTGGGGCCAGGGACTGAACCTAGGTCTTTTTTTTTTTTTTTTGAATGACTGAAAATAATTTATTTTTTTGCCAATTTCCTGTTTATTTTT
>NW_004524627.1:4090710-4095900 GCF_000260255.1 Octodon degus | reverse complement strand
TGCTGCCCTTGAGGGTGAACCTGTTGTGCCCCTGAGCAAGATTTTCTGCTCCTGGACTAGCTGGGTGGATCTATCCTCTATATTCTCTGCAGGGATTGCAGCTGCAAGGTTACACCCCAGGTATGTATACCAGACCTGAGCTGTGCCTGGAGGGGGCAAGGTGGAGTGGGGGGGAGGAAGCTCTCCTTCACACTCACTGGGTCTGGGCTAGGACTGGGTCTGGGGGTTCCCGGAACGCGGCAGAAATTCCTACTCGGCGGGCGCGGTGGGGGAGGTGCTGCGGAGTGGTGGGGGAATCCCAAGGGGGTTGAGAGGGTCTGGCCCATGCTGCACCTGGGCTGGACTGGTCCCGCCAGTGCAGGGTAGCAGGAAGCTCTCCGAACCTAGGTCTTTGTGCTTGGCAGTTCGGTGCTTATGCTTCTGAGCTATCTCTTCAGCCTTTAAAGTCTGGTTCTGATTTGCCTCAGAGACAACAGGCAACTTCAGCTTTTTCTTCATCAGAAAAATGCGATTAATTCAAACAGCATTAATCATTTAATTTTTCCCTGTGTGATTTTGCATGTAATTTTCACTCACTCACCTAACACTACAGAGAAGTAACCCAGGTAGCTCTTGAAACCAGAAATTTTATGCAGGATATGTATATCTTAAATGCTGTAAGAAGGTAATTCTCCATTCAAATTGTCCCACTATCAGAAAAATGTTTGAGACTTGTCATTGAATTGTGAGTTTATGTTCTGCTTCAAGCTTTGCAAAAATTTCAGAGATGGAACTTAAAAACAAATACATGGGAAAAATGAAGCTACTTGGGAAGAATGAGGCTGCTTTCCAAAAGTGTTGATTCTAGAAACAAAAGAGAGCTTTGGGTATAGCTCAGTGGTTGAGTGTTTGCCTCACATATGTGAACTCTGGGATCTATCCACAGCCCTATAAAGAAAAAGAGGAAGACATTATACTTTTCCTAATATTGTTGGATACTGTTCCTTATTCATATTCTAGGAGTTAACTCTTGCCCTGTTTTATTGTTGAATTGGCAAAAATGTCGAGCACTGTCAATGGCTTACAGAGAACAAAGAAGAGAATTGGGAAAGGAGCAGGGATCCCTGGCAGGAAAGACCTATTAAGGCTGGAGGGCCCTTCAGCCACCTTCTTCCCTTTGCCTCCCATCTCCTTTTATTCCTCATTCCTTTTAGCCAGATCTAAAAGAAGACAGGAAGAAAAAATGGGTTTTAACTTTTTCCAGGTCATACAATCTGATGAAAACTATAGATTCTTCTCCATATACATATGCACATTCAGTAGAATTTTCCATATAATTTAACCTGCCCCCTGGAAGGCATTAACTCCCTAGTGAAAGGTAACCATAGCTGGTTTCCTAGTTGGCCCCAGTATCTGCCACCAGTCACTATACCATTCTTCTATTTAAGTAGTTTTAAAATTTATGCATTGGTGCTAGCAATTGAACCCATACCTCAAGCACACAGAGCACACTAAGCATGTACCTTTATCCAGCTTACCATCCTTTCTAAAATGATACATCTTACAAAGCTAATATGGGTACACCCAGCACAGAGAAGAATCCCTGGACTGATTGGACAAGACATGCCAGGGTCTGCTCCTTAGGTCTCCTCCGCACAGGGAAACAGAGGTGACAACCAACTCACCCACCAGACTGAATAGGAGCTCAACACCCAGGACAAGAGTTTTACTTCAGCACTGAAGAGGGACATTACCTCAGAGACCCTGCGAGAGAAGCCTTGGATCCTACACTTTGAGGTAGGGAGAGCTAGGTAGGATCCCTTGGGAGGTGTGGGATCAAATCAGGAAGTTCGCAGAGCTGTATTCTGTTGAGGGAGGTCAGGTGTGAAATCATCAAAGAGAGTGGTCCTGAAAAAGAAGGTGGTCTGATGGTATCTTTGACCTATGGCATGGTTGCCTACATTCAACAGAGCCTGGTGGTATGAAGTATTATAGGCTACTGTGCAGGAGGTCTGTCTAATATAAACACAGTCATCTTAGTCCTGGTAAGGGATGAGCAAGCAGCTCCTAGGGTTTGGCAATACCCAGTTGTCAAGTGATACCACTGATGCCACAAATTTACTACTATAGTCAAGGGACCAGAAGTGTAGGTAGCAACTAGTTTTCTTTTTATTCAAGTATCTGGGGCTATGGGGAATCATAATCAATAAAAAATGATATACATATGCAGAAGACCTCGGGGGAACTAGGCAACAGATAATACCCCCCCAACTCTCCTGAGGCACAAATGCCAGGCAGTAGAACTCTACAAAAAGTTTATAGAAGAGATAAAGAAATTAGATGATCTCAAAGAGGTAATAAATTAAAAATTCATGGCTTTATCATTCAATGTGCCCTAAGCAAATTCAAAGAATGGCCCAGTTACTTTTTCTTGTGGCTGAGATAAAATACCTGACACCCAGAGTGAAGGAAAGAAAGGTTTATTTTGCTCAGTCTGTGGAGGTTTCAATCCATACTTAGCTGACTCTAAGGCAGGGTGTCACATGGCAAAGGACAACAGTTCATATCAGCTGGAAGAGAGAAAAAGCAGCAAGAGCAAAAAGGGAGGAGCAGCAGAGAGCAAGCCTCACTTTCCCTCCCTTGTATTGGATGCAGGCTACTTGCTCTATGGTAGATGTAACACTAAAAGCCATAATCCCATAATTGGACCATGAGTCAATCATAAACTCTAGAATCCTGCCTCATGACTGCATGAAGCTTTGGGAGACATCTAGGCACAAACCATAACAGGGAAATTAGTAAAAATTGGACAACTTGACCAAAATTGTTCAAAATATGAATGACAGATTCAAAAGCAATAAAGATTCTTCAAAAGATGTCAGGCAGAAACACATGAAATAAAGAACTGCATAGAATTCATAAATTTCAAAAATGACCAAAGAAAAGTGTTTTAAATTGGAGGACAAAATGATAAATTGTCAAGAAGTACTCATAGAAGCCATGAAAAAAATATGAGAACAAGGAAAGGCCAACCAGCAGCTACCAGACAGCACCAACACGACCAACCTAAGGTAAACTGGAGCTAGAGAAAAGCTAGAAGATAACACAGATGGAATTATTAACATGTTTACTGAAATTAGCAGAAAACATCTCAAATATGAGAGAAGAGTTCAACATATAAGAAAGTGAGGCTGACAGAATGCCAAACAACTATGCTGAAAAAGCAGCTCACCTACGGAGGACCACCTGGATGACTTTCCTTGAAAGAAGAGCAATTGTCTCCCTCTTGGCTGAGCTTGCCCCTATTTCTATGTATTGATATGTACAGAGCTGGCTAGGACTTTTCTTATCCCTTCAATTGGCTTTAAGCAATGCAAATAGGCCCAGCCAAAATGTTAAAGTGTAGTCTTTGAAGCAAGAGGACAGATCAGTGTTACTCCACCCTAGTAGCTCCCAAAAGCATGTGTGAGCCATGGGTGAGATGAGAGCTCCAGGCTGTCAGCTGGGATGAGCCTCCAGATAAGAGTCTATGACTTCCCAGGGTATAAAAGATCACATGTCATCAGTTCTTGACCTTCTGGCTGAGATCAAGTGAAGATGACACATCAGAGTTGAAGAGGCAGCCCCAAAACATTAGATACTGCTTCAAATTGTGTTATGCAGATTATTCGTTCTGCATACCCTTCTCTCTGCATTTCAGAGGTGACTTCAGGCTATCTCTCTCGCCCAGCTCATGGCACTCATGTACTTGCCACCACTCTTACAGTCACTCATCCTCAAGGTACTCCTCTCTTCACAGATTAATAAAATCTGTGTTTGGTCCTGGGTCAAGGCCTCTGTTCTAGTTGGCCATCACCCTAGCTGGACTTAAGACCTTCATGACTCCCTACAACTATAAATATGCCTTAGTTTCATTATTCTTACCACGCCTCACAACAGTAATGGTAGATTGGAATTAACTCCTTAGATTTCCAATAACTTTTCTATGGAATTACGAATATAAACTTCCTGAACTTTGATGAGGTCCAGGAAGGGCTTTCAATATTCACCAACACATATCTTTTTTTTTTTTTTTTTTTTTTTTTCTCTCTCTCTCTCTCTCTCTCTCTCTCTCTCTCTCTTCTTTTTTTTTTTTTTTTTTTTTTGAGACAAGGTTCTTGCTATGTAGTTCAGACTGGCCTTGAACTTGTAGTGTTCCTTCTGCTTCAGTCTCCCAAGGGCTGGGATTACAGGTGGCGCCACCATGCCTGGCAATGTATCCTTATTAAATTTTTAGATATCCAACAACAACAGCAACACCAACAACAATGCACCAAAATTTTAAAAGCAGTTAGAGAAAAACAAACAAAAAAATATATGTACAGCCAGAGAGATAGCTCAGCAGCCTAAGCGCCTGACTGGCAAGTGCAGGGACCCCGGTTCCATCCCCAGCACAGCGTGCCAAGCTGGCCCCACCCCGGTGAGCTTAGCTGGCCACTGAAACCGGATGTGGTGGCACACACCTGTAATCCCAGTGCTGGGGAGCCTGAAACAGGACGATTACTATGAGTCCGAGCTGCATAGTGAGACATTGTACCAAATACATAAAATTTTTAAAAAATGTAAAGGTAAACCCATTATAATTACAGTAAATTTCTCAGCACAAATTGTAAAGGCTCGAAGAGATCAGAGTGAAGTATTTCAAGCCCTAAGAGCAAATAATTTTCCATCTAGACTAAGCTACCTGGCAAAGCATATTTTTCAAAATAGGTAGCAAAATAAGGACATTTCTTGAAAAAGAGTAGCTCAAAAGATTTATGATAATGAAGCAAGGACCACAGAAAATAGTCAGCAATAGCCTAGACAGAAACAATGAAATCAATACAGCTAATTAGCTAAAAAATACAGCTAATACAGATGAAACAAAAACACCAAGAAAAATCAATATATAAACAATAACAAAAAATGACAGGAGAAGAGTGGGTGAGATAGCTCAGTGGTCTAAAGTACCTGCGTAGGAAGCTTAGAAAAATGTGCAGAGACCAGTCAATCCCTGGCCAGCCCACCCCCTCCAAAAATGACAAGACAAAAAAAAAAGGGGGCTCAACAACAGAGAAAGAATGCAATGGTAGTAAATAATAAACACATCTCAGTAATATCTCTCAATGTTAATAGCCTCAATTCCCCAATTAAAAAGAGATTGGCAGACTGAATTAAAAAAAAAAAAAAAAA
>NW_004524627.1:4064675-4090610 GCF_000260255.1 Octodon degus | reverse complement strand
AAAAAAAAAACAGAATTAAACAGTCCGCTGTAGTAAAGAAACTCATCTAATCAAAAAAATATTCATGGACTAAAAATTTAAAGGTGAGAAACAGTATTTCAGATACCAGGTGATAGGTTTTAACAGTGTCGCAGCAGAGAAACACGCAGAAGGAAAGGGGAAAGGGACTTTATTATAAAGGAAAAGGGACTTCATTATCTTAGAGGATACGGAGAAAATTTGGGAAGATAAGGAGTTCTCTGGACTGGAACAAAAGGAGGCTGAGGCTTTTATGGCCTTTGCTGGGGTGGGGCTTGAGAGGGAAGTTTAGATAGACCGGAGGAGCTGACTGGGGCCTTCCCTGAGGTGGCGGGAAAGGTGAAAGGAAACTGCGTCCTGGGCCTAGTTGGAGAAGAGGGGAGGTGGTCTCTGGGAAGATGAGCTGCTGTTTTAAGGGCTTCAGCCATATTAGATGACCACCATAATAATTCAGCAATTCTTACTAGGGCCATAACCTATCACCAGGATCCTGAGAACAAGCAGGATAGTAATTTTAATCTCAGGGTAAATCTCAAACTGAAACTGACTAGAAGCAGCAAAGAAAGTCAATACATTTTACATAAAAGAATAATCCAATAAGAAGAGATAACATTAATAAATGTATATGCATCATGGAGCATCTATTTTCAAAGAACAAATATCCTTGAATATAAAAGATCAAATAAATACTAACACAATCATAGTATTGCAGGCAGCCGAGTTAGATAAAAATATTATAGGCCATCAGACAGGGCTAGGCCCTCGAAGGAGACAGCACAGAAGATGAGATGCCTTACAACTGGGGGGAGGGGGCAGATGCTCCTGCTGTGAACCAGACCTAAAGACCTAAGGGCCAAACAAATACTAAAAGAGTAGCACCTGGGATGGATATTCTAAATAGGTATCAATCACCTGGAAAGACCCAAGTGAGTCGCTAGCCCAACCCCCAACAGAAAGAGACCCTGTCCTGCATTCCAACCCCCAAGAGGAAAAGACCCTGTCCCATATTCATGCCTGCTTGCTAGACTCGCTTTCCCATTTGATACTGGATTTAATCAGTTTTACCTGAGCAATGGTGCTTGTAATCCCATTGGTTGACCATAGTTTTGTCCCACCTCCTGCCCACCTAAGCCAGTTCCCATTCTCTCTACCTTAGCCCCACATGGTTTTACACTATAAAAGTCCCTGGAAGAGACAGCTTCCCGGGGAACTACCTGCTCGGGCCCCCCTCCTGTCCCTCTCTTGGACAGGAGCTTTCTTTCTCTCAATATATTCTGCTCATAACCTCCGTTTGTTCCTAAAATTCATTCTTCGGTTTTAGAGAGCATGAACTCGTGCAGGTCACGTTGGGAGATTGTTTTTCTCTATGTCATTTGGAGGTTCCCTGTATAGTTTGGAGGTCACCCATCCGAGACCAGTTTTTCTCCCTGTATCAATAGTGGGACTTCTTAACATGCTACCTTCACAAAGAGACAGGGCAGCAAAATAAAAAATCAATAAAGAAGTATCAGAGGGGCCAGGGAGATAGCTCAGTGGAATAAATGCTTGCCTTGCAAGCACAAGGTCCTGAATTTGATCTCTGGTACCACACACACACACACACACACACACACACACACACACACACACACGAAGTATCAGAGCTGAGCCATATCCTCAAATATTTGGATTTAATAGATATCCACAGCATATTTTGCCACTCTACAACAGAGTATACATTCTGTTCTGAAGCACATGGTACTTTCTCAAATAGACTGTAGTAAAACATGCCTCCCCCTCTGCAGCCAGCATACTCCAGATTCTTAGTTGCCCAGGTGCTAATTCCTATTCCAGCTCTAGCTGCTTTTGATCTTTTATTTTTGATCTCTTAAAAAACAGCTCGTCACTATGATGCACGGCTGGTCACTGAGATGCACGGTGGTCACTGTGATACACGTTGCATAAATCAATCCCCAAATGACAAGCCATGCTACCTCTGTACTTCTTTCTTGCTTTTCCAGTATAATCTGCTATAGACCACCAGAGACAAGGGCGTGATATTTTGGGAATGATCCTGATCAGTGAATGTCAACATAAAATAAATTTGCCTTCAAACCCTGGGTGTCATTTTGGTTCTTATGCTTGCTGTTGCAAGATCATATAATAGCCCATTAAACCTGCTTAAGTAACTATTAAAGAAGTGAAATTACCCCATGAGCACTATTGGATCATTGTGCAATGAAAATAGCAACAATGACAGAAGAAATCACAGAAACACTAGAAGCACCTGGAAAATTAACAGCACAGTCCTAAACAACAAGAAGAAATCAAAGAAGAAATTGTAAGTTTTCTAGAAGTCAATGACAATGCCAGCACACATCGCCAAAACTTCTAAGACTCTGAAATCAGTACTAAGAGGAAAGTTTACTGCAATAAAGGCTTACGTCAGGAAAAAAGAGCAAGCTAAATGAATAACCTCACTAGGAATCTTAAGAAACCTGAGAATTAGCAGCAATCCAAGCCCAAACTAAATTGGTTATAAAGATTAGAGCAGAAATCAATGAAATTAAATATCATATAAAGAGAATAAAAAGTTTAAAAAAAGAAATGATATAGAATTTCACTAAACAAAATGATATAAATAATGAAATGGAATCATACAAAAAATACCAAAAATCAATGAGTCAAAGAGCTGATTCCTTTAAAAAATCATGTATGTATGTATGTATGTATGTATGTATGTATGTATGTATGTGTTTGGTACAGGGATTGCTATGCAGCTCAGACTCACAGTGATCCTTCTGTCTCAGCCTCCCTGGTGCCTGGAATTCCACCATGCCTAGTTTTGGTGGCTGGCATGGCTTTCCCAGTGTTCTAGGGCCAGCACAGCATGCACTGCCAGGAATCAAACCCAGGTCCTTGGGCTTGCCTGGTAGGCACTTAGACCACTGAGCTATCACCTCAGCCCAAGAGCTGATTCTTTTAAAGAATAAACAAAATAGCCAGGGAGATGGTTCAGTGGAATAAGCGCTTCCCTGGCAAGCGCAAGGGCCTGAGTTGAATCCCCAGTTCCGAAAAAAAAAAAAAAAAAAAAAAAAAAAAAGAATAGACAAAGTAGATAAGCCACTTCTATTCATCACAATACTTAAAACTATTTAGAGCACTCAGGCAAGAGAAAGAATACAAGAGATACATATAGGAAAGGAAAAACTCAAATAATTATTATTTGTAGATGACACAATACTCTACATGGAAGACCCAAGGAACTCTACCAAAAAACTCTCAGAATTAATAACCAACTTCAGGTATGTATTAGGATACAAGATCAATGCACAAAAATTGCTAGCACTGTGTACACCAATAATGAACTCAATAAGAAGGAAATTATGAAAACAATAACATTCACAGAAGCTTTAAGAAAAATGAAGTACCTAGGAATTAATCTAACCAAGGAAATGAAGAACCTTTACAAAGAAAACAACAGTAATCTGATAAAGGATGTTGAAGAGGACGTCAGAAAATGGAAAGGTGGCCCCTGCTCTTGGATAGGTAGAACAAATATTATCAAAATTGGCATACTCCCAAAACTGTTACACAGATTTAGTGCAGTATCAGTGAAGATACCAATGATGTACTTTAAAGAACTGGAGAAAACAATCCTAAAATATGTATGGAGCCAGATGAATAGCAAAAGAGATTTGGGGCAACTAGAGCAAAGCAGGAGGCATTAGAATACCTGATTTCAAGTTATTCTACAAAGCAATAGTGATAAACATGACACAGTAATGGAATAAAAACAGACATGTGGATCAGTGGGACAGAACCAGTGATACAAAAACTCACCCTGACACATTTAGCTATTTGATTTTTGGCAAAGGGGCCCAAAGCAAATGTTGGAGGAAAGACAGCCTATGCAACAAGTGATGTTAGGAAAACTGAATAATCGTTTGTGAAAATGGATCAATATATCTTACTGTACACTAAGTTATAATCAAAATGGATCAAAGATAAAACATTAAGGCAGAAATACTGGCCCTGCTGAGAAGTAGATAAAGTTCTTGAAGCCATAGTTAGAAGTACAGAACTACAATTGCCCAAAAGAGTAACAGCAAGTATCAACAAATGGGGTTACATCAAATTGAAAACCTATGTACAACAAGGGAATAAATAAGTAAACAGACATCCCACAAGATGGGAAAAAATTGCTAGCTACTCCTCAGACAGAAGACTGAACTTTAGAATATATAAGAATTCCAAACAATATCTAAAATAAAAGACCCAGTCAAGAAATGAGCAAGTGAAATGAACAGACACTTCACCAAGCAAAAAGTACAAATGGCCAACAAACATGAAAACAGTGTTCAACCTCTGACCATTAAAGAAATAGAAATTGAAGCAATAAGATGTTGTCTTATGCCAAAAAGAATGGCAATCATCAAGAAGTCAAAATATAACAAATGCTGGTGATGCTGTGATGGAAAGAAGTCCTCCTACATTGGTGATGGGAATGTAGACTGACATAACCATTATGGAAATCAGTATGGAGATTTCTCAAAGAACAAAACTTAGAAATTTCATATGGCCAGGTATTTCCCCTGTAGGTATCTTGCCCAAAGAACTAAGACATAATATTATAGTGGTACATACAAACCAATGTTTCTAGCAGCACAATTCAGAATACTAAATCCTAGAAGTGGCCTGTATGTCAAACAGATGACTGGATAAGTAAAATGTATCTATATACTACTCAGCTATAAAGAAGGACAAATTTGAGACATTTGTAGGAAAATGGACACACCTGGAAAATATAATGTTGAGTGAAATAAACCAGACACACAGGTTTAAATACCACTTGGTATCTCTCATTTGAGTAAAGCAAGATACAAAGAGATTAATAGAGGATGAACAGAAGGACACCAAGGGATAGATCTCTTGCAAATGGGAAGGTATCCGAGAGACAAAGGGGGAGTGACAAAGGGGAGGCAAATGGGAAGTAAGCAAAATAAAGATACGCCGTGTACAGCAACCTAATAACCTCAGCGAATGCAAGCATCATATATCATAAGTATGAGGCAAGATTAATAATATCAGAAAGAATGAAAATGGAGAAAGGGAAATCAGAGAAGGGAGTGAGGAGGAAGGGAAAGAAGGAAGCAAATTATATTATGTACACATACCCACTCCTCAAGACGACTGTAAAAATGCATGTACTTCAAACATGTACTAAAAAAAGCTGATGTATTAGGAAATTTATAGGCTTCAGAAAAAAATTTATTTTGTTTTTATTCATAGGCCTAAAATATGGAATATTTAATAATAAGAGAATCTTATTGTAAAAATTATTGTATGCACTCCCTCTTTTGTTTGCTTTATTCTACTCTAAAAGTAAGGAAGAACATTTGATATTGTTACATAAAACTGAGTATGTTCTTGTTTGAAGTTTGAGATGTGTTTGGGCATAGAAACTGCATGGATGAACATTGAGCTGACCTTTCTCCATCTGTCAGTTCTCTTTAAACTCAAAATGGGAAAACTCTAGTTTTCCATAAAGAATTGGACCAAAAAAAGCCAAACAGTCCTTTATACATGTATTATTCATACATTCACTATAGCAAAAACATCATCAATAATTTAAGGATCTCTCTTGCTTTTTAAAAAAATGCCTTCTGCTATTAATGCTCTCATATTCAACATGCCCAGTCATTGGCTGCTCACCTTCACCACACTCGACATTACCAAGTCACACACAAATAAACGAAGAGGCAGTAGCTGAAGTATTCACACTAAATGCTAATTTTAGACAAAAGAATTCTGCAATAAACTACTAATTGTAAGAGAGGCTCAAACTATTTCTATAGTACCCATTTCTTTTGTTTAATTACTTAATTGTATTGGTATGTTTTAGATCCACATAATGACCCCATTCACCCTAATGTTCCAAGGTCAGGACCAGACCAGACAGAGACACTGCATGGGAGGCTGACAGCTTTATTTTGATAGTGAGCTGGGAAATTCTGAGGTCCAAATCACCAGTTGTTTATTAAAGTAAGGCAGAAGAAAGCACCAAAGACAGATAACATCACATTCTATAGTTGGGTGTGCATGTCTTTGTCATTAATTGCTAGGCAGAATTTACTCTTACAGGAACTAAGAAGGTTACTATCACATAACATGGGGGGAAAGAATTAATCACTGCCTGAGACCAAGCAGAGGTGTCCTTGAAGCAACAACTGTCTGGGACCTAAAAGTAAGAAAAACATCACTGTCTGTCTAAGTCGCAGTTATCTTGCATCAGGTTCTGGGAGCACCATGACTCATTAAGTTTTGTAGCTCTCTAGTTATGAGAATCAACTGTGATTCCCAGTCACATCCTTGAACAGCATTAGAAATATCCTAATGTTAGAAATATAGGATTAAAATTTTCATTACATTTAAAATAGTTCCTACAATAGGGAATTTGTACATATACATAATATATCTTGATTCAATCTTCTTTGTTTCCCCATTCCTCTTCCTTCCCTTCAATCCCTGTTTCTCTCCTTATTTACAAATGCTTTGCTTACTTTTATCTTTTTTCCTTCTTTTTCTTTACCCTTCCTTTTTTCTTTTCCCCTCCCCCTCTGTCACCTATGGTTTTAGGAAAAAGTGGCTACCTGAGAGCCCAGGGTACAAGTTGTTGGCAATGGGAGACTCTGAATAGTGTTCTTAGAGGGTTGCTTTTGAAATGGGCCCCAGGGAGCACTACATCACTGTCCTTCAGCTCTTGTCCAGCTCCCTGTGAGCTGAGGAAGCCAGGCTGCTGCACAAGGTGCTCACTCAGGGCTCAGCGCTGGACGCAAGTGAATATGCAGGAGATTGCTAGAGGCAGAGCTTGGCTTCCCAGGCCTCTTTCCCGCGCTGGTTGTTGCATACTTTTCCTTACGTGGGCTTTGCTCTGTTGCAGTGCTGGGTGGCACTCCTAGCTTTGGGCACATTGTTGCTGTCTGGCCCATGAACACTGCTCAGCTAAATACTGTGGAAGACATGGTGAGCCACACGATTCCAGTCAGAATAATTCCCACACAGAGTTTTGTGAATTTTTATAAGTTTCCTCCAGCCTTCTCACTTCACTCCATGGGCTATTATCTATGGACCCTTCTAAGTAGATAGAAATGTGTTCAAATCAGAAGTCCCCTAAAAGGAAGAACTAATCAAAGTTACCATTGTCAGTAGAGCCAGGTAATTACTACAGTAAAATTTATTTCATTACAGTAGACCAGGAACTCTGACTGCAAATGGGAATCACAATACTATTATGTTTTGGCTTGGTAAGGTTTATGTAATAAAATACTACCAAGTTGGTGGCTTAATAAAACAAAAACATCCTCTTCCACAGCTCTGAGGCCAGAAGTCTGAAATGACAAGGCTATACTCCTTGCAGAGGCTCCAGAGGCAGAACCCTTCCTTGCTTCCTCCAACTGCTGGTGGCTTATGATGTTCTTTGGTTTGTGTCAGAATTATTCTCCTCTCTGCACCTGGAGCTACAAGGCTTTCTCTGTATCTGGGCTGCCTTCTCCTCTATTTCTTACCAGAAAGCTGGTCATTCACTCTACAGACTATCAGATAATCTCAGATCTCTTCTCTAGATTGTTAAACAAAATACATCTTCAATAAATTATTCAAAACAGATAATATTCATGAATACCAGGTACTAGGATGGTTATATACAAGTATCAGGTGTTGGGATGTGTATATATCTTTTAAAGGGACATAAATTCACCTTACTATATCATGTAGCAAGAGAGTAATGAGGATTTGGGAGAAAGAACTCTGGGAAATGAACCCATACTAAACTTCATTCCTGGTCCTTTTTACTTTTTTGATTTTGAGGCAAGATTTTTTTTTTCTCCGAATGCCTTCAGGGCAGGTTTGGCTGGCTTGAGTCGTGGGGATTGAACCACAGAAACCTGACTGCTTTGTTGAAGCAGCCATTTAAAGAACTGAGCTAAGGGGCAGGCCCCCAAGGCAAGTTCTTTCTAAATTGTTCAGTTTAGCCTTGAATTTTCTATCCTCCCGCCTCAGCCTCCCAAATAGTCATGATTACAAACATGTATCACCATGTCGTTATAATGAGGATATAATGAGAAAACATATATAACAGCAGCTACTGAAATATGTAGGGGCAATGCACATTGGCTTTTACTTTTCAGGCAGCAGCATGTTGGTGTAAAACAGGAGTCTCCAGGAGCCGGTATATCCAGAAACATTAACAGAACATGGCATACATTTTGTATTCCTAGGATGAAAAAATAAACAACAACAAAAACTGAAAGCCACTTCTATGACGACTTCTGTTTGGAAGTTCTCAAATCTTAGCACCCCAGAATCAAGGGTGAGGCAATCTTAAAAAATCAGATTCCCATGGAGCTGGGGAGATGGCTCAGTAGAATAAGTGCTTGCCTGGCAAGGGCAAGGGCCTGAGTTCAATCCCTGGTTCTGAAAAAAAAAAAAAAAAATCAGATTCCCAGGACTCATCCTGAGATACTCTGAGTTAGGAACAGGAAGCTGTGTTTGCACAGTGCTCTGGAGTTGATCCCAGGGCAGAGGCCAGCACTGCACACAAAGAGCCTGCTCCAGAGAGTGGGAGATTCCACATGAGCTACTTACAGCATGGTTCTTTGACATTATAGAGTTAGGCAATTCCAATATCTACTGCAGATTCATATGTATGGACATATAAATCTCTACAAATTTGTATATCTTGAGACAAAAGTATACAGATATTCTGAAGTTGCTACACAGGCACTAGGTTTTTTATGAAAAAGCTAGTGAAATGTTGCAATAAATCTTGTATTCTTGGCATAGTGATAGATGCTGAAATATAATTACAGAAAATGTACATTTACTTTTTCAGGTACCCATGGAAAATCTATAAAAATGATCCCTTTTAAGACAGAAGAATGTTTTAAGGAGTAACAAAAATCTGCTTTACATAGAGCATTCTGTCCAAAAAAAGCAAAGGTAAAAATCAATTCCACAATAACCCAAAATTCCCTTTCTTGCAGACATTAAAATAATATCAATCCATGTTTTTGGTGTTGGAGACATGAACCTATTAATGATTAGAGTTTATAAGGCTAGGGTCTCCCCATTCTACATACAACTGCGATAATGCTAATCCTAAGGTCTTTATTGCATTTGGTCTGACCTCTTCACTCAAGCTACACCCACCCTCTTTACAAAGTGGCCTTACTATGGAGCATTCTGTCAGTCTGGGTGCCCCATAGAGTTGAACTCTGCCTCACTCCTCTTCCACTTTACTGATGTGGCTTCCTTCTCCAGAGCCAAAGTTACTCTGAAGTCCAAAGTAGTGAAAGATAGAAGAGGCAGGCAGGGGTAGCAAAAGGAACACCTGCCCATACAGATGATGATGGGGCCATACCTATAGAGAACTGAAAGAAAGAAAACTGCTATAAACATGGAAGGGTGTTTTGCCCAAAAATACATTTCACAGGCAAAGGTAAAATAAATGCTTTTGCAAATCCATGAAAATGGAAAAATTATCAGCAGAAAACAATGTTACAAGAAATATTAAAGGTATTCAAGCAGAAGAGACATGATACCAGACAGAAACATCTACCTCCACAAAGACATGAAATGCTTGACAAACAGTAAATATGTGGATGAATCTAGAATGAATAGATTTTTTTATTTTAGCAATCTCTTTAAAAGATAATAATTTTTAGAATAATTTTATTGAGAAACAAATAGCAATGAGACAGTTTCAAAACAGATTACTAGCACAGTTTTAATAATTAACACATTGCATATTGTTGTCTTAGTGATTATTCACTGTATAAGATGCAGACATGATATCCTGTCCACAAACTATTAGAACAAATCTCTATTCAAAGATCCAAGAGAGGGGCTGGGGAAATAGCTCAGTGGAATAAGCGTTTCCCTGGCAAGCGCAAAGACCTGAGTTCAATCCCCGGTTCCACCAAAAAAACAAAACAAACAAACAAAAAACCCCCAAAGATCCAAGAGAATGCAGCTGTGTATCTATCTTAACTATTTTGAACATACAGATACAAAATGGCCATTCCTTTCTATCCCCATTTTTTGTTTAGTTTTGTCAGAGAAGGGTACTCCATTGTCATTTAAATATTGAAGGGGCTGAATTCAGCAAAATATTCCAATATAGTCCAGTAGTCCATAATAGCAGTGGGTTTTCCATAAGGCTGGTGATGACAGAAGTTGTTGACTTGGCCAGGGGGCTGGCTCAGTGGAATAGATGCTTGCCTGGCATATGCAAGGGTCTGCGTTCAATCCCTGGTTCTGCCAAAGAAAGAAAGAAATAAAAAAAGAAGTTGTTGACTTGAGCCTTTTACAGCTCAACATATTAATATGGCTTTACTTTTTATACTTCATTTTTATACTTTTCTGCTGGATGGTTAAGACCAAGATAAAGCAAGACCTATATAACAAGTAATGTAACTTTTGTGTAAAAGATAATAATTTTTAAGAGTAAAATGAAAAAGCAGTATATTTGGGAGTTTTATAACATATGTAAGAGTGAGATGTATAACAACAATTGCACAAAGTCCAAGAGAGAAAAATTGGAAATTCAGTGTAGTATTCTTGTGTATAAAATGGTGTAGGTATAATAGTTAAGCAAGTGCTTTGTCCCTGCACCCAGGGCACTTGCACTGAACTATATTCCCAGCCTGCTGCCAGTTCAAACAGTAATCAGGTTCCTTGGACTCTGAGTGCCTGAGTGGCCAAACACAGTGAAATGGAACCTAGAGGAGCAGTTCGCTAGACCTTTCCTCAAGAAATCTCTTAGTTATGAATTACCCATTTCTTCCTCTAGTTCTGTCAGTTTTAGCCTTATGCATATTAGTACTATTATTAGTTAGGTATACTGCACATTTATCACTTTATTTCTTACTAATGAGTTGCATGGTTTATAAAATGTCCTTTTTGTCTTTATATCTTTAGATTTATCTTTAGATATAGTGAATTATTATTTTAAAGTGTTTTTCTGACTTGGTATAGCCATTCTAGTTCCATTTTGGTTGTTGCTTGAAAAATAGTATATATTTTTCATCTTTTTACTTTCAACCTATTTGTATCCTTATATCTATAGTATATCTCCAATAGAGATCATATAATTGAATTATGGTTTTATTGTTGTTGTTTTGAGACTTTATTGTTATTGTAGTTTTGGTGTTTTGAGAGAGCATCCCAATGTGTAGTCCAGGCTGGCCTTAAATTCATGGATCCTCCTGCCTCTCGAGTACTAGGATTACAGGTATGCACCACCACACCCAGCCACCGAGTCATGCTTTTTATCCAGTCTGATAATATCTGCCTTTTAATTTAATTATTTGCTTATGTTATTGACTGAGTTGCATCAGCATCTGTCACTTTGCTTTGCTGTTCACTTTGCTTTGCTTGTGTCCCTTTGGCTCCAGTTTCTCTTTTACTGTCCTATTTTGCATAAAGTGAATTTGTCCAGTATAATATTTTAATTCCTTTACTAATTTGTTACATTTTTGTGAACTTTATTAATTGCTGGCCCAGGGTTTAAAGTATGAACCAACCTCTTGTATCATTTATTGTCAAATGTATTTGCTAGAATCCCAACAATGGAATTGCTTTTAAAGTCTATGAGAAGCAAAAAGAGAGAAATGTCCAACTTTCACCCTGACCTCACACCATGGTTCTGGTTCACTCAGTTGGAACCGTGCCCATCTGCTAGCAACCACTCAGTAATGGCTGATTCCTTTATTTTTGTTGACAGTACACTGGTGCAAAAATTTCTGTGTGGTGCAATTCAATTAAATTAAAGTTAGGCTTTGAAGTTTGCTTTCACCCTATAAGGCCCTTCTTAGACTTTTCCCCTGCCTTTCCCTGGTAAAACTTTTTTATTTTTTGCTTTAAACAATTTATTTAACTGAAATGGACTTACATTTCTTTCTGAAGCCACTTTCATTTATTTTGATACATCTTTTCCCCATGATGATTTACAGGGTCTTCAAATCAACATAAATATTTTATAAATATTTGAATATTTGGATATACACCTGCACAATACCTCAGCAATGTCCTTCAGCAAGAAAAACACTGAAGAGTAAAGACTAGACACAATTACTAGGTACAGTGAAAATCTGCTGCAAATATTTCTGAGGTAAGAAGGCACCATGTACCTGTTCAACTAAGAAAGCCACCCTTACAACACAGGATGATTTTATTTTTACATAGGACCTAGAACACTTAAGCTGCCGATTAGGTACTGAATGGCAGAGCAACATCACCAGTTTATGTCATGAATTCATAGGGATTAGGTTCCAACAACTCAGGTTCCCTTCCATTGGTCCTCACAAAGTGTGCTTCTCTGGAAGGGGCAGGCTGGTACTTCAGTTGAACCCAGGTACCTTTCTCTTTGGCTTCCTTCTTTTTCTGATCATTTTCTTTGACACATTTCAGGAAGCTAGCACGACTTTCTGAGTGTTTAATATGCTCAATATGCACATTAATCCTCTTGGCAAGTTTCTTCCCTTAACTTACTTGTTTACAACAATGCCAGCAGCATGCTGGGTAAGGTTGTAGACTCTTCCTGGAAAACATATACCGGGGTCCCCTCCTCTTGCCCTTTGTGTTAGTCATTTTGGCAAATTACTGGAAGATGGCAGTTCCAGCTGAAAGGCTCCCTGGTAAAACTTTTAGCTGATATCATTTCTCTTCCTTTTCAATGTTTAGCTCATAAATTTTCCTTGGTTTTGACAATGCTGTTAGATACAAGCGAAAGCCTTGCTTAAATGAGATGAAAGAAAACAACCATTCCAAATAGGAGGAAAAGTGAGAAAGTAGAGGTATGTGAAAGTAAAGAATAGACAGATTTAGCCACTTAACTGAGGAGTAGCAATGTCCTTGGATAGGTAGACTGAAGCTAAATTTTGGAGGTACCAAATCTTAAGCTAACAATTTCATCTTTGGGTAGAAGGGAATCATCGAAAGATTTGAACATGTGAATAACATAAGAAATCTGTATTATAAGGACATTAACCTCTACCTAAGGCTGTGCTAGTTTTGACATAGTTGGCTTTTTGTTTTTAATAATTTATTTTATCCAGGCATAGTAGTGCATGCCTATAATCCCAGCACTCAGGAGGTTGAGGCAGGGGATTTCCATGAGTTTGAGGACAGTTTGGCCTACATAGTGCATTCAAGTTCTGCCTGAATTACTCAGTGATACCTTGTATTAAAAAAATGTTTTATAGGTGTTGTTCACCTACAGCCTCATTCAGTCATGGGCTTTGGACTTCTAGAGTTTGAGATTAATTCATGATCCAGTGCTGGGATTATGGGTGTGAGTGCTGCTGGGATTATGGGTGTAAGTGCTGCTGGGATTATGGATGTGAGTCCTGCACCCAACCAGGGGCGGATAGACTGAATGCAACCTAAGGGACACAGACTTCCTTTCTGTTGCCATTGTTGTTGCCACTCCTCCTATTTGCTCTTGCTCTTTGCTGTTTCCCACTGCCATGAACTGCTGCCCTCTGCCACATGTTGCCGTGTGTTGGAGCAGCCGATCATGGACTGAAACCTCTACAAACTGTAAGCTAAATAAACCTTTCCTTCCTTAATTTTGGGAGTCAGGTATTTTGTTCCAGCAATGAGGAAAAAGTAACTGAGACAATAAGTATTTTCTCAAAAATATCTTGAGAAATTGGAAAGGATTAGAATGTATTAAATTAATTCATTTTGGACATCTCAACATTTTAAAACCCACAATTCTTTTTTACTTCAATGCTCTCATGACTTACAATTTAAAAAGTTAAAGCCTACTGCAAACTTACTGCATGCTACTAATATTTTTTACATTTTAAGCTACATATTAATTATGTATTCAACTAATTTCCATATCCTTTCTAGGGGTTTTAAAACTAAGAAAATTAAAAAGCACCAGAATAATAATAATAAGAATAATTTATTTGCCATCTTACTTGGTATCCCTCTCTTTAACTGGACTATGAGATTATGAGAGAGTTGCTAAATTGCTATCCCTAATAAAAATTAGATTGAAGCTGGTAAAAAAAAAATTATAGGGTACCTCTGGTTTGGGGTGAGTTCCTACATTATCCTCAACAAACCAAATCAAAAAAAGAATGTAAAAATGGGAGTGGTGGTTAGGGAGATAGCTCAGCAGCATAAGTTCCTGCCTGGCAAGCACATGGTCCCAAGTTCAATCCCCAGAACTGAAAAAAAAAAAAAATTCAAAATGAAATTTACATGTTGAAGTTCCACAAAACCACACCAAAATGAAATTGTTTACTTGACCTTCTATGAAATCAAGACAGAAACAAACAGCAGACAAATTCCCAAGCAGGCCAGTTTTAGCTGGCATGATCAGGAAATCTTCTCTGCTTTAACCTTTATAAGAAAAGTAACTTTGAAATGACCAATCGGATTTCCTTTCCATAGCTGCTTTCCTCATCCTTTTCCCTCTCTGCAGCCAAGTCATCTGCGTGGCCTAGTAAAACTCACTCTGTTGTACAGAATGAGGTACTGCCTGATTGTAGAACCACAAAAACCCAATTATATCTTTACATTAAATTTATTATAGTTTTGTGGAATTTTTTAACAAAATAAACTTGCTGCTACCTATCTGTGCAAAAATATATTTTATTTTATTTCTTTTTAGTGGAACCAGGGATTGAACTCAGGCCCTTGCACTGCCAGGGAAGCACTTATTCCACTGAGCCATTTCCCTGGCCCCTCAAAAATATATTTTATTTTCTGGATGTTCCCTTTTAAACACTAACCCTTTTTTAAAAATCACACATGCACAATGAAATAAGCTACTGTAAATGAGAATGAAATAATAAACTACAGAATAAAAGTTGCCATGTAAAGCATATGCTTGATGCCACTGGTGGGAGAGTACATGTGGGTCAGCCCACCTGCCCTTCCCCCTTTGCCTCTTATATCTTTGGTCTGACCAGTTACTTATTATTAATGTTATTATTTAACCCTCCAGGTCAGCATCCTGTGCGAGTGAACCTTTAGTCTTCTACTTGGAGGAAGGAAGGTACTCTGGATTTTGTGATTATTATGCAGGACTTCAGAAAACGTACTTGTTTATGTTCACATTCACTATTTTCCATAAACATCAACTTGGTCTGCTCCCGAGCCTTTCTGGGACTTACCTCAGGGTTTTCTCCTCTATTGGCTGTCATTTCTACTTTCTTGGGTTCATTAAGTCATTTATCACTCATCTGAATCTCCTAGTTTCCTAGACTTCGTTCTTCTTTTCTTTATAGTTAGATTGTCTCGTGTATTTTGTTACAGTAATACAAAACCAAGCAGTCACCCTAAAACCTAGCATAGAAATTCAAACTCCAAACCATTAGTCAAATGAGAAAATAGCCTCCTTAAAGGTAGTGGTCCTAATTCTAAAGTCTTATACTTTTAGCAAAGGATGTGGTGTTTGATGGAGAGCATGCTCTACAACATAAATACAGAGACCAGAATTGTTCATAAAATGATTAAATATTAAAGGTAGAATGATAATGCAAGCTAAACATGAGACAGAACCTGAAGTCCTGATAGGAAATCCTGGTTGGAAAGCTTTACAACCTGTGTTTACACTAACTGAATCCTGTGGGGCACACCAGAAAGAGTGACCCTTTTCTCTTTGTGTGAAGAGACATTTTAAATGTCAGGGAGCTAACAGACAGGATTATGGTAGCTTTCAAACAAATCACTTCAAGGCCTTCAGTCTTAAGGTCATGTTTATACAGCAATGGCTGCACTGCACTGGCCTAGAAAATGTGGGCTTTTTGCGTACTGTAGCTTTATATTCATTTGGGAGCCTTAATTCTATTCTGCAAGGCAGTAAGAGAATTTCCAACAAATTTAATCAAGTGACATTTGGGTCTGAAATTAAAATCAGTTGTAGGCATAAGTTTGGGTTTAATATGAGATATTAAATAGAAAGCTCAAATTCAGAAAGAATTCCCTAGACTGATGAATACCCATTTTTTCTTTCCTTTTTAATGTCTCATTGAAAGCTTTCTTTTTTAATCCCTTTACTGGGCTGGGGAGATAGCTCAGCAGCCTAAGTGCCTGCCTGGCAAGCACAACATCCTGAGTACAATCCCCAGTAATGCAAACAAACAAAAAAAAAATCCCTCTATTTTCTATTTTGAAACTTTTAGGAGCACATGATAATTGTGCACATTTTATGTGTATTCATGTTGTGATAATATCAGGATAATTGGCATATCAATATCATTGACACTTATTGCTTCTTATTGAGAGCATCCATTTTTCTTTTAAATACATAGGTATTTGGCATAGATTTAGCTATACAACTGAAAAAAAAATACGAGTAGCTGAAAGAACTATTTATCTGACAGTTAGCTGAACTTCTTGTCATGTAGAAATCCAGAAAGTAATGAGTCATTGCCAACAGTTAAAGATTCTGAGTCATAAATGTTTAAAAAATTAATATACATAAAACCTACAAATTGTTTCATTTTTAAAGAAAAGTGAACAGTGTGCTTACTTGAAAACCACACAAACACTGGGGTTGGAGAGATAGCTCAGTGGTCTAAGTATCTGCCTGGCAAGCCCAAGGACCCAGGTTTGATCCTTCCTGCCGCCTACTGTGCTAACTCCAGAATCCTGGGCGTTCCAAGTAGTCCCCAAAACCATGTGTGGCGGTACATGCCTGTAATCCCAGCACTGAGGTGGCAGAGACAGGAGGATCACTACAAATTGGAGCTGCATAGCAAGACCTGTATAAGTAAAAGTAAAAAATCACACACATAATATAAAGGATCAAGATGCAACATGTACATGTATCACAAATATATGCCAATAAAAATTGCAGAAAATTAATAATGAAAATAACTTCAGTACTGTTTTTCTACAAATGTCCTATATACATTGGTAATACAATTTACATTCCCACAGCATGACAATTTTTATGCATTATGCATATATGAAAAAATAAGAAATTTCTAAATATGATTCCACTTTCTAGAAAACTTAGGAATTCAGCCAGAGCTGGAGAACTTAGGGGTAGAGTGCCGAGGCATGTGGGGAGATATCTAATCTGGCTTGTGTCCTGCTCAAAGGACTGTCCTTGTCTGAAGGAGAGAATCAGACTGTGTTCCCACTTTCTCAGCCATGGTTCCTCAGTCTGGACCTTCAGAGATGGTGGTCTTCTAGTCCCTGAGGAATGATGACTGAAGGACAACCTCAGGTTCACTTTTCATGGACCCTGGCAGTGAGAGAGCCAAGATTGTCTGGTGCTCTGACTCTAAGGAGTCATTTTCAGTGTCACTGTTGGTCATTAACAAAGGCAGACAAAAAGGGTGCAGGAGAACATCTGCCCTTCTTGCTGCCTGGTGCTGAGGTACACAAGACACCAACCAGACTGAGGATTCCTGGGTGCTGTGTTCTCCCCTTCTGGGTACTCAAGCTGGCAGTGCTGAGCTCTGAGCCCAGCCCCGCTGGAATGGACATGTTTGCAAAAGTTTCTGCCTGCATTGAGGAGTCAAGCCCAGCACTTGGTGAGTTTGGAGAAGGGGCTGTTAGACTGTTAGTTGATATTCTTCTCCAAAGGCTGACCTGAGATGAAGGCATCTCTTAGGTGAGCATCCTGTACTGCTGATGACACTCTGAGGCCAAAGTGCACATGATACTGATTTGTACAAGTAGCACAGGTATTGCTTGTCCCAGCAATGATGTAGGGCACACCTGGGTACTGGAGAAACACTTTTGTCAAGAAGAATTTGCCTTCATCTCTCCAGATGGTAAGAAGTTCCATCTGGCCCAAAAGCACATGACTGAGACCCTCAGATATGCCCTCTTTGAGTTGGCCTTACCTCTCCCTTCCCCTCCCTCCCTTCCCTCCTCCTTTCCTTTCTTTACTGGGAATGGAATTCAGGACCTTTTCACTGTGCTACATCATGATCCCTTTTTATGTTTTTTACATTTTGAGACAGAGTCTAAGTTCTGAGCTTGAACTTGTGATCCTCCTGCCTTAGCTTCTCAGACAGAACAGTGTTCCTCTCCACCATCTTCACAGTCCATGGGTGTCTCCCCAAACTCTACCCACAGGACACCATCCATAGTGGTTAAAACCACCCTTTTTTAAAAAAAAATACCTGCTAATGGGCTGGGATCTTCTTGAGGGAGCACAATGGATCTGTACTTTCCCTCTAACTTTTCATCCCCTCAGAAGAGTATAAACATTTATTTCCAAACTGCAGTTCATCTCATTTCTCTGAGCAACACACTCCCCTTTTAAATGTATGCTATATTTTCTATCTTTGCCTGCAAAGCCATACTTGTGTGTCTTTCTGGTGTGTCCTAAAAGTCCCTTTCCAGTGCTACAGTGCTACAGCAGTGTTACAGCAGGGTGCATTAAATTCAGAAAATGTTCAGGCCCAGCCCAGTGACGTTTTCTCTTGGAGACGAAGAAGGGATATGACCAGAGACACTGAGGGGACAATTATGCTAAGTCAAGATAAAAGGTTTTCATTATTTTTTTCTTCTTCCCCACTTTTCTCTACACCTTGCTTTCTAAAGCACAGTTTATCTTTTTTCCTCTTCCTTTCTTCTTTGTTCACAAACCTCTGCAGCCTTAGGGTCTTTTTACTTTCCTTTTCAGCCATTAGAGACTCCTAAGCCCTTAAGCAATGAGTGCTTGCACATAGAAGTATCAAGAACAAAAGGCTCCCTCTAACCAGAAATGGGCACAGGCATCAGGAGGAGCTCTCTAGGGTGGGTAGCAGCCTCACTAGATATTCCTTTTAGATCAGCAACACACCCAAACCCTGGGTTAGATAGAAAATCTTAGTCATTCAAAAAAGCAAAATAAGAATGAAGCCCCTATATGGGGTCCTGAGTGAAGTTTCTCATGCAACTAGCATGGGAAACTCCAGTCCTGAGACTGTAGAGAATTGGTTTCTGGATCACGCTGAAGAAGGCAATCTCCAAAAGCACATACAATTATGAATCCTAACCTTGTTAGCCTGAGGGAGGACCTCTAAACATGCTTTGCTTTTTTGATCCCCCACTTCCTTCTCTCAACCAAAGAGCATAAGCCTGGCTCACCTGCTGCCATCTCCCCTTTTTGTGTGGCTGAGAATGTGTCCTAAGCCATGCAGATTCAAGTGGTCATTTGGTTGATAGCTGATGACATCCATGGAACTTGGTAAAGTCTGGATGACTGAAGAAGGAGCTCAGCAGTTTACTTCTTTTCTTCCTCTCTCCCCTGAGAAAGCTCCAGTCCCCTCCTTGTCTTATTTCTCCCACCTCAGCTTTCATCTGTCAGAAACCTTGTGTGGGAGACGGGGAGGGAAAGGACATGGCCTCTGTTTTTGCTGATGTGTGATCTGTGATTCTAAGTGATATCTCTGGATACTAGTGATATCTACCCCCATTAGCAGCCCTCATGGTGTGACAAGAGGCATTATATATCCCAAAGAATCAAAAGTTAATATGCATCAACTTCAAGAAGTCTTGGGGTGGGGAACTGGGTGTTATAAGAGCACATGTCCCCTTCTCCATGGGTGGTCTGTCCCAGTCTAAACAAATATTGCAGTAGTTCTCAGAGGACCCACATAGATTCAGAGATGAATGTGAAACTTTGACTATAACTCCTGATCTAACTTAAACAGGACCTTCATGTACTGTTTTCTACTTGTTGCACACCTGAAGAAATAGTACACATATGGGCAGCTAAGGATGACGAAGTCTATGCCAGAAATACTGACAAAGATGTGGGTATAGTTGTATACTATACCACCAAAGATGTGGGTACAGTGGTGCCTGTGGGCGACTTCAGTTGGCAACACCACGTTGGAAATAAGAGCCCCCAAAACCTGATGAGATGATTAGTCATTTTGTTGATGGGATGAAAAAGTGCATGAGAAAGCCAGTCAGTTATGAAAAGATTTGGGAAATCATACAAGATGAAAAAAATCATGCTTAAATTCTGGTGTGCTTAACTGAGACATTTTGTAAATACACAAATAAATCTTGATCCCAATTCATAGGGAGGATAAGTTTTATTGAAAACATATTTTATTAGCCAGTCTGCACCAGATACTCATAAAAGCTTGAAAAACAAGCTAAGGGTCCTCAGATCCCTTTTAACAAACTTTTAAACTTGCTTGGCTTTAGGGGTTTTCAACAATAGGAGCAAAGTAGTGACATATGCGAAGGCCATGGGAGACAAGTGCAGGCACCAGAAGAGACCAAATTTATTGCTTTAGCATTAGAACACTAAGCCATGCTTCCTTAGGAAGACATCAAGACTCTACCTACAAGGATGAAGAATGAGATGTCAGAAGGCTGCTACCACTGTACAGAGCCTGAACATTTGAAAAGGATCGCAGCAAATGAGACACTCCTTCAGCTGGAAGGTGCCCCCAGCTGTAAAGTGGGGTAACACTGGAAGTGAGACTGTTAGGCCACCTGCCTCTATTTTGGCTGCTATGGACAACTAAAGGTGCGGGAGGCCTCTCAAAGACCTGCTTAACAAAGTGGACATCATTCACAGATGATAAAGGAGCCTGGGGTAGCTCTTGGCATGGCAGGTAAAATTATTAATTTCCTTCTGGATATTGGAGCTTATAAATCTGCCTTACTTGAATTCTCAGGGCCTTGTTTTTAATAAAACCTGTGTTGATGGTAGCTTTAGAGACAAATGCTATACAATGGCTCTAACCTGCAGATTAGGGGAAATGATTTTCATTTAGGCTTTGCTAGCTTTCCCAGACTGTCCTATCCAATTAAAAAGAGGCTTTGTTTGTTTTTTGTCTCTCTAGAGGCAATTCTTCATCTAGCACCAAAATATTCACCTCCTTTTGGGAACATTAGTATCAGGCCCTAGACAATACATTTAAAGACATTCATAGGAAATTTATCAAAGGTAGATTCACAGCTCTTGGATACCAAAATCCCAAGAAAGGAAGGCCATGGTCAGCCTGTTGTCATTTCCTTAAAAGACCATAATAGACACCCTGATAAAAGACAATATTGTACTAAACCAGAGACCTCCCAGGGGCTGCAGCTTCTAATTTCTAAGTTCTTCAAACATGGTCTCTTGGTCTATTTTTATTCTCCAATAAACTTCCCATCCTTCTGATACTAAAACCAAATGAGAAATAGCAACTAGTCCAAGATGTGCAGGGTTTAAATGAAGCTGTAGTTCCACTCCATCTCCTGGTTCCTAATCTGTATATTATCTTAGCTCAAATACCAGGTGGAACTACATGGTTTACTGTTAGAGATGTCAAAGATGCCCTCTTCTGCACTTCATTGTACCCTGCCTCAACACCCGTTTGCTTTTCAATGGAGTGACCTTGAAACTATCGAAACTGACCAATAGATACTTGTACTTCAGTTCATGAATGCTTTTGTTTTTGCATAATTTTCCAACAGAAGTGTATGGAAAAATTTTGTTTTCATTTTTAAACTCTGCATCAGGTGACAAACATGACCACAGCCATTGTTCCCCCCTCAAAGATATGGCCATCTTTTCTAGAATCACATGAATCAAAGTGTTATTGTACTATATTTAGACAGTACTGATATACAAGAAATATAACCCTCAACTGCTAGATGTCAGATGTGCCAAATTCATAGGCTCTGAAAATCAAAGAATTAATTTTAAGGGACTACAATTATTAAGAGTAGGAAAGGTTTATTGAGAGATAGCTCCTGGCAGACAGTTGCGGTCCCAAAAGCAAGATGCCACTGAGGCCCTTTGTTAGGAGTAATTTTTTTTTTTTTGTGTGTGTGTGTGTGGTACCAGGGATTGAACTCAGGACTCTGAGTTTGCCAGGCAAGCACTTATTCTATTGAGCTATATCCCTGGGCCCTGTCAGGAGTAATTTATACAGCAAAGTCACAATGTGGGTACAACATGGGTCAAACTACAATCAAACTACAGCAGTGACAACAATCTTTTAGAACCTTCAATTTTTCAGCCTTCTGTGGTGTACCATGGGTTTGACACCACAGACTTTAGGATCACAAGTATATTGCTTAGCTAATATTGGTCCAGTAGACAGATGAGTCACACAGCAAGGGTAGGTAGAAAGGACAATGGAATTTTGGGGAAAGGATGAGTTCAGATGCTCTGATAACCCACGCAGGCAACTTACGCCTATCTGGACTCACTGAACCAATTGGTGTTACTTACAGCAAAATCTCAAATTATTTATCTCTAGGGAAGTCTTAGTTACTTTTCTCTTATTGATGAGGAAAAAACACCCAATGGTCAAAGTTAAAAGAGGAAAGGGTTATTTAGCTCACTGTTTGTAGAGGCTTTAGTCCCTAATTGCCTGGCTCCAAAGCAGAGTGGCACATGGTAGAAAGGCAGCAGTTCATGGTGGTGGGAGAAAGCAAAAGCAATAAGCAAGAATAAAAGGCAGAAATAAGCATTTTTCTGTCCCTTTTATTTTATCCAGACTGTTGGGATTAGGGTGGTAATAATCCCAGCATCCTTAATCTCAACATTGCACTGTGAATCAATCACGCACTCCACCTTCAGTCACTTCCAAACAAAATTATGGCTGCATGAGGCTTTGTGGGCACATCTAGACACAAACTGTAAACAGTAGGTATGCAAGCCTGGCCATTGCATTTTTTTTTTTTTTTTGTGGAACCGGGGATTGAACTCAGATTCTTGCGTTTGCCAGTCAAGCGCTTATCCTACTGAGCCATCTCCCCGGCCCCTCATTGCATCTTTATCTTGAGGCCTGGTCTTCTTCAGATGAACCTCTGGCCATAATTCTGCTTGACTGATTGATTGACTGAGACAGGGTCTTGGTATGTAGCCCAGGCTGGCCTTGAACTCATGGCAATCCTCCTGCCTCAGCCTCCCATGTGCTAAGATTAGAGGTGTGTGCCACCATACTTGGCTCTATGTCTATGTTTTTGCTTCCTTGAGAGCCCATATCTCTCTCTGAGCATACATTATTTTCTGTCTAACTTTATTCACTTATATTACTGTTTCCACAGTGATTCAAAAATACTTACCAGTTAATTGGAAATGCTTAGCAAAAGAATTAAGGTCTCAAGTCCTAGCCCAGGCCCAGTGAGTGTGTGGGAGAGCTTCCTCTCCCCACTACTCCACCTTGTTGCCTTCAGACTCAGCTCAGGCCTGGCATACAGGCCTGGGGTGAAACTCTGCAGCTACAGTCCCTGCAGAGAGAGTAGGGACAGAACCACCCAACTAGTCCAGGAGCAGAACATCTTGCCAGAGGGGCACAACAGGATCATCCCCAAGGGCAGCAGCAGGAAGGAGCTGAGCACAGCAGTCAGACCCAAGCCAGGCACAGTTGCATAAATCCAAACTTTGTAGATCTGCACCTGAATTTCAGTAGGTGTTAAGGTTATAACTGTACCAAAGCTCTACAACAAAGGTGAGAAGATAGTGCTGTACAAAATGATGAGAAGGAGCAAAATGCAATCTCAGACCCCAAGCCCACCCATAACAAGTGCAGAGGACACTAACAGAGAACAAATTGGGAATCACACAGCTGAAATTAATGAATCAACAGCTTCTGAAATAAAGAAACAGCTGCAGAAAGGTATAGAGAAACTCAGATTGGAAATAAAAAAATAAATCCCTGAATTAATAGCATCTGCAGTAAAGAATCAAATGTAGAAACATATGGAGGAAGCCCAATGCCCACCCAGAACAAGTGCAGAGGACACTACCTCAACTCAAATGTATGAAATAATAGTGTCGAAAGTAAACAAGCAACAGCAGAAAGTTACAGAGGAACTCAGAGCAGAATTATTTTGTGAAATAAAAAAAGAATACACTGAACTCATAGCAACTGAAGTAAAGAATCAAATACAGAAACATAGGGAGGAAACCCAATCTGAAAAAAAAAAAAACAACTCTGCAGTAAAAGAATTAATAACTGCTTCTAAAGAAGACATCGATTAAAAAAAATAGAGGAGATTAGAAAAATGACGGATTCCTTGAATGAGCAATATAGGAAATAAACAGATCACATGAAGCAGAGTCAAAGAGACATAGAAGAACTTAAAATCTCAGTCACAAGCTTGCAAAATGGTTTGAGTGAAAGTGAAAACAGAGTTTCAGATCTTGAAGATGCTGGTGCAGCTAGTGAAAAGGTAAGAAAAGATCTCGTAAAAACAAGTAGAATGCAGGAAAAAATAATTCATCACCTGCAAAACGATGCAAAGATGAACAATGTGAGACTAATAGGTATCAATGAGAAAGAAGGAGTCAATACAAAGGACATTAAGAAATATGGGCAGAAATAATAGCAGAAAACTTCCTAAATATGAGGAAACAATCTGACATTCAGGTAATCGAAGCATACAGAATGCCAAGTAACCTCAACCCAGTTAAAAACACACTGAAACATATAAAAGTCAAGATCCCAGAAATTCAGCACAACAATAATATACTGAAAGCCACTAGAGAAAAGAAGAATATCACATTCAAAGGAAAACCCATCAGAATTAAGGCCAACAAACCATGAAGTCAAGAAGAGCATGGAGCAGAGTACTTCAAGTCCTTTATGAAAACAAATTCCAGCCCAGACTACTATACCCCACAAAACTCTCTTTCAAGTTTGATGGAGAAGTGAGCTACTTCCATGACAAAGAACAACTAAAGAATTTCATGATGACAAAGCCAACCCTACACAGGCTACTGAAAGATGTTCTAGAGAGGGACCAAAATGATCAGAACTCCACAAATGAGATCAGAAGCAACCAACTAATTAGGGTAAACAATTAAACACAGGAGAAAAACGAGTAAACAACAACACGTAAATAACATGTCAATCATAAGTCAATACATCTCAATTATAACTATCAATGTAAATGGACTCAATTCACCAATTAAGAGAAATAAATTGGCACAGTGGATTAGGAAACAAAATCCAACAACATGCTGTATAGAAGAAACACATTTAACTCATAAAGACATTCATCGGCTGAAAGTCAAATGATGGAATACAATACTACATGCCCCAGCACCTCAGAAAAAAGCAGGAGTAGCAATCCTATTATCAGACAGTCTGAACTTCAAACCAAGAATGATCCAGCAAAATAAAGAAGGCCATTATATACTGGTTAGGGGAAAACTACAAGAGGAAGAGGTAACACTCATAAATATGTATGCACCAAACATGGGAGCACCCAACTATATAAAGCAAATCTTAATGGACATAAAAATCTAATATCCAATACCACAATCTGAACACCCTCTTATCCCCAAAAGATAGGTCAACCAGACAAAAAAATTAGCAAAGAAATAACACAACTAAACCGGAGCTTGAAACAAATGGACTTGGTGGACATATATAGAGTATTCCACGCAAACACAGCTGAATACACATCTTTCTCAGCTGCACATGGGTCATTTTCTAAATAAACCACATACTGGTCCATAGGTCACACTTAAGCATATGCAAGAAAACAGAAATTATCCCATGCACATTATCTGACCACAGTGCAATGAAACCGGAAATAAAGGACAAAAGAAATCAGGAAAAAAAAAAACCCTAAATACATGGAAATTAAACAACACCCTACACTGCAACCAATGGGTCACAGATGAAATTAAAGAAATTCAAAAAGATCTACAATTCAATGAAAATTCAAGCACAACTTATCGGAATTTATGGGATACGATGAAAGCCATTCTCAGGGGGAAATTTATAGCTGTGAATTCACACATTAGGAAAACAGAAAGGAACAAACAAACAACCTAATGCTGCACCTCCAACAACTAGAAAAGGAAGAGCAAACCAAACCCTGAGCCCAAAGACTGGAAGAAATCATAAGATTAGAGCAGAAATTAATTCAATTGAGACGAAGAAAACAATTCAAAGAATTAAAAAAGCAAAAAGCTGGTTCTTTGAAAGATTAAATAAA
>NW_004524627.1:3975326-4057694 GCF_000260255.1 Octodon degus | reverse complement strand
TCGGAGGGTGGGGTGGGGGAGGTCTGGAGGCAAGTATTATACTGACACCAAAACCAGGGAAAGATACAACTAAAAAAGAGAACTACAGGCCAATCTCCCTCATGAACATAGATGCAAAAATTCTCAATAAAATCTTAGCAAATAGAATACAGCAAATCATCAAGAAGATCATACACCATGACCAGGTAGGATTCATCCCAGGGATGCAAGGATGGTTCAGTATTTGAGTATCTATAAATGTAATACTCTATGTCAGTGGAGCAAAAACTAAAAACCACATGATCACCTCCATTGATGCAGAAAAGGCTTTTGAGAAAGTCTAACACTCATTCATGTTCAAAGTCCTACAGAAAATTGGAATAGATGGTCTCTACTTCAATCTGGTAAGAGCCATTTATGAAAACCCAATGGCTAACATAATCCTAAATGGGGAAAAAAGGAAATCATTTGCTCTTAGATCTGGTACAAGACAAGGATGTCCTCTGTCACCACTCCTATTCAATATATTTCTGGAATCATTAGCAGGAGCCATTAGACAAGAGAGAGAAATAAAAGGAATAAGAATAGGTAAAGAAAAAGTTAAATTATCATTATTTGCAGATGACACGATACTTTACTTGGGAGATCCAACAAACTCCACCAAAGCTACTAGAATTAATACAGAAATTCAGTAGCATAGCAGGTTATAAAGTCAATACCCAAAAGTCAATAGCATTCCTCTACACAGATAACGAACACACTGAGAGGGAAATTATAGAAACAATACCTTTTACAATAGCACCGAGGAAAATGAGGTACCTTGGAATTCATCTAACTAAAGAAGTCAAAGATCTTTTCAAGGAAAATTACAGTACTCTGAAAAAAGAGATCATAGAGGATTTCAGAAAATGGAAGGATATTCCATGTTCCTGGATAGGAAGAACAAACACTGTGAAGATGGCCATATCCCCAAAATTACTGTACAGATTTAATGCAATTCCTATCAAACTGCCACTAACATGCTTCACAGACCTAGAGAAATCATTCCTAAAATTTATTTGGAACCAGAAAAGACCTAGAATAGCAAAGGCAATACTGGGCAACAAGGACAAGGCAGGAGGCTTACAATTCCTGACTTGAAATTATACTACAAGGCTACTGTGACAAAATCAGCATGGTACTGGAAACAAAATAGACCTGAGGATCAATGGAATAGATTAGAAGATGCTGAAGCCTCTACGAACACACTCAGCCACCTTATCTTTGACAAAGGTGCCAAACATCTTTATTTTTCAAAGTTTTATTGATAAACATATAGCAATGAGACAGTTTCAAATCAAATCCAAAGTACAGTTTCAACAAATAATACACTGCATATATTCTTCTTAGTGGTTAATTGCTGTACAAGATGCAGACTTGTGATCCTATTTACAAACACCATTAGAAAAAAATCATTCTATTCATTAAGAGAATGCAACTATATATCTATCCCAACCACTCAAACATCTTAACTGGAAGAAAAATAGCCTTTTTGACAAATGGTGCTGGAAAAACTGGCTCTCTATATGCCAAAAACTAAAACTTGACCCAAGTCTATCACCATGCAGTAAGCTAAAGTCAAAATGGATTAAAGATCTAAACATTAAAACAGAAACACTAAATCTCCTGGAAGAGAAAGTAGGAGGAACTCTTGAAGACATAGGAGTAGGCAAAGAGTTCATGAACAAAAATCAAACCACGGGAAACACTTGAAAGAATTAATAACTGGGATCTGCTCTTATTGAGAAGTTTTTACACATCAAAAGAAATCACCAACAAAGTGAAAAGACAACCCACAAATTTGGAAAAAATCTTGACAAATAAGTACTGAGACAAAGGTCTGCTTTCCAGAATTTATAAAGAACTAAAAAAACACTAGGGCCCCAATATTTAAAGACCCATTCCAGAAATGGGCATCCGAGATGAACACACACTTCTCAGAGGATGAAATTAAAGAAGCAAATAAATACATGAAAAAAATGCTCCACATAACTAGCAATTCGTGAAATGCAAATTAAAACCACATTGAGATATCATCTCACCCCAGAAAGGATGGTTGTCATAAAGAAATCACCCAACAACAAATGTTGGAGAGAATGCGGGGAAAAAGGAACCCTTCTCCACTGCTGGTGGGAATGTAGACTGGTGCAACGGTTATGGAAATCAGTGTGGAAGGAGACTCCTTAGAAAACTTGGACTGGAAATCTCATTTAAACCAGCTATTCTTCTACTGGGAATCTTCCCGGAGGATCTGAAAACATCATATTATAGTCATGTATGTGTGCCTGTGTTTATAGCAGCACAATTTGTGATAGCCAAATCTTGGAAACAACCAAGATGCCCATCACCTGAGGAATGGATGAAAAAGATGTGGTATTTTTATACAATGGAGTATTACTCAACTATAAAGAATGATAAACTCGAAGCCTTTATATTGAAGTGGATGCTACTCATAAGTGAAATAAACGAGACACACATGTGTAAATATTGTATAGTTTACCTAGTATAAGAACTCAAAAGAAGAAATATAAATAGAAAGGTATAATACAACTAAAAGGAAAGTAAGAACTTGAGGACTAGACTATTTATTTTTTTGCAGAACCAGGGATTGAGCTCAGGCCCTTGCACTGACCAGGCAAGTGCTTAGTCTGCTGAGCCATCTCCCAGGCCCCCATCTCTCGATTTTAAATGAGGGCTGAAGTCAAGGTGCTGGCAGGGCTGTGCTGCCCGGCTCTGGAGGGAGCTGTTTCCCCACTCTTCCCAGCCCTGAGGAACTCCAGGCCCACAGCCTGTCCCTCTTCAAGACTGCCCACTCAGTCATTCTGAAATCTGTAATCCCAGCACAGGCCTTCCTGAGTCTGATCTACAGAAGGCTGGCACCTCGCTTATCAACACGATAACCTTCTGGAGATCCAACACTGGGTTCACCTGCCATCCAAAGTAGCACAGCCTCAGGAGTCAAGGATCCTGGTGTGTGCATCTGGGGGTCATTATCTATACACCATAACAGTCCATGCTGAGACATCAAATTTTAATCATAAAAAATAATCCTGATGTGATTAGGCTAGAAAAATCAAGTCACCACTGAAGAGAAATATTGTTCTTGCCTCTGTTTTTTCCAAAGAGCATAAGACCCCAACAGACAGGGAGGAAATTCCCAGACACTCTGGGAAGCCAAAAGGAGACAACCTTGCACCCAGCCATCTGTCCTTCCAGCATGAAGTCCTCATGCAAATATCTGCGTTGATGCGAATACCTAGTGATCGTTGCCTTTGGTAGCCCATTTTGAGTAAATAATAGAATAAAATTCAGACAAACAATAAATAAGAAATAAGAAAACTACAAAAAAAGAATTAAGGTCTCTAACTTAAAAAAATAGGCTCCAACTGTTCTAATTGGTTTTGAAACTGTCTCATTGCTATTTGCTTCTCAATAAAATTATTTAAAAAATAGGCTTCAGTATGTCTTCTTATGTGTAGCTACACAAAGCTGGAGTCTGATGAAAATACTGTTAAAGTTTATAATTTCTCAGGGGCTGCAGGATAGCATGTGTCTCCACAAAAGGCTCAGATAGCAAAGCAAAGCATTAAGTATTTAGGACACAGTTTACCCCCAAAGGGAGTGGACTCTTACTCTTGAAGGAGGCTGTTTTAAAACTAGCCCCACCTCCCAAGTAACAGTCAGCTCAAGGTCTTCTTATAGATGGATTGATTTTGCTGGATATGGATTCCCAGCTGGAGACTCATAGCTAAGCCTCTCTATGACATCACACAGTAGTCCAACTGTAAGCCACCAGAATGGGCTGAAAGACAATAAAAGGCTTTTCAAAAACTCAAGGACCTGTTGCTGTTTGCTCCACCTTTAGGAATTTCTGATTTAGATAAACCATTAACCTATATACAGCTGAAAGGCAGGGCAGAGCACAGGGTGCCTTACTCAAAGGTTGGGAGACATTCCTCAGCCTGTGGCTGACTTTTCTAAATAATTACACTGTGTCATGTGCACAGCCTGGATGCTTCTAGACTGGCTGTCACAGCACTTCTGGTTGACAAAGCCACTGAATTAATCTCAGAGAACCCACTGGAGGACTAAGTCACCATCAGGATCAAAGTGTTCTTGAACTTTAAGGACACCAGTGACTAACTGGAGGCAGCTGGCTATCTAAATGTCAAACTCTCCTGCTAAGCTCTCCAGAGATTACTGTCAAGGTGTGCCTAATTTTAAGTCCAGCAACCTTGTTTTCAAAACAGAATGGTATGTGTATATTTCTGATAACCCTACATTACAAGATCTATGTGTGTCTTCTGTATTACAAGATCTATGCTTTCAGATTGGTGCAATGTCACACTCTACCATAAGCATCAAGAACTGGCTAGTATCATGGTTCTCTGGAACTGCATTGCGGAATAAAAGTTCTCGTTTTATAAGCAGCACTAAAAATGGAACTTTTAAAATATGTTAGGTTTTTTTCTTTACAGATAAACAACTTCTTCCAGCTGAGCTCATAGCCAGCACCCCTTTCTTCTCTTCATCCCAAAAGAAGAGACAGAATATACAAAGACCAGCACTGTGAGCCCAAGAGCCTGTTTACTCCTGACACAAAAATGAGACACACAAAAATGAGCTAAAGGTGTTATGCCTGGAAGTGATAAAATCCAATGTAAAAATCTCAATTCCTTTGCCCCCCTGCCCCTTAGCTCAGTTCCCTACTATAGAAGACCCTTTCCTACCTTTGCACAGTGAGATGGAGATTTATGGTAAATGTGTCCCTCCATCTCCTCTCTGGCTTCCTCTGATTTGGTCAGCAGCAAGCAGGCAAGTCTAAGCTTATGCGCTTAAGTGGCTTGAAACAGTTTTTCTATGATACTGTGCACTGGAATTCTTTTATGTTACATGATCTGCTGTTGTTGTGGACTAGAGTCTCATTGGCCTCTGCCCTCTCTTGTACACTACCAGAGAGTGATGGTTCTATAGACAGCAAAATCTAATACAACTGTTTCCTTTAGATCAGCCAGGATGAGCCTTTCAGTCCCTCAAGAAGTGGGATCAACCCAATATGAACAAGTTGTACAAAGTCAGACCATCAGGCCTTCTGAATTCACTTAAGAATAAGGGGTTAAAGTTTGGAGAGGATGGAATAACTCAGGATAGAAGAAATAAATGATAGGTAGAAAGGAAACAAGGAAATATACCTAAAAACTATATTCTGCAATTTGCAGGACTTAGCTGAAATCACTAAAGACAGCACTTCACCAGTAGTCTGGCCAGATTTACAGCTCTTTTCTACCTCACCCATCACTATAAGACCACAAACTGGCCCAATTAAGAGAGTAAACATAAGGCTGAATGAATCCAGAGAATGTTTAAATCATTTATTAGGCTGGGACCCTTTCAAGGGTGGAGAAAGGATTAACACTTTTCCCCTAGCTTTTCACCCCTCCAGAAGTATATAAATGTATTCACTTCCAAACTATAACATGTCTCATTTCTCTGAGTGCCCACATTCCCCTCATGAGTATGATGTACTCTCCATCCTTGCCTAGTGAACCCTGATAGTTTTTTTCTTGCATACCCTCGATATCTATGTCTGTGCTTCCTTGAGAGCCACATCTCAAAATTCTTTTTCTGTAATTGAGTCAGTGAACCTTCTTCTGTGGAGTTCGTTAAACTTGGGAAACTCTCTGACCCAGACTAGTGACAATTTGGGTTGGGGGTTGGGGGTGGGACAGACCTCTTTCAGAGACTGTAAATATTAAGCTTTCCCTGCCACCTAGTGGCAGTTGCTGGCAAGTGGAACGATAGTCTAAAGAATACCACTGTCTCAGGGCCAGAGACATAGAGAAACTCAAATTAAAACATCACTGAGATTCTACCTTACTCCAGAAAGAATCGTTATCATCGAGAAATCAAGTAATAACAGGCACTGGTGAAGCTTTGGGGCAAAGGAACCCTTCTACATTGCTGATGGGCATGTAAACTTGTACAACCACATGGAAGTAAGTATGGAGATGCCTCAAAAAACTAAAAATAGAATTCCAACCAGCAATATACTTTCCTAAGTACTCTTCCAAAAAATTAAATACATTATACAGCAGTGATACATATGTGCTCAGGTTTATAGCCAGACAATTCACTGCAGCTGAATCTCAGAAACATTCTATATACACATAACAGATGAATGGATTTTAAAATTGTCACATTTATACACAAGAGAGTACTACTCTGCCATAAGGATAAATTTGAGTCATTTGTAGGAAAAAAAATGTACCTTGAGACCATATTATTAAGTAAAAAGAATCAGACACACAAGCTTAAATATCACATGTTTCATCTTAGAAACCCAAGCTATAAATAAAGAGCAAAATAAAAAAGATAATAGGAAACAGGGTGATGGAGCTTTTACAGATGGCAGAAGGACAAAGAGATGGAGGGAAGGGGAGGCAGAAGAGGGAGGAGAATGAAAAAGAGGACTATAACATCATGTGCTACAAATATATACTAATAAAAATATGGAATTAAAAGGGTTCTAATGAGAAACTAGTGATGTCTGAATAAATCTAGTCAATATCACAAAAAAGAAACACTACCACCAGATCAATGTGCACACCAGAGTTTAAGAAATCAAATGTTACCAATAATAAAGACGAAAGTTTTACAAGATCCATTACCTTAAATGTTGTTTATCACCCCAACACATTTATTTATAAGTTTTTACACATATATCTAACCATATTGACATTATTTTGTACATTTTTTAAGTTTATGTCAAGCATATCATATGTTTTATGAAATATTTTGTTACTTTTTAAATCAACATTTTGTTTATATTTATCCGCACTGACCAGTGTAGTAATTTTCATTGTCATCTAGGACTTTATTGACCAAATATGCCACAATTTATTTGTCATACACATTTTTGTATATTTAAATAGCTTCCATTTTTTTCCTAATACAAAACATACTACTCTATATTCTAGAATGTCCTCATGTGTAACTGTTGAATTTCTCAGGAGCAATTTAGTTACTGTGACATAATGTTTACACTTCTTCAGTGTTTCTTGTTACTGCTGAAAAATGTGCTAAAAGTTTTCACTATCCCCATCCCTACTTGGTGTGGTCAGCTTTCTGAACTTGTGCAGTTAAGATGAGGAAATAATGATTTCTCTTGTGGTTGTGTATCCTTGGTAGACTTTTACATGAAGTCTAAGTTAACTTGAGAAAAAAACCCTTGCCATTGAAGTTTTCTATGCACAAAAATGTTTATTTAGGTCTGAAAGTTTTACAATTTCCTTTGTAAATATCTTGCATGATTTTTATTAGTCACTTATTAGGAATTTTTCTACACTATTATAAACAAATTGTTTAAAAATTGCTTCCTGATTTTTGACACCTTAATGGACTACATTAATACAAGTGCTTTTTATATTGTTTTTGTTTGCAACTATTATAGACAACTGAGTTAAGTAGCAACATTAGAGAGGGCTGGGCCCTTCAAAGAGTCAGTGGAGGAAATGAAAACCCATTACAACTGTGGCCAGAGGCACATCTATTAGAAGCCAGGCCTTATGGTAAACACAGAATGACCAGGCTTAAGACAAGTGATAACACCTGGTCTAACAAAGTCTAGACAAACATCAGTCACTTCAGTGGGTGACCAAGACCCTCAGACTCATCCCTTTGCTTTTTCCATGTATACTATGTAACTTGCTTCCCCATTGGATCAATAATATCTAAGCAGCTATACTTACAATCTCATTGATCATAGCTTTAAGTCATATTGTACCCATGTTTTGCTTTTTAAAACTTCCCCTTAGAAATGGGGTCCTCAGCAGCCCACTTGGGACTCCTCCTGCCTCTCAGGAGCTATATTTATCCCCCTCAATAAATACTTCCCACTATTAACCTCCTTTGTTCCTTAGAATTCATTCTTCAATTTTTGGGAAAACAAATTTGGTATATCAGACATCTAGAAGGCTGGGAATTATACTATTTTCCTTAAATCATTTGGAGATTCTGTAAGATTTTCTATTTCACAGCAATATGAATTAAATTTTATTAATATCTAATACTTTTTGTAGGTTCTTTTGGATTTTTGTAAAGGCTATCATATTTTATGTAAGTTTTGAGACCTTTCTTTTCAAATTACAAGCTTATTTAAAATACTTGAAAGATGTATATTTGAATATGATGGCTAGATTAAATACAAAATAACTCCAAGTTAACCTTTGCCCTATGTCTAGGTTCTGGAGAATTTTTCTTAACAAATTATTTGACGGCTGGATGCCTGCTGTGTGTGTGCTGATCACCTTCCAGGGGCTATGAAGCATAAGACTCAGGCCTTGAAACATCCAGCAGACCCAGCCAAGTTCAATATCAAACTGCAGAGACTGGTGAAGAGTTTCCAAGAGTATAAGGGACACTCTATGTTTTTTTTCCTTAGAGCTTCTTTTCAATCAGCTGAGTCTACTAGTAGAACACGTAACAAAATTGGGGTGGGGAGACCACTCACCCACCACCCACCTGAATTTGGGGAGCATTGCAGGGCCAATTCTTCCACTGTCCTATGAGAAGCAGAAATAAGTATAACAAGGACCTAGGAAATCTCTAAAACTTCAAGCTGGACAACATGCATGTTAGATCTCAAGGTCTGTCTTGCAGTAACTTTTCTCTCATTCAAACCTCATTATATGTTCATACATATGGACTGCATCTCATACATGAGATTAAATCTGAGTGAATTAAGGGACAGGCATGTGTGTTATAGTGATCCTGTGATGATTCAGCACCTACTCAACAATTTCTGTCAATCTTAACCAGACATCCAATGAGAGGCAACCAGGGTGGGGCGCACATCTTTTAAAATCCAAGAGCCTAGGGCTGGTACAGGTAATGAGGTTCGATCCCCAGCGCCACATGCCACGCCAGCCCCACCCCCAGGCAGGCTGAGCCAGCTACCTAGACCTACCCAGAGCTGGAGAGGTTGAAAACAGGAGGATCACTACAAATCCAAGCTGCATAGTAAGACCCTGTACCAAATATATAAAAATAAATAAAATGAAATAAAATCCAACAGCCTGATTCACCTGTGTGCTTTTTTATCTCCTCTAGTTCTAATTTTTTTGAGGAATTTCCACACTGATTTATATAGTAGTTGCACCAGTCTACACTCCTACCAACAGTGGAGAAGGGTTCCTTTTCCCCCACAGCCCTGTCAGCATTTGTTATTGCTTGATAATTACTATTCGTTCAAGAGTGAGATGGAATCTCAGTGATACTTTAACTTGCATCTCTCAAATGATCAATGATGCTCAACATTTTTCCATTTATTTATTTGCTGTTTATACTTCTGAGGAGTGTTTACACATCTCAGATGTCCAGCTCTGGACTGGGTCTTTAAATTTGGGGGTTTCTGATTTTTAATTTTTAAAAATTTATTCTAGATATTAATCCTTTGTCTGAAATACAACTTGCTAAACTTCTTCCCTCTCTGTGGCTTCTCTTTTTCACTTTGTTAATGATCCCAGATTTTTTTTTCCATTTATGTATTTTGGCACAGGGTCTTACTATGCAGCTTGGACTTATAGTGATCCTCCTATTTTCAGCCTCTCCAGCGCTGAAATTACAGGTGTGCACCACCACTCCTGGACTCTGTCACTGGCTCAGTGTGCCTTGGGGATGGGGCTATCATGGCATGCGGAATTGAGGATCGAACCCTGGTCCCTGTGCTTGCCAAAGCAGGTGTTTATTCCCTGAGCTATCTTGCTGGCCCTCAGTTGTTGATTCTTTGTAGTGTTTGTTGTGCCATATGGGTTAAGTTCATGAAGTCTTTGGTTATGCCTATGTCGAACAGTTCTACCTATTTTATCTTGCAACTGATTCAGTGTTTCTGTTTTAATATTTAGATCATTGGTCCGTTTTTAGATTAGTGTATGATGATAGGCAAGGTTGTAGTTATAGTCTTCAGCATGTGAAAACTAGCATTTTCAGCACCGTTTATTAAAGAGGCTATTTTCTTCTCAGTAAACATGTTTGGCCACATTGCGAAAGAAGGTAGGTGAATATGTTTCAAGTTGCTTCTGCATCTTCTAAATCGTTCCAATGATTCTTGGGTCTCTTTTTTGCCACTACCACAGTGTTTTTACTACAGTAGTTCTGGAGTATAAATACAAGTCAGGGATTGTGATGCTCTTAGCCTTGCATTTTTTTTTTTTTCAGATGAGAGGTGCCACAGAAATACGAAGAGCTTTTATTTACACACACACACACACACACACACACACACACACACACACACACACTGGTGTTCCGTGTGGGAACTGCCTGTTTCCTGGGCGAAGCTGCTCAGGTACTGCGGCCCAACTGATGAACTGACCTTTGCCTCGTGATCAACAGAAGCTGCAGGCTAAAGCCAGCCTTGCATTTATTCCCAACCAGAATTGGCTTTGATAGTATAGGTTTCTTCTGATTCAAAATGAATTTTAGAAATGTTTTCTCTAATTCAGTGAGGTATGCTAATGGCATTTTGATTGAGATTGCCTTAAATTTTTGGGAATATAGCCATTTTTACTATGTTGGTTCTTCCTCCCTAAGAGCCAGGGGTATCTTTCCATTTTCTAATATCCTCTCCAATTTCCTTTTTCAGAGTACAGTAGTTTTCAAAGTAGAGATCTTTTACTTCCTGTATTAGATTGATTCTTAAGTATTTCACTTTTTGATGTTATCAAAGGTTTTTTTTCTAATTTCTGTTTTCTTTTGTTTAGAGGTAGAGGTTTGAGAGTTGACTTGGTATCCAGCTATGCAACTAAATCTGATATGAAATCTAGTAGTCTTTTGGTGGAGTTTTCTATGTGGAGCATCATGTCATCCACAAGTAATTATAATTTAACTACTTCCTTTTCTATCCTTATTCCATTTTTTTCCTCTCCAAACAAAAAGGTCTACAGGGTCTCATTACACAGATTGGACTCATAGTGATCCTCCTCAGTCTCCCAAGCATTTTTTTCTCTTATGTAATTGCTCTGGCTAATGTTTCCAGAACTACATTGAATAGAAGTATGATAGTAGACACCCTTTCCTTATTCCTGATTTTTGAATGAAAACTTTTGGTTTTGACCATTTAATATGATATTGGCTGATTGTTTGTCATAGATGGTGTGGTAGATTGACAACTGGTAGTCAACTTATAACATCCAATGAACTAAATCAGTGTGGTGTGGGATGCAGAAGGCCCACCAGGGCATTGTTGCCAAAAAAAATAAAAAGGAGAACTGGAGAAGAGGTAATTGTTAAGAGTACCTCTGGGCCTCTTTGGGCTGTTGGTTCTCCTGGGTGCTATTGTTTCTCCTGGAGGAGCCTGTCATGCTGGCTTTCCTGATACAAACTCAGTTGTTTTTATTGATGAGGAAATGTGGAGCCTTGTCACTGAGGATTACTATGGTTCACTTTGGGGGAGCTCTGGCCTCTTACTTTGAGGATTGTTTCTTGGCCCCAAAGGTGAAAATGGCACACTGTTCAGTCTCCTGGAGAAGCTTGTGCTGGTTTTCCTGATATGACCTTAGCTGTTCTCACCACTGGAAGAACTCAGGACCTCACTGTTGCTAAAGATGGCTGTGGCACTTTTTGGGGGAGCTCTGGTTCTTACTTTGAGTACCACTTCCTGGATGTAGTGCAGATCCTTCATTCAGATGACACCAACTTTCTAGCTTCTATCACTGATTTGGGGCCTTCTCAGTGAAGATTCTTGAAACAGGCTTGCATGAGATGGTCTCTTGGCCTCCAATTGGTCTTGTGGGGGCATCACTATGAGCTGTAGTCTTCAGCTGGACTCACGTAGGACATTGCCATAGGATTCAAGCACTCAGCTGGATTCTTTGGGTCTTTAGTATGTGAACAGATTTCCTGCACTCCTTTGTACTTGACTCTGGGTGACTATAAAATAGTCCTGTAAGTTATGTGTCCTGTATTGTTACTGTTTTCCTTGTAAACCCTGACTACAACAGATGGTTATCAGATTGAGTTAAAGACTATCTATTCCAATTTTCTGTAAGGTTTGTGACTGCATGTTGGACCCTGCCAAATGTTTTTACTGTATCTATTCAGATGATCATAATGGTTCTTGGATTTTGGCTGGTAATACAGTGCCTTACCTTTGATTTGTGTATGTTGAACCATTGTTGCAACCCTTGGATGAATTTCATTTGGTCACAGTGTTTAACATTCTTAATGATTTGCTGTTTTTTTTTTTTTTTTGTTTTGTTTTGTTTTGTTTTGTTTTGTTTTCCAGTATCTTATTGAGGATTTCCCATCTTTATTCATTAAGATTTACCTGTAGGTCTCTCTTTTGGTTAGGTTCTTCACTGGTTTTGGTATCAAGGAAATACTTGCTTCCAGGCATGACTTTGAATTCCCTTTCAATTTCATTAAAGAGTCTGGCACGTAATGGCATCAGGTCTTCTCTAAATTCATTGCAGAACTCAGTAGTGAATCCATCAGGATCTGAGCTTTTCTTTGTAAGTTTTTTAGGACATCTTCAATTTCATTGACTTATTAATTTGTTTAGAATGTTTATATATTGATTCAATTTTGGTAATTCATATGTATCCAGGAATCTGCCCATTTCTTCTGTTTTATATCTTATTAGAGCAAAGATTTTCAAAGTAGGTGTTGAGAATCTTCAGGATTTCTGCAGGATACATTGTAATTTCACACTTTCCATTCTTAATTGCATGAATTTGAGTATTTTCTATCCTTTTTTTAAAAATAAAAGTTGGCTCAAGGCTGGTCAATTTTATTTAATCTTTCAAAGAACTAAAATTTTGTATGTGACCTTTTCAATTTATTGGTATTTTTGTATTTTTTCCTTAGCCTTCACTTAATTATTTTCTGCTCTGATCTTTATAATTTAGTCCCTTGCACAAGATTTAGGCTTGACTCCTTTTACTTTTTAATTTTTTTATTTTTTGAATTTCAACATTAGGTTTATTTGATTTCATTCTGTTTTTCTGATGTGGGAATTTACCCCTATTAATTTCCCTCTTCGGATTGCTTTCACTGCATGTCATAAGTTCCAATATGTTGCATGGCATTATTATTTAATTGTAGATACAATTTAAAATTTCTTCTTTAATTCTATCTGTGACCAATTGGTTGCTCAGTAGGGTGTTATTTAATTTCCATATGTTTATGGAGTTTTTGTAGTTTCTTTTGCCACAGATTTCAATTTCATTGCAGTATTGTCAGATAACATGCACGGGATAATTTCAATTTTTTTGCATTTACTAAAGCATAGTTCTATGGGCTAGTATGTGGTCTATTTTGGAGAACATCTCGTGTGGCTGAGAAGAATGTGTATTCTGATGCTGTGAGGTGGAACACTTTGTAAACATCTACTAAGTCCATTTTTTCACAGGTTTAGTTCAGTTTTGATATTTCTTTTCTGATTTTTGTTTAGTTGGCCTATTTGTTAGAGTGGGGTATTAAGGTCCCCCATTACAATTGTTATACTTATTTTTTATGTTCATTAATATTTGTGTCATATAGTTTGGTGCATGTATATTTGGTGCACATATATTTATGATTATCCATTCTTTTGGAGTTTTCCTATAATGAATATGTAGTGACATTTCTCTTTCAATCTTGGTCTGAAGTTTACATTGTCCTCAAATAAAATAGTGACCCCTGATTTTTTCTGGGTTATTACATGGAGTATTCTTTTCCATCTGCTGAATTTCCATCCATAAATTTTTAAGTTAAATGTGTTTTCTGAAAGTACCATATTGTTTCATCTTGGTTTTTTATCCATTCTGCTAGTCTATTTCTTTTCATTTTGGTACCCAGGATTGAACTCGGGACCTTGTGCTTGCCAGGTAGGCACTTATGCCGCTGAGCTATCTCCTTGGCCCAGTCTATTTCTTTTGATTGGTGAATTGAGAATATTTACATTGATAGTTATAAGCAGTATGTATTGGCTTATCCTTGTCATATTATTTTCTTGCTGATGGTTCCCTGTCTTTCTCTTCTGTTTAATTGCTTGCCTGCCTATTGAATTCTTTCTACTGGTACTCCTGGAATTGTAGTCTTATTTATATCTTTCTATAACATTTTTCAGAACATTTTGGAGGGCTGGTTTGTTGATCATGAATTTCATCAGTTGTTCTTTGTTGTGGAAATACCTTTCTTGCCCATTAATTTTGAAAGATAGTTTTGTAGGCTATATCAATCTGGGTTGGAAGTTGTTTCATTTCAGGTCTTTAAATACTTCAATCTTTCCTGGACTTGAGGATTTGAGAAATTTGCAGTGATTCTGATTTCCTTTACAAGTGATTAGTTTTTTTTTCTAAAAGCTTTTAATATTTTGTTCTGGTATTGAACTTTTGGAATTATTGTATGCCTTTCTGAGGTTTATTTTGTTCATGATTGGCTGAATTTCTGTATACCTCACTTACTATGTCACATTCTTTTACCGTGCTTGGGAAGGTTTCTGCTATTATTTCTGTGAATGGAGTTTTATGTCATCTGTGCTGACTCCTTTTCACTAATTCCAATCAACTTTATGTTGTTTTCTTTTTCATCATCTTGCTGTTGTGGGAACATTCCTTTCATGGTCCCTTGCTGTTTTAAAGAGATCTTTACATGATCACTAACTGCAATTCAGTCTTCTAGGTCTGATATTCTATCTTCATGTTACCTCATTTGATTCTGAAAACTTTCAATAGCTTTTAATTTCTTGGATATCTATTTGAATCTATTTCACGGATTCCATTTCTTTCCTATGTTGGGCATTCATGGTTTCCATAACTTTTCTAAGCACTTCTATTTTTTAAATCTATGTCCACTCTGGATTTGCTGAGCAAGTCCTTCATTATGTTCATCATCTTTTTTTTTTTTTTAACATGAAATTAGTTCTGTTCTATTTCCTCAGATATATATCTTTTTATTTCTTACCACCGCCATTCCAGAAAATTCAGGTGAATGGCTTCTGATTTTCTCTATCTCAGTGTCCCTTGTATTTGTCCTGGGGAGGTGCTGGAGGTCTGGGGTTGCCTTTTGCTTCTCATCTTGTCATTTTTTATTTTTTCACTTTGTGTTCTGTGTTGTTGTTTGCATTAAGCAGTTTTACCACTGGTATTAAAGCTTCTGCAGGAAATATTTCTTCCTCTAAGATGTCTTCTAAGTATAGCTGTCTGTTGGTCTTTGTGTATGTCCCAAGATTCTGCCTTCCCTATTTATTAGAGATAAGGAGTTATTATCTATTTGGCTCAGCATTCAGTCCTTTGGTGCTGAGCAATAGGGATAATTACGACCTCAGATTATCACTGTGTTGTCATACAAGGGTAAACAACTGATTACAAGTATGGTATCTTGGCAAAATAATACAATAACAACAAATCATTTGCTTGGCAAGTGCAAGGTCCTGAGTTTGATCCCTGGTACTACCAAAAACAAAACAAAACAAAACAAAACGAAAAATACTATCTATCTATCTATCTATCTATCTATCTATCTATCTATCTATCTATCTATCTATCTATCTATTTCATGAAGCACAGCCATCATGGGTACTCACGTGTGAGGTAGGACAAAACTATGGGCAACCATTTTACAAGTACACCTGCTCAGGTAAAATAGATTAGATCAGGATCAAAGGGGAAGTGAGTCACATAGTAAGTGGGTGTGAATATGGAACAGGAGTATTTCCTGTTGGGGGTTGGGTTAATGAATCTTTCTGGTTTTTTAAGGGTATTGATACCTATTTAGAATATCAATCCCTGATGCCCATCCCAAGGGAAGTATATGGCTGCTTCTGTTTATTCTTTGTCTTGAGATCTGGCACACAGCAGGAGTGTCTGTCTCTTCCAAAGTTGCAAGGTCATCTTGTCTTGCATATTGTCTCCTTGAGGGCATAGCCCTGTCTGACTGCCTATAATATGTCTATCTAATTTAGCTGTGTACAACACCAGGACTGCTGAAAGGAACCTTAAAGACCTAAGAAAGAAAATGCTCACAACAGGGGCTGGGGAGATGGCTCAGTAGAATAAGTGCTTTCCTAACAAGTGCAATGGCCTGAGTTCAATCCCCGGTTCTGCAAAAAAAAAAAAAAAAAAAAAAAACACTCACAACAGATAAAAATTAACAAGTTTAAATTTGAATTTAAAAAGGTCTTTTATCTTTAAATTTACTTGGTGTTCCAAGAGCCACATTTGGAAAAGAACATTCTGTAGAGGGCCATCTACAAGGAAACCTTTTGGCACCACTTAGGTGCTCCCCTTTGCCTCCAGTAGGAGGAAGAAGAAGCTCAAGAGGCTCCTCTGGATAATAAGATTAGCAATCAAAAAGGAGACTCAAGCTGTGTGACAGCTTTACTGATCCTCACAGAGCTTCTGATACTAGGTTCCCATTACTGCCAACAAAACAGGACTATAAGATGATTCCTCCACCAACCATATCCTAATCTAACTCTTCCTCTACAAGGCAGGATAGATTTAAATTGTTATAGACAGTGAGAGGCAGCAGAATTTGTAACTTTGAGAATGCAATCTTTGTTTTTTTTTTTTGTTTTTTTCTTTTTTTGATCCAGTAGACAGGTCACTCTCTATAAATGGAACCCAACAAAAATGCTATCAAAGAAGAGCTTGGTGATTCAAATTGTGCCTCATTTATCTCTCCCTGCTGAAAGCAAGTAATGCGCCTGGGCTGTTCCTTTACTCTTTCCTCTTGGTAGAGGTCAATCCTTTCTCCTGCATCTAAGTAGCCAGGTCATAAGATTTTCTTTCAGTTCCTCCAGTAAACATGGGATGGAGCATCTCAAGATTATTTTCCATCAACATATTTCTCTGGCCCATGTCTTTCATTCCCAGGAAAAAAAGGTCTGTTTACTATGAGGTTGTCCTCCAAATGATTCTCTGAGAGTTGTATTGTCTTCCCCCACTACACTTTGTGAAAACAGCTCCTTTCAGGATTAATTCAGCCTGCTGCTGAACTTCCTGAACCACAACAAAAACCTGACTTTTTTTCTTTTTGCCTTTTTCAGACAGGGTCTCGCTATGCAGATCAGTCTGGTCTTGAGCTCACTTTGTAGCCCATGCTGGTCTCAAACTCCCAAAGAGCCTCCTGCCTCAGGCTCCCAAGCACTGCACAACCATGCTCAGGCTGATACAGTTTTTTTTTTTTTTTTTCTGATATGTTTTTATATCTCTTCAAAAGTAATTTGGAGGGCTGGGGAGATAGCTTAGCAGAAAACGTCCTGAGTTCAATCCTCAGTACCACAAAAAAATAAATAAATAAAATAAAAAATAAATAAAGTAATTTGGACATTTCTTTCATTTTCAGTTTATCATTTTAGGATGATATTTTGTAAATCAGGACAATTTAAAGGTGAAAAATCCAAATCCTCAGATCATAAATCTACATTAAATATCAGCTAATAAAAATGAACAAAGTGTGTATTTTACTATGTAGTATGGCAACTGCTATGAACATCTTTTGCTTTGCCTTTTTCTATGCAATAGAGTTCCAAGAACAACAAATGTGAATTTATTTTGAGTCTCTCAATCACAGTTTACTTTACCAATTTAGTTCCATAAAAATCTTACTTAAAAAATGTGAAGTGAAATTCATGAATTCAAATAACCTGCTTTGGCTCACTGGGATTTTCTCTAGTTGGTTTTTATGCCTCTGGAAAACAACCTGAGCTAAAAGCACAGTAAGATTTAGCAATAAACTGACAGCAACTGCTTTCCAGTTCTCAAGAACTAGTTAAATAAGAAAGATTCAGGGTAATTAACTACATTGTAAGCATCTTACAGGAAATTTAAATTGTAAATATAATTAACAGATAAGATTTTTGGGCAGGGATTTCTCTAGCTTTCTCAAAATGATTACGTAACTAAGCATAGAAAAAGAAAAATTTCTTAAAATTACATCTTATACGGACTCGGAAGATAGTTTGGCAGTCTAAGTGCCATCCTTGCAAGCACAAGGACCTAGATTCAATCCCGTGTACTGTGCTGGACCTGGAACCTGGGAGCACTATGCTGGCCACTGAAAGAAAGTATGGTGGTACACTTCTGTAATCCCAGCACTGGGGAGGCTGAGATAGGAGTATCAGTAGAGTCCAAGCTGCTTGGGGAGATCTTGTACTAAATTAATTAAAAAATTACATTCTATGGCAATCTTGAATACTGCATGCTAAATATGGTTGATTTAAAAAATTTTAGCATAACATAATTGATAATACTTATTTACTTTTATTCATTATTACTCTATTTTTCCTTTACCTTTAAGAGAAAAATAGCAAATTTGTTCTCTAGCTTTTAGCTGAGGTTAAGACATGCTGAGATATATGATGCTTTTAATAATTAGCCCTATTTAAAACGTGTATAAAGTTTCAATACAAAAGTAAAACAATACCTAACAAAGTAGTAATTTCAGAAATAGATTAATAATATAATAAAACCTTACCTTAGTAAATATTTCTGTGTCCTCAATACTTAAGATAGGATGCAACTAAAATTTGAAAATACTTAAAAACGAATATTTACAAGTTACAAAATTTCTGTAACTTTTGAAGAACATGAATCTGGAATCTCCAACTATAAAAACTGTTAAATGATGCATGAAAATAGTAATGAGTGAGGGCTTTACAAGCATAGACTACAGAATATCTAACATTCATTAGTTAATTAAAAAAATTAAGATATTAAAAGAGCATGTACTTCCAGTAATATGAAGAGACTATAAATTGTGAAATCGTAAAATAACTATCCTGAGCTAAATTGCAGAAGTACTGTTTAAAATTATTTCAGTGAGGTTATAACGCTTGGGTATGCTTTGTTTCTCCCAGTGTTCTCTTCTATACAAAATTTGGTGGGTGTGGGGAAGCACACTTGTAATCCCAGTACTCTGGCAATCTGAAGCAAGAGGATTAAAGTTTGAGCCCAGCCTGTGGCAAGGCTCTTGTCTCAAAACAAAAAAATGAAAAAAATGGCTGGGCATGCAGTTCACTGTAAAGACCCTGGGTTCAAAACTGGAAAAAAAAAAAAAAAAAAAAAAAAAGCAAAAGAGAAGTGATCAAGAAAATATACAATGAAAGTACACCATGAATTTTAAAAAAAGGTCCAAATATAAAATATTCATGATATCAAATTGGGAAAAATTAAAAGTTTCATGTTTATTGACAATACAATCACTCTAGAAAAGTATTTTTGTAGAATCTACAAGGCTAAGTACATTACCACTCTATTATGCACTAATTCACACTGTAGGCATAAGAAGTGCATTTCCCATTACACGATATGTACAAGAATGTCCATAACTGCTATATTCTTAATGTTCAAAATTTGAAAACAACCCAAAAGTTCTAACCAAACACCACCACCATATCTATAATTATAAGTGCAAGAAAGCGCATACAATATTTCAGATGTTTAGATCTATTTTTTTAAGAAGTTTGAGAAGAGGCAAAATGAAGATGAAGCCAGTGTAGTGGTATTCGGGGAGGTGGTAGTGCCTGCAAAAGAGGCATAACATTTTGGGTGCTAGGATTTTCTGCTTTTATCTGAGATCATAGCCTATGACACAATACAACAAATCACTGAACACAGAACAAATAAATGAGAAAATTCAATTAAATTCATTAAGATTTAGGATTGTGTAAAAATTAAATGTTAAGTTTATATATTATACTTTATCAGTGATGATGAACCTTTTAGAGCTTTCAGTATTTAAAAATATCCTCACCACCACAGCACTGTATTATTTTTTTGTTTGTTTTGGGAATTAAGCTCAGGATGTTATAATTGCCAGTCAGGCATTTGTGCCACTGGGTTCTTTCCCTGGCCTTGCTTTTGCTCTGCATTTTTCTTTACGAACGTCTAACTCACAGTAAAGATTGGAACAATTCATTGACTTTTTTATAACTATATTTACCATTAACAAAGATTGCTAACATAATTTAGAAAGTATAATTATCCAACCACAAACTCACTGATAATATATTTTAAAAATATTAGAATCAAAGTTTCTTTGGGGCTGGTTTAAGTGAAAGATATTTTTTATTAAATAAGCCATTTACTTATATTGTTTCTTAAATGCTTTAGTTTTAAAAATAAAACAATATATAAAAGCAGCTGTTTACTCTCTTGATTTATTGTAAGTATTAAAAATTATGACTCAAGATGGCATATTGGGGGATTTTGTGTTTCCTGACACTATGAATAGTCAAAAATAAATTGTATTTTATCATCCAGAAAGAAAAAAAGTATCCACAGTTGAAAATACAGTTTTTCAAAAAAGGTTGAGAGTAAAATAATCTAATGCAGAATTCTTGACAAAGAAATGAGGCAACTTCTAATTAAAACTACAAATTTAAATTAAGTAGCTTTATAAAACATTGAAAACTAGCTAAAATTACATGCATAGGCATTTAATCAATAAGAGGAATAGCAGTGAAGTTTAAATATGATAGGATTTATCAATAAATAAACATTTTTAGTGCAAATAGTGCAGAAAAATTCCTCAAAGATGATAGCAATCATTCTAATCTATACAAAATCAGTCTCAGTCCTATATACAATCTATATTGTACTGTATATTTGTGAATTCTGCCACTGTGATGAAATGCCGACTTGCAAATCATAACACAATGTGCTTAGCTTCATGTCCCACTTTTCTCTTGGCAGTTCATGTTTTCAGGAAAATCTGGAAAGAAAAGAAAATTTTAGATTTCTAAGATTTAAGATGATAAAATTTCAACCCTTTATGTTCTTTGCAATTAAAATTTACATAAAAAATAACTTGATTAGAAGGGAATGGGGTGAGGAAAAGATTTTAGTATTGTCATATTAATAAGCAATTTTTCGAAGTTAATTTTTTTGTAACGCTGCTGAGAATACAAATTTGCTATAAAAATTAGCCCTACATTTAAGAAGATTTCCCCTACAAAGCTCAAAAAATAAGATATAAAACAATTCAAAACTGGTAGCAACGTGAAACATAGGGACAGATGAATTTGAACTGAATATGAGAAAGGTCTGCCACCTCTTCCCAGGAGTGTACTTCCTTTTTAAGGAGAATTCCCAAGTTCTTTCCCCAAGTCTACCCTTTCAGCCCAGTGGGTTGATTAGAGGACCACATAATACTAATTACCCAGGCCAAATTAATTAGGCCTGGATGTACATCTCACCTCTCTCTTTCCTGAAAATTTGTGTTAGAGCTCCAGAGACTTGCTAGACTCCACTGGCTGCATGCATTGTCAGATGACATAATCGACTGTTGGCAGCAGTGGTGAAGGGTGATTGAAAGCATGTGCTTAGAATTAATAAGGCCCTGGGCTTCATCCCAGCTCTCCCAAAAGAAAAAAAAAAAAAAAAAAAAAAAAGCTTAGGAAGAAAGAGGAGCTGTATTTTATTTGTTTCCATTATGTATCTCTGACTTATCAAATAACCTTGGTTTTACTTAAGTTTGCTGGAGATTTATTCTTACACTCAGTCATTCCTAAAGCAAAACAGATAGAGAGGGGAAGGAAAAACATCAGGTGAAAAATGATGAGTTGGTAGGGAAAATACAGAACATATAAGATAACAAAAGGGGAAAATGGAAAATTAAAATGAAACATCTGGAATGTGTGCCAGATTATAAAATTTTAAAACCAAAGAAAAATTTGGCACGTATACTGTCCTGGCTCACTATATTTTTTTTTTTTTTTTTTTTTGAAAACATGGATTGAACTCAGGCCCTTGCGCTTGCTAGGTAAGCGCTTATTCTACTGAGCTATCTCCCCAGCCCTTCACTATAATTTTTGCAGCACAGAAATTTTACAACACACGTGGTACTCAGGAACATCATTTTGTTATTTCTGTGTAGGAAGAGCACTAATGTCAGTAGAAAATTACTGAAGTAATCTGAGTGTGAGAAGAGAAGAGACAGACTGAAAGTTCATTTCACAGGAAGAAATGATAAGACCATTGAATAATAAGTCAGCCAAGAAATATGGTATATGCTACATATCAGCTAGGAGAAAGGAACTAATTATAATTGGAAATTCTTCTCATCTTAACCAATATCCAAAAGATTAATGGTTATATGCTTATTTATAACATATTTAATATAATACAAAGTGTATGTTACAAAATATAATAGCTATAAGAATGGAATTACTTTTAAATCTGTCTAAACAAGCACTGTGAAGAACAGTTTGATTCAAAAATACTTATGCAAGAACCCTAAGACTTGAAACTGGAATAGACTTACCTATAGAGGAGCATGAAAATGGCTGTGCATCGCTATCACCTGTTGAAGTTTCTCTTCCTTGGCTCTTCTACAATGGCAAATCTAGAAGATAAATTATTTAGAATGTCAGTCACTTCCTCCAAAATACAAAATACAATGTTACAACAAAATTCTAAGTAGGAGACCTTTAACCTGCCATTACGTCAAGTTTTAAATGCTGAAGGTAGTTAATACTTCCTATCAGAGAAGTATGCAATTTTATGTATAAGATAGTCTTTACCTTCAATATAAAATAAACCCTGATCCTTTACATCAATTCTCTGAGTATTTATTTTCAATATCTGTATTTCTAAAATATGGTAGAAATCTTATTGCTAGCCATAAAGATAAATAAAAATCTCCAGGCACAGATACAGTTAGAATAATGGACCAGAAATCAATGCCTTACTCATACTGCAATGTAGGCAAGTCACTATTGCCCTGCACTTTAACTCTCACAAAAATTAAAGATAAGTCTGCATCCCACCTGCCTTAATATTATACATAATATGTCATATATTTCATAATTTTACTAATTAAATATTATGTTTTGGGATGTTTCAGAGAAAGTAGGTAAATATTGGCCAGTTGTGGTGCATGCCTGTAATCCCAGAACATGGGAGGTTAAGGCCGGAGGATCACCATGAGTTTGAAGCCAGCTTATGCTACACAGTGAGTTCAGGACCGGTCTCAACTACACAAGACCCTGTCTCAAAAAAAAACCCAAAAAACACAAAAAAACACAGAGAAAGGAGGTAAATATTTATGATTTTACTAAAGGGATTTATTTTGGCTTTTTTAAAATACAATGGAAAAAATCAACAGAAGCTATTTCAGAATATTCTCTTTGTTTAAAGTTTAGTCTGTACAAGTTATTGTCTCTTAAACAATTTATAAAATAAGTTATTCAGAAGTATGTAACAACTGTTAAAACCTGTGCTGACTTACCAGCTACTAGGTTGCTAGTTACCAGCATTTTTGAAAAAGAACTATTATGGTATTTGATTTATCTGCTTGTGTACTCAGAACAAGCAGGTTTAAAGTGACAGTGGAATGTTGCTATCCTTCCCAATAAAGGCTCTTCAGATTCCTCTCATAGTATTCAAATCTCCAGCTCAGTAACAAGCTGAAGAGTGTACTTTAATTGTATTTAAGTAATTTGATATTATGTTGTTATTTATCCTTAACTGAAGAGTTACATACTGTTCTTTTTTCCATGAAGCTACTGAGAAAATCATCTATTTCAGTTTTTCCCTCCAAGAAATCTTCAGCAATATTATCAGATTCTTCCTCAGCTTCATGTGCAGCTACTTTCAATCTTGCCTGTAGGGTACTTGCACTACAGCTCTGAAAACAAAAATAAAAATCTGCCAGTCATTACATCCTCAGACTTCTGAGAGGGAAAGAAAAGAGGCACAGAAATGTAGAAGCAACTTGTCATATGCTACCTATAGCCTCTTCTTCAGTGTTTGGATATGATGTAGACAAAGAAACCAATCCACTGGCTGCAAACTATTGAATGAAAAACTGGACAAATCCTGGTCTTTTCCTGGGTTTTTTTTTTTTTTTTTTTTTTTTTTTTTTTTTTTTTTTTTGGTGGAACCGAGGATTGAACTCAGGCCCTTGCACTCGCCAGGCAAGTGCTTATTCCACTGAGCCATCTCCCCAGCCCCACTCCTGGGTATTTTGGAATTCAGTGGCTGTGGACAGCACTAAGTGACTCCTTACTTGTTGGTATTCCTGTTCTTGTTTATTGATCTTTCCTGAGGTGTGGGCTGGACCTAGAGATTCACTTCTAATGGGCAGAATATAGCAACAGTGATGGGAACCAGAGCTGGAAGACACTGTGGTAGAAGACTGAAAACTACAAAACACTACAAAAAAAATACTTAAAGACATGAATTAGAAAGACATCCCATATTGATGGGTTGGAACACATAGATGACAACACTAACCGAAGTAATTTAAAAATTGAAATCTATAAACTGTATTTGTAGAAAGAGAAAAACCCATTGTAAAACTTATAGAGAATCTCATGTTGCAACAGTCAAAAAAATCTAGAAATAAGAATAATGGAAGATTCATACTTTCTGGTTTCAAAACGTACTACAAAGCTAGGTTAACTGAAATAGTATGGTACTGGCATAATAAGAACATAAAGACTGAACATAATAGAGAGCCAAGAAATAAACTCTCACATAGAAGACTAATGATTTCTGGCAAGGGTGTCCAATCCCACTCACTAGAGAAAGGAGAGTCTTTTTAGTAAGTGGTGCTGAAAATGCTGAATATCTATATGCAAGAGAATAAAGCTGGCCCCTTATTTTACTTAATAGACAAAAATTAACTCAAGATGGATCAAAGACCTAAATGTAAGAAATGAAAACATCTTTAATAATCACCCTCGATTACTGGAGTAGGTATCTCACTGGGATGCATCACAAGAAAAAAATGTACGTTAATTTACAATTTTCCCATTACCCTTATTAAAGCTGGTTATCTTTTTTGGTTTTTGAAACATGGTTTCACTATGTACTTCAGGCTGGCCCTGAACTCACTATGTAGTCCAAGCTGGTCTCAAGCTCACAGCCCTGGCTGAGCTTCCCAAGTGCTGGTATTACAGGAGCGCACTACCATGCCTGGGTTGGTTATCTATCTTTACAAGTCTGGATCACATGTATAATGTTTATTTTGCTTTTGAAAATATGATGGTAAAATATAATGTATTTTTAAATGGTTTTCTTTACCATATTATTGAGTACCTACTATGTGCTAAGCAATGGACCAGGTATTAGGTAATACAGAAGGAGATTAAACAGGACAAGTCCCTGCACTCATATAACCAGCCATTTACTGATGTGGTTCTCACACTTGAGAGTACAAAGCAGTCATTTTCATCAGCTTAAGTGAGCATATGTACAGTCCCTGTAGAGAGATCAAAAATCAAGGTGGATTTTGTTTTTTAATTTTTAAATGTTTCAATAATCATGTAAGCAATTCTTATATAAACATTCAATGGTAAGAATAACTGTTACAGCAGAAGATTTATTGGCTGTCATATTTCTCCTTTGGTTAAGTTTCTTGTTTTCTCCTTTGCTTTTTATATAGCACTAGCATTAATATTTGTACCACATATGCTAAAAACATGTGCTCCCTTTTCTACTTCACTTTTTTAGGATTTTAGTCTATAAATTTGTATATTGTTAAATGTAACAACTGTTGCCTTTATGGTTCTCTTTAATTATGCTTAGAAAGATTTTTTTATACCATAATCTTTGAAAAATCTTAGGAGTCAGTTGCCTTTTATGATTTCCACTGAAAATAGCTTATCTGTAATATCTTTCTATGTCCTTAGAAAAATAATATTTTTCTCCTTACTTCTTTTTTGTTCAACCTCTTTTTTTTGTTGTTCAACCTCTTTCTATTTAGCCTATTTATTTAGATAAACTTTAGAATAATCTGTCAAGATGTCTAAAAAATACTTTTGGGATTTTGATTGGAAATTTATTACAAATTTGTAAGTTATTTTAGGAAGAATGAAATCTTTGTAATACTCTTTCTCATCTATGGATATTCTATGTTGTTCTACAAAAATATGCTTTAATTTCATGAAAGTTTCACTCACTTTATTGAGCTCATTTCTAAGTACCTTATATTTTTTACTGAAGCTGAAAACGATTTTTTCTCTATTTCTTTTTGTAATAGTAAGTGCTGAAACATAGGGACAAATTTTTCCCTAGAATCTTGGATTTGTTTTTGGTAAGCAACTGTTTTACCTCTTCACATATAGTGTACCTCTTTTCTCTTTCTTATCTTATTGTAGTATTTAGAACCTCCTAAGCAACGTTAACTGGTCAGTAACAATGGGACATTACTCCTTTATTCTTGACATTAACAAGATACTGCAAATTCTTAGGCATTAGGTATATTTAATGATGGTTTCTAAACTTTTTTTTAAATAAAAAATTACTTTCTTTCTGTAGCTTACTAGAAGTTTGCTACAGGAATGATGCTGACTGCTGTAAAGATTCTACATGTACAGAGCTGCACTATATGCTGAAGAGTACTTCAGCTGACCCTCACAGGGGCTCTTGCTGAGGTTTAAACTTCCAATTTACATGATGTCAAGGAAGTTACTCAACCTTTTTGTGTTTTGGTTTCTTCATCTGTAAAATGGAAAATGGGGAAAAAAATTACTTCATTGGGTTTGGGACAGTAAAAGGCCAATATGTGTATCGCTGATATAAAATATCTTTTTTTTTTTTTTTTTTGTACCAAGGACTGAACTCAGGACCTTGTGCTTGCCAGCCAGGCACTTAAGCAGCCCTAAAACACCTATTAATTGCACAATATGAGCTATTCTTGTTTCATTATACAGAAGAATCATATTATGTGAAACTCATACATTTATATTCTCTTAGTAATTTTTTCCTGTTTTTTACTTCTATCTTATGATATAGTACATAGGCCTTATCTTCTAAAACTCAATTTCAAAAGAAACATAGTATTATTAACTGTAATACTGCTTATTGGTATGTGCTATAATGATTATATCTTCTTTTTGTTTTGATTTTTGAGACAGGATCTTGCTATGCAATTTGGGATAGTCTTGAACTCAATATGTAGCTTGTAAATTCTTAAACTTACAGTGATCCTTCTTCCTCAGGCTCCTGAATGCTGGGATTACAGGTATGCACCACTTTGCCTGGCCCTCCTTTCTCTTTTATTTTTAAAAGATTTATTTTTTTTTCACCAGTACAGATTAAATTTTATAAACTATAATATTAATATTTTTAATTTGCTGCCTTTTCATTTAAGGTACCTGAACTCTCACAAGTAAGTTTAAAGTTTTATCTTGTTGTTACAAGAGTTACACAGCTTCCATAACTCATCAGAAGTTATTTATGAGAGCTTTTTACATTTTTCTGTTTTAGAATCAGCCATGCTCTTACATGAACACAATGATTTATCATATATCATAACTGGGAGTTTTTTATCTACATTCAAAGGAACTAAACCCTCTAAAGTTAGATGCTTAATAAATGGTTTCTAATAATAATAAGCAATTTGGCCTGTGGTCTTTAGGGTTGGAAGTCTGTATGGGAAAAGAAAAGAACTGGATAATCTTACCTCACTAAGTTCATGCTGCCTTTGCATCTTCTTTTCAAAAGCAGATTTCATTTGTGTAAGTAACTCATACTAAAGGTGAAAATAAAAAATGCTGTTTAATTCTATTTTAAAATTGAATAAATCTCTTCAATATAATCACCAACTCACTTTATCCAAAACAGTTTGCCTTTTCGCTTCTAAACTGGGTTCCAAAAGGAGATTTTTTCCTGTAAGATAAATAAATCTGGTTTACTTCCAAGGATTCACATTTTTGTTTTCCTTAAGAAATTAGAATTGAAGGAAAGGAACACATACGTGCTAATTCCTCTATACTTTTTACTAAGTCATCCTTGTCGGTAATAATTTGTTTTAGTTGAGGTAAGGTCAGAAACTGTTCTAGTAACACCTCCTCTTGTTCATTCATATCTGTGAGTTGTGACACACTAGAAACACAAAAGAAAAAAGGTTGTTAGTGAGTATCATTCATTTACATTTTCTCCATAATAAATATTCATAATTTTCATTTTTATTTAGCTGATAAAATTCTAAATAATTTCCCTACAAACATATAAGGATACTTGTAATCTTAAGAACAAATAACACATCAGTCATAGTATAACATAAGTCTAAAGCAGATTCTTTTTCAGGAAGTACATATAAAGGGAATAACTGGGTCAAATTGAATTTCCAGTTTAGTTTTATTGGGATATACAGATACCCTTTTATAGCAGCACTATTCATAATAGCTAAATCTTGGAAGCTGCCTATATGTGCATGATGAGATGAACAGGTAAAGAAAATGTGGTATTCATACACAATGGAGCACTACTCTGCCAAAAAGAACAAACCTGAGTCATTTGTAGAAAAATGGATGAATCTTGGAACCATAATGTTAAGTAAGATAAATCACACACACAAGCTTAAATATTGCATGTCTTCTCTTATATGAGAAACACAAAATACAGATAAAGTACAAAATAAAATACAGATCATAGGAAATAGGGAGAATGGGAAGTAGATGAAGAGTTAAGGGAAGGGGCTTGAAAAGGGAAGGTTATGAAAAAAATTAAGATATATACATGTACCAAGTCTCCATGAGGAATGTAATCATTATGTACTGTAAACATATACTAACAAAAAATAAAAATTTGAAAAAAAATCCTCAGATTTAACAGAATCTGGAGAAGTGAATTCTGATACAACAATGCATTTGCTTTCATTAAACTACTATGAAGCCAGCTGTTGGCGTGCATGCTGCAATCCCAGAATTTGTAAAGGTGAGGCAGGAGGACTGTCATGAGTTCTAGGCCAGCCTGAACTACACAGTGAGACCGTGTCTTAATCAATAGTAAGTAAGTGACAACTGCGAGAAAGTGTTCATTACACAGTGACCTAAAATCAGTCTAACTCAAGGAAAAAAAAAAGGATGAAACTGTGGGTCGTGGTTTAGCTATAGAATGTCCCCTTAAAGTCTTGTGTGTCTAGAGCTGGGGGTTTTGGAAGATAGCTGGATTATGGGGGTGCTACATGCCATCAGTAGACTGACTCACTGATAAGCTCATAGTTAAATGTGCTTTTAGGAGGTGAGGCATGGCTGGAAGAGGTGCCTATGACCCTGGGTGTGTGTTTTGAGAGGGCTTATAATCCTCCGTGGCTCCTGCTTCTCTGCTTCCTGGCTGCCATGAGGTAAGCAACTTTCCTCTACCATTTTATCTAGCTTGCAACTAGCCCACCATGGATGGAATCACTCTAAACTGCAAGCCAAATTAAACCTCTCTCCCTGTACACTGTGGGAGTTGAGTATTTCTTCCTCATGATAGAAAAGTTGACCAATACTAATATCATCTAGGTCTTGCCGTAATTTTGCTGAAGTTCCTTAAAATAGGAGAGCTATCATATAGTTAGATACTTCTTCTTGTTTTTATTTTTATTTATTTTATTTTTTTGTCTTTCTGATACAGGGTTTCACTATGCAGTTCAGGCTGGCCTTGAGCTCACAGCAACCTTCCTACCTCACCTCCCAAGTGCTGGGATTACAGGCATGTGCCCCTATACCCAGTCTTAATTCTGTTTGATTACGTTAGATTACCACTGATTTCTACAATTTCAAAGATAGGAACTGATCTTAATGATCTGTGAAAATTAACATGTTTAGAACTTGGCATGGTGGCACATGCTTTCAATCCCAGCACTCTAAAAGGCTGAGGGAGGAAGAACACAATTTCACTTGAATCTGAGCGAGACCCTGTACCAAATAAATAAATAAATAGATAAATAATTTTTAAAAAGCAGAACAACTTAACTTGTACTCATTAATCTTAGTCAGAATATGAGTATTGCTATTTTGAAAAATAACAAGTGCCCTTTCAGAGAAATGCATGATTCCAGGTCTAAGAAAAGAAAGGTTCATGCTGACCTCACAGTATTTTCTTACTGTCAGAAATAATACAGGAGCTGATTTAAGTTTCACTCATAAAGACAATTTCTAGACCTCAATGGTACATCAGCTCATTATTCTGAGTTGATAAATAAATGGGAAAACCTTTATCCTGTTTTCCCAGTCTGAAGTATATTTTAGTATAACTAGCTGATTAAAGAGAGCCCTTCATTAAAGAAATCTGGTTAATAAATTCTGGCAGTAGGATTGATAAAATCAGGAAATCACATTTGCAACTCTTTTTTTTTTTTTTTTTTTTTTCAATGTATTTGGTACAGGGCCTCACTACACAGTTCAGGACTCCTAGTGATCCTCCTGTTTTCAGCCTCCCCAGCGCTAAGATTACAGGCATGTGCCACTATACCCGGTCTCAGCTCAGTGTGCCCCGGGGTAGGGCCAGTGTGGCATGTGGTGCTAGGGATCAAATCCCAATCCCTGTGCTTGCCTAAGCAGGCACTTAGTCCACTGGACTATCTTGCTGGCCCTTACATTTGCAACTCTTAATGAAAAAACTGATAATCATTTTAATGGCTTCAACCCAATCTAATCTTAAACCATTACGAAGAGAGCAACCAGACATCATTGCTGCCTTATGCGATGTGTTTAGAGGTTCATACTAACTAGCAAAAGAACTGAACCTAAATCTTATCAATATTTCATTTCTATCCATCAATAGCATGAAATATAGGAAACAGAGTATCTTTAATGGCACCACAAAGATCAATCAGGCAAAAACAAAATCTGGGAGAATCTTTAGGACTAATGATGTATAATAATTATATATATATATATATATATATTCATAAAAGTATAAATACATGTGTGTATCTATGTGTGTGTATAGAGGTGGAAATGATTCATGATTAAAAGAAACTTAACAAAGCCAGTATTCAAGTGAACTCTACCAATAAAAAATTTAAGATACTGAGGAAATAACACTAAAGAATTATCATTGATTTTATTAAAGTATAATGATGACAGTGATTGGGGTGACGGGAGACAGACAGACAGAGACTGACCTTACTCAGTGCTTGCTTTGCATTTACTCAAGAATTCATGGATGAAAATATAGGACCCTGATTTGCTTTAAAATAGGCCTGACTCATACCCAGAGCTGCTCAAGACAAGCCACACACAAGAATATATACACAAAACAAAGAGGTTCTTAACTGTTGATGCTGATTGGTGAATACAGAGGCTTTATTCTCTTAACCATTTTGTAGCTGTGATATTTTGTAAGTTTTTTAAAGCAGAAAAATACTTTTAACTACTGGGGATTGAACTCTAGGGTCTTTGCAATGAGCTACATCCCTAGTCCTTTTTTATGTTTTATTTTGAGACAGGGTGTAAATTACCCACACTCGGCTTGAACGTGTGATTCTCCTGTCACAGCTTTCCAGAAAATGATGGAATTACTTGCATCACCAGGCACCACCAGGCCTGGTTTAAGTAGAACTTTTTTTTAAAGAGAAAAAAAGATGTTTCATAAAATGGGAACTCCTTACCTCATGGGGCTGTGGTGAGCATTATAATTCTTATTAAACTCTGAAGATGCATGTAATGTACTATAAACATCCATTGACTTTTTGTTATTAGCAGAAAATAATAAATCAGTGTAAATCACTGAGTTAAACACAAATGAACTTGTCTTTTAAATTATAGAATTTCTTGTGGACCTAACAATAGCCTTTTGAGTAACAAACCTTCGATTGGGTATAAAGAATACAATGCTTCCCCAAATTGGATGGTCATAAAATGATTTGCTCATGAAGCATCATAGAGGACCAGTGTTCCATGAATAATAGTCCTTAAGGTGAATATTGCTAACTTATTTGTCATAAATTTGGGCTCTGTAAATATAGCTTCCTAATACTATTCAGTAAGTTTTATTCTATTTTTCTATGTACACAGTTTATCTACTAAAATGGGACAATAGCAGATTTAATACAGGGCAAGATATATTTTGAAGTACCAGGAACACTATTCAGAAATTTTTAAAGAATGTAAGCTGTATGTGGGAAAGGACTTGATACCTTGTAACTATTATATTATTCTTAACAGCTAGGGTATAAACTATTCCACCTATAAGACTTAAAATTGATTTATAAAACTTTCCCATAAGATGTTTACAATATAGGAAGAGAGGGTTAGAAAACTGTTTTAATATAGTATGAGATGATCTGATTTATATTTTTAAATAAAATAGTCAAGAATCTCAACTTCATTCTGCAAACTTTTTACCTTAGTTCTGAGAGTTCTGGAAATGCATCAGGGACATCTGGCATCTTGTAACCAAAACCATTTTGGCTTATCTAAAGAAGAGTTTTACAAAGTATTAAGTTTAGCCATCTTTTTGATTCCTCCTATTTACTTATAAAAGTAATTTAAATGTACTATATTCTCAAACTGTTTTCATTATTACAATTTCATCTTTTATTTCCCTTTTGTCCTTATGCTCCTCTTTGTTCTATTGGCTTTTTTTTTCTCCCCCTTTTCAATGTAATTGTACATGTAAGGTTACATTTTTTAAAACCTTCTTTACAGGGCCTTAAAAAAAGCCTGTATCAGCTCTTTTTTGGTCAAGTGTATAGGTATAAAATAAATCTCAAGTGCATCTGTGACAAATGTGAAGAATTATCTATGATAATTAGACATAGACAAATATATTTTTCTTAAGCGAAATACATCAAATATAAAGAAATCTTAATAAGCTTCTAGTAGTGTGAATTATATATCTAAGTAAGACAAAACAGTAGGACAGAGAAACTTACTATCCACTATTTCAATATATATACAAACACATGATTGTTTTACTCTTAAATACTGTATAAAGGTTGTCTTGTAATTTGGTTTATACTAGTTTTTCTAGTTTGTACATAATCTTCATTAACATAATGATGAAAAGTTCCAAAAAGTCCTCTTCAGTATATGCTAAATGATTATAAACTCTGAAATTAGTAATGTTGCATATAATAAAGCTTTACAATGCTTATATATTATGTGAATGATATTCACCATGGTTTAAAGTTGAAAGTTTTAAAAAATACTGGATGTATAAAGTATTAGTATCTCCCTTTGCAACACCTGTCATTTCTTTCTTTCTTTTTTTTTGTATTTTAGTAAGGATCCACAGGGGCCTAAACAGGTGCTTTAATCCGCTGAGCTATTTGGCTGGCCCTACAACTCTCATTTCAAGTTAGCATTCAGAATACATAACTTTCAAATCAATGAGATGCTTAAAGGCCTTAATACGCTATGTTTGCCCTCTTCAATTTGGCACTTATCTCTCCTACATGATTATGCCTTGTGCCTTTGTCTACATACTGTATGACAGCCAAAGAAATTATAAGTGATTTTATAACAATATCATCTGGTTTACACTGCAGTACCTTTGTGGATGCTACGGCCTCTGACAGAATGTCTTATATAACTTATTATTCTTGCAAATTCTTTACCATCTTTTAGAATCTGGCCTCCAAAGTGGGGTGTGGTGGTATATGCCTGTTACCATAGCTGCTTGAGAGGATGGTCAAAAGTTTGAAACAAGCCTGGGCTGCAAAGCAAGACATCCTCCCCCATTATTGTCCCAAACATTTGGCTCGCTTTTATTAAGCATCTACTACTGTATCACATGTAAGGCAGTAGAGATGAAAAAGTGGTTAAAAAAAAAATCAGAATTACATTTTTGTAAAAGTATCCCTACTATTTCTATCTTGGTCTTTGAGAAGAGTGACCAATCCCTCAACTAGGTCTCTCGTATAACTCTACTCTGTCTCATCTCTTCAAGGAATCCATTACTTATATTTAGCTGTTGACCACCTCACTGAGTTTGTTGTGCAAGTTGAAAAATGTGATTTAATATTTCTACATTTTGTGCTTAGTTTAGTAACTGGTACATAATAATAAATGTTTTCTGACTGAATGTGTATTTTATAGGTAAAAACCATAAGGTTACTGAAGATACCAACCAGTGCTGCAGCGTCTGTTATGGGGACGGGCAAAGGCAGACTTGACAGGACGCTAAATGAAGGAGCAGCAGGCTTGGCTGTGGTATAATTTGTTGTTGAAGAAGAAACAGTGTCAGCAACAGATAAAGAAGTGATAGTCCTGTTAGCTTCTTGTGGTGGATATGAAGGGAGAAATGGAAAGCGCTGAGATGTATAAGGAGGCATTCCCCCTGAGTTACTGTATAAGCTAAGGAGAAAAAGAGAAAACGTTAGGCGTAAAATAGGTAAAATCCCTGAGTTATTCTAGCAACAATGATATAAACATGTTTCTCGCAGGTGATGCTTGTTATAATTATGACTGATTAGACACTACATAAAATAATAAAATACAACCCTTCCCAAAAAAGAACTGTCATTCCTTGAAAAGGATAAATGCTCAAGAAAGCATAAAATCCAACTAGCCAGAATTAAAGGGAACAGAGAGACCATGTTTGAATTTTCAGCATTCCATGACATCAATCAGTTTCTTCACAGACGGATAAAGAAACAACACTGAATTCAGAAAATGTATTCAAGTGGATGCTGCTTAGCTTTCACTATATTTGGAAAAAATCTAAGACTGCTTTCTAGAAAATATTAAAGAAAGATTAAATATACAGATGAGCTATTGAACATATTAAAAATAAAAAACAAATTCATATGTAAATATTCATATATATTAAAAAAGAGTGACACAGATATATACTTTCATAGTGATCCTCCTGTCTCAGCCTCCCCAGCACTGGGATTACAGGCATATGCCACCACACCCAGTTTTGGGGTTGGCACAGTGCACCCATGGTTCTGGGGTCAGCAAGGCATGTGGTACTGGGGATCAAACCCAGGCCCTTGCACTCACCAGGCAGGTGCTTAGACCGCTGAGCTATCTCTCCAGCCCCAAGTCACTGTTGTAAAAGACTTCAGGTTATGCATTAAACATATAGTCATCCCTAGCTACTTCGCAGATTGATTTTCATGGACTCACTGTTTCGCAGGTTGTCAAAGAATATTAATTTAAATTAATTTATCATGGATTTCTCATATCGCAAGATTTTTGCGGTAGTGTACAGTACTCTATACATATGCTGTTAAAATTACATAGGTTTACAAGTTTAGAAAATGGTTAAGAATATTAGAAGTGTTCTGAAAGTGTGGAAAAGATTTATAAGAGTGGGGGAAGGGTTTATAAAGCCTTAAAATAAATATAACATCACTACTTTACTGATTTTCACTTATCGTGGGTGTGTCTGGAATGCAACCTTTGCAATACGTAAGGGACCACTGTACTATTAGTCACGAAAATATTTCACTTTGTATTGAAATATGTTCCAAAATTGATAAAACTAAAACAATTTTTTGTGGGAGTACTATTATTTCTTTTTATCATATAAGTTAACCAGAATTGTAAGTTTTGTAGGTAAAAAAAATTTATTATAGATCTTTGAAGGCAACAATAGAAGGTAAATATAAGCAAAATAAGGCACAAATCTGAAAAAGGCAAGGACAGAGATATACTGTCATGCAGCAAACTAAATTACAAAATCATAATAATTTAAAAAAAGCAAAGTACGGGTGAATGAATAAGCAGATGGATGGAAATAAAAACAATTTTAAAAAGCCTAAACACATGGAAATTAAGATATAATAGAGACAGACACTCCTACACATGAATAATAGTCAATAAATACTTTTGAGATATTTGGACAAATTACAAGTCAGATCTTCATGTTCACAATAGGATAAAAACCAAATGGATCAAGGATTTAATTTTTTTGAAAACTCAAATGATCCACCAGAAATAAATGGGAAATTTCAACTTTACAGTGGGAAAGAACTTTGTGATCTCAATTCAGAAGGTAAAAGAGAAAATAACAAATTCCATAACATAAAAGAAACTTTGTATGATAAGCTCCTTATAAAAATTAATGAAGCTGGGAGTTTAGCTCAGTAATAGGGTGCTTATCTAGTTTGCTGTAGACCTAAGGTTCAATCTCCAGCACTATAAAAAAACAAGACAAATGTGAAAATATTTGAAATTAGTATCATCACACATAAAAGGATAATTTTTCAAATGTATAATGAATTCCTTAAATTGATAAAGAACTTTCAAACCAATAACAAGGTAAACAATAGAAGGCTATATACATGTTATAAAAAAGAAAGAATATTTCTAAAGCTTAGGAAAATATGCTGAGCTTCATTATTAAGATAAATATAAATAAAATTATGCTAGCATACAATTTTTTGCCTATAAATAGGCAAAAGTCCATTTTGGCAATACACTATGCTAAAAAAAAAAAGAGTATGGTGAAATAGGCATTATTTTTAGGAGAGAAATTGGTACAATTACAAATTGTAATGGCAATTTTGCTGTGTTTATCACAGCTGCAAATCTGCAGGCTACTTCTAGACTCTACTCAGCAGATAAGCAAATATTTGGAAAAATATTTACTGTAGTGCTGAGGACACTGAAAAGAATCTTTTGGGAAAGATTAGATAAACATGATCAAAGAAGCTTTACTGGTAATAAATTATAGTACATCCATAAAACAAACGTTTTGCTGTATTATAAACAATTTAAGTAAATTTCTCTGGAACATTAAGATCTTAATATTTAAAATGTGGACTGTTAAGATTTAAGAAAGTAAAACCAATAAAAAAATTAAGTATCTATTTGATCCAGAAAAAAAATAAAATGGTAACATCCTTGGGTCAACAATGAATATTTACACAGGAATAAGAATATTAAGTATGGACTTAATGTAAAAATGATATAACCTCAGTGGGCCAATAAAGAGAGAAGTTTTATGAAAGAAAGCTATAACTCTTATCTATCATAATAGGAGATAAACAGATACTATCTAAAATCAAGGGGTAGCAGCATAAACACACTATTTAGAAAGATGAAGGTAAATATTAGAAGAAATAGTTAAAAGAGGAAAACACAGTACCCACTGAAGAGTGTGGACATATTTATATGAATTTAGGGATGTAGAAATCACAGAGCTATCTTTTAACATCATTTGAATTTTTTATACAATATATGTATTTTTAAATTTTATTTTTTATTTACATATATATTATTTTGTTCCAGGAATTGAACTCAGGACCTTGCACTTGCTAGGCAGGCATTTGTACCACTGAATTATATCCCCAGTGCTTTATTTTTTTTCAGACAGGTTCTCACACTGTAGTTCAGTCTGGCCTTGAACTATGTAGCCTAGACTGGCCTCAAACTTGTGGCAACCTTCCTACCTCAGTCTTCTGAGTGCTGGGATTACAGATGTGTATCACAATGCTCAGCATATCCTATATCTTGATTTACATGCTAAATGAAAGTATATGCAAATTTTTTATTCACCATACATACACTTACTATGGAAATGCTGTTGAAGTAGGAGCTAGAACTGGAGGATTCTTCCAGAATTCATCCAAAAGACTCTGAATAATTTTCCCAAGATCTGAATGCATTGTAAACTGAAAGTAACAGTAATACATGATGATTAGTACCACTTTTAAAAAATATAAATACTAGAGGAGCTGTGGGGATAAAGAAACCCTTTTCCACTGTTGGTGGGAATATAGACTTGTACAATCACTATGGAAATCAGTGTAGAAATTTCTCAGAAAGCTAGGATTGGAGGTCCCATTCAACCCAGTTATTTCCCTCCTGGGAATCTCTCCAAGTGGACTGAAAACACTGTACCGTAGTGATATATGTGCACACATGTTTACAGCAGCACAATTTGTCATAGCTAAATCTTGCAAACAATCCAAATGCCCCAAAACCAATGAATGGACAAAAAAGATGTGGTAATTTTACACAATAGAGCATTTACTCAATTATAAAAAAAGAGCTAAGCTCGAGGCTTTTATAGGTAAATGGATACAACTAGAGACCATACTCATAAGTGAAATAAATCAGACCAGCATGTGCAAGAAACCGAAAGAGTGAATAATATCTGAAAGGTACAATAGATACTGTGAAAGAGAAAGTATTCAAGGGCAAGGAAAAACTGGGATGAGGAAAAAGATGGTGGGGGTTAAGAGATATATTTATGTATGTATGCAGGATGGCTTATATAAGTGCACTGCTGACTTTTGCTGGTCTACAGGGGAGAGCAATTGAGGCTTGAATTTTTTTTCTTGTCCTTTTTGTTATAACGTTTTTCTTTCTTTTTTTCTTTTACCAATTTTGTATGCTTATGTCTGGCAATCTGGACAACTAATTTGAAGACATTATACAATACAGCAATTATTATTGAATTCATATTGTTTTGTTTGGTGATATTCTGTAATATTTTGGTTTTTTTACTATTTTGTATTCTCTTTAGATTACAAAAATATTATTAAAGTCTCATTGGTGAGAGTCATTCTAAATCTTAACCTACTTTAAAGGCCAAGAATTAACATAAAATTAAAGATATTGTGTTAACATAACAGTGATATACAATTTACATTTCTTGAGGTTTGATACTATAAATATTTGCAATTAGCAAAACAGGTTTGAAGTTCATGCAATCAATAATTAGGTAAATGGGCCAGTGAGATAGCTCAGCAGTCTAACACACCTGCTTAGGCAAGCTTAGGCAGGCGCAGGGGACCATGGTTTGATCCCCAGCACTACAATACCAAGCCAGCCCCACTGTCAGGGCGGGCTGAGCCAGCACCCCCCTCCCAAATTAATGTAGGCAAAATATTTCCACATTTCACTGCTTACAAATTGAGAGTTCAAAGGTAGATAATGAGAGTATATTTAAGTTACAGTCCCTCATGTTAACCAATCATATCATATCCAAGAACTTCAAAGCATAGTGTTAAGTAAACACAGCATTTTCTATTATATAACATAAAATTATTGGAAACTTTTTGGAAAATTATTATAAAATGAAATTCCAACTTATCACATTTCTAAAACATTCAATAGAAAAGTAATATACTTCTTTACTAAATATATATAAATTATTCATAAATTATAAATTTTACATACATTGCTAGTAAAAATTACAAAATTAGCATAATTATAAGTAAATTATAGCATACATACATTGCTTACTAATGGAGAGGTAACATATACTCCTTGTTTATCCACTAAGTGATGTCGTATTGGTGGATAAACACTGATCACTGGTTTTTCCTGAGGAAACTGTGGAGGAAGTAATCTGGTAAAGATGAAAAACAAAATCAGAAAATGTTACATCATATAGTCAAAATACTAAAAACACCCAAAAATCAAAAAACAAAAAAAAGTTAAAAGGAAATTAAATTTTAACTTTCATTTTTTAATTTTTTTTTTTTTAATTTATTTTTTGGTACTGGGATCGAACTTGGGACCTTGCACTTGCCAGGCAGGTGCTTATGCTGCTGAGTTGTACCCATGCCCCTAAATTTTAACATTTTTAATGGATTATTTAGTAATAAGTGCTCTATTATGATTGTTGACTGAAAATGCACAGACTTCTTTATGTGGACACCTTCAACTACAGAGGAGTTTTCTGACTATTCCAATTAATTGTTTTCAAATACAATATACAAGCTTATACAAAAATCTCAGCTACAAATTAGACCAAGTATTTGTTTTAGGTTATTCATACATACACAGTCTGGCTATTTATTAGGTCACAGGTTCTAGCCATATAGTTTTCTTGTGTTTTATTAAAAACAAAACTTTTTTTTTTTGCAGTACCAGGGATTGAATTCAGGACCCTGCACTTGCCAGACAAGTACTTATTCTATTGAGCTATCTCCCTGGCCCAAAAAACCTTTCGTGATGCTGCCAATAATTACTTCACAATCTGTTTCTAAAGATTAAATAGATAGTTGGAAAGTACTGGGATTCAAATATGGTATCTGTCATCATGTCTTGGTTCTACCTGACCCTTTGCTAATTGTCATAATTAACACTACTTTCTCAACTTAGAGGTCAACCACAGGTTTCAAGTAAAGTACAGTAAGTTCTCAATACAATAAGTAAAAAAAATCTTTTTTTAAAAATATTACAAAATTAAGATTAGCAGATCAAGTCTTTAAAAATGAATTTATTGAATATAGAATAGTGCTTTTCAAATCTCTTAAACTTGGCATATTTCTCTTTAAATTTCCTCTGTTTCCCTGTGGGCTCAAAAAACTTTCTGCTGGCAGTACTGTCAAGGAAAAAAACAAGTCACTTGTGGTGACCCATGCATATAATTCCAAAAGTAGGGAAACAGAGACAGGAAGATTGTCACAAGTTCAAGACCAGCCTGAACTACATATACAGACACTTGTTAAAAAAAAAAATGAAGAGAGGAGGACAAGAAGGGGAAAGAAGAGGAAGAGGAAGAGGAAGGGGAGAAGGAAAAGATGATAACCAAAGCCAAAGATTTTTCAACTAGTTTGGTAAAATAGGCAATAAATGGCTTCTGAAGTCAACCAAACTGAGTTTGTATTATGTTATTTAGTAACCATGCATCTATAATCGTTCTAATTTGCAGGGCTGTTCTGAAGACTCAAAAAGATCATATAAGTCAAGTTAACATAGCTTTAATGTTTGGCAGAGTTATATATCCATGTTTCAATGCATTCACGAATGTAGTATGAACAAGGCCTCCTATGTATAGGTACTGTGTTGGACAGTTAGGTGATTCAAATAAACACAGCATGGTTTATTCTTCAAGTTGAGCCTTTTAAAAATTTTTATTTCATTAAATGATATATTATTTTATGAATTATAGTTACTTGAAATAAGTTTACTTCAAGTATCTTCTAACAAAAACTAAGAAGAAAAACAAAACATTTTAAATTCTATTACATGAAAAGTAGGATACAATTCTACTCACATATTAATGTTAATTGTCAGGTTGTTCACGGTGAATGGCAATCTATATTCCACATCTTTTTGTATTTCAGCTATACTGTAAGAGAATATTTAAAAATGTTGTAAAACTATTAGCATCAAAAACAAATGTTATAAGATGAAAGAGGAGAAAATGGAAGAAAGGAAGTAAAAAGAATTAAGATTCTGTATATACATATATCAACTCCCCAAAATGAACAAAATCATCATGTACTTTAAATATGTACCATAAAAATTTTCAAAAGAAATGAAAATAAAAGATGCTGAGGGAAACAGGCAAAGAAAAATCTCTTGTATTGTTATTAGCAATAGTTTAATTTATTATTTGTTTGTTTTTGAGACAGGGTCTCGCTATGCAGTTCAATCTGGTCTTGAGCTCACTCTGTAGCCCAGGCTGGTCTTGAACTTGCAATGATCCTCCTGCCTCAGCCTCCTCAGTGCTAGGGATTATAGGTGTGTGCCACCATGCCTGGCTTAATTTACTACCCTTAAAATGATGTCTCCAGTTTCATCCTCTTTTCCTACCAATGTCATGAATTCATTTTCACTAAGGCAGCATAAGACTCCATTATATACAAGTACCATATTTTCTTTGTTCAGTCAGTCATTGAAAGACTTAGACTGATTTCACAACTTGCCTATTGTAAGTAATATGGGTATTGTATACCAACTTTCATTACTTTGGAGACACAAGAAACAATATAACTAGATCATGTGGTAGTTCTATTTTTAGTTGTTTTAGGAATCTCCATACTGGCTATATTAATTTATATTCTTACCAACTGTATGAAAGTTCCTTTTTCTTTCATCCTTACTACCATTAGTTTTTGTATTCTAGACTACGAAGACATGTATGACATGGATATGCAGAGATAAGGGATTTTTGGAGCTAGATGCCCCACAATTCCCAGAGTACATGTTTAAAGATTAAAATATAGCTTATAGGGCCAGGAGTCCAAGTTGGATCAAAACATACTGCCTTAGGGAATAAATGGTCAGGCCTTCTTTCCATACTCCAATTAATCACTTAGATTGGCCCTAAGGCTAATCATGTAGCAGACTACCCTAACCTTCCTGGACCATCTTTTTTCTTTCTTTGCCTCTTGACTACTGTAAGAAGAGTGGTGGAAGCCATGCAACCCTATCACAATGCATCCTCACTATAGGCTAAAAGTAACAGAGCCCAGTGACCACAGACTGAAACCTCTGAACCTGTGAGTCAGAATAAAACTTTTTTCCTTCTAAGTTATTTATCTCAGGTATTTTGTCACAGTGATTAAAAGCTGATTAACACACTATTATTTTTAAGGTCAACAGAGGAAAATCTAGTTGGCATTTATGGAGTACCTACTGTGTGTCAGATAATATTCTGGAATATTCTAAATTCTTCACATGTTGTGCTTTACTAAGGTACTAGGTACATTTCATTGGTACATTAACTCTTTGGAATGGACTTGTTTTCTAAATGGAAAGTTAAAAGTAGGACTACCAGAGACAAACGGGCTGCAAATAAGCTTGTGAGAAATTCATAAAACATTAGTAGGCTAAAAGCATGTAGAATAAGAGGCAAAAGTTTTTATCATACTGATTGTATTGAAGGGGAAAATTAATGTAATTTGTCATAAGCCTCATATGGACTAATTACACTTCTAACCTTTTAGTTATTATCTAAATATAAAAATCCTATGAGGGCTGAGAATGTAGCTCAATGATATATAACTTTCCCAGCATTTCTTAGGTTCAATCCCCAGCACTGCCAACAAATAAAACAAAAATCCTGCATGACAAGAAACACAATTTGTAGCTTTACAGATGGAAACTGAAGAATCAGAGTAATTGAGTACTTAATAAAGAGCTCATATGGCTAGCACATGTTAACACCAGAATTGGACGTTAGGAAGATTTACTATAAAGCTTTTATTCTTCTATGTCATAATGATCTTTCTGGCTTCCATTCAGGATATTCAGCTACTTCTGTTTTCTGTCCTTAAGACTATAATTATATTGAGGTACCTAGGAAATGCAGACTTGCACAGAGCAATAAGAGATCAAGCCACTCTCATTTTGGTGGTCACATGGTCAATAAATGCTATGTGATAACCCAAGATTGCTTTGATAGTTGATGTCACATGTATACCCCTCCTGACTCCTTACTCTGGCCTACAATCATTGTGACCCTATTACTTGTATCAGAATGGAAGATTACAAAAAAAAAAATCTGATAAATATCTTCACTCTCAAATTAGATATTCTTGTTGAAAATAAAAGCAAAATAGCACCAGAATTATGATGTAACTCATTATTAAAATGCATGTAGAAGTTCTTTACCTGGAAGACTCAAGTAAAAATACAGTATATTTGTATAATTTTGAATATAAATTATTGTAAGTAATAATTATTACAACAGAGCTACAGGGTGTTGTTTTAGAGACAAAAAATTAATAAAGAAGCTAATTAACTGTAGATATTGTGAAAGAAGAGAGACCTAGGTAGTTAGAATAATCACTATTAACACCATCAATTTTTAATATTTTCTGGATATGGGTGTAATACAGAGCAATACTAATTAACAGCTCCACCTCTGAAGAATCTAAATATTGGATTTGGTGAGCATAATCCCCTTGGCTATTTTCAACTGGAAGTAACTGAAAGCCATGGTAAAAATGGCTATAACAGTGAGGAGACATTTATCTTAAACAATAAGGAGTACAGAAGAAAGGCGATTTCAGAGTTAGTTAATTTAGCACCAAACACTATCTTTTTATTCTACTCAATTCAATAGTCAGCTTTTACTCAAAATCCAAACAGTTGCAAAAGTCTCATAATAAATTCAAAACATTAAAGGTATTTCTCTCTCCCATCCCCCCCCATCAACAGACTTCCCTCCAACTCTCACTGAACAAAATTAAGTCAAGTCCAAATTGCACAACAAGGCATAAAAGGTTGGGACCACCATCACTAGTGTAAACAATCACTATTTACTTCTTTCTCTTTGGGTTGAAAGAGCCCAACCTCAGCTATCTCTGTAGTCCCACAAAAAAAAAAAAAAAAAAGGTAAATGGAATAAAAATCGGTGTTTTTTCAAGAAAGTAAAGGAAATGGATTTGGGTAGGAAACCAAGTTTCTCATAAAGTATCAGGAGGTTGAAGAGATAGCAGAATTAGTTATCTTCCTGAAAATAGGTCAGACACTGTAATGCTAAACTGAATAATGTAATAATTGCCCAGAAGATAATACTTGAGTACAGTTTACATAGCTTTCAGTTTCCATTTTCATGGTATGTTTTAAAAACAGAGTATCATGCTTTGGTCACCTTTTTTGGATCATCTCTAATAATTTAATACTTGCCCTGCACACTACAGTACTGAGCCTAGTTGTTTTTTTTTTTTTTTTTTTTTCATATTTAGGATCGGGTCTACAGGGTCTTACTACATAGCCCTGACTTGTAGTGATTCACTTGGTTTTAGCCTTCCAAGAGCTCAGATTACAAGCACGCACCACCACACTCAGTCTCAATCACTGTCTCAGCGTGCCCCTGGTGAAGCCCGGCTGCTGTGCTCTGGCTCTGCCTAAGCAGGTGTTTTAGTCTGCTGAGCTATCTGGCCAGCCCTCTAGTTTTTTAAAAAATCCACAAAATTAACCTAATCTGTTAATGACACCTGAGGGAAGTGAGAAAATAGCCATTTATTAAGGCAACTAAAAATGAATTAATATCCACTAGAGAAAGAGATTTAAGTAAACTATTGAAATGGACTTTTTAGAGTTATAAGGAGCTAGAAAAAAAAAAAGAGTGGGAAGGAAAATGAAAGGATAGATTGGGGAAGTTTACTCAGTAAAGCAGAAGAAAAATCTTTGGATACTTTTAGTCAGGAGTGCTACTGACTTTACTTTTGAAAGAAAAAAAAAAGAATATGAAGTATGAGAGGATGACAGCATAGAAGAAAATCAGTGATATTTTGTTATTGCTGTTGTTTGCTTTTTTTGAGAAAGGTCTTCATGTGCAGTTCAGGCTGGTCTTGAATTCACAGTGATCCTCCTGCCTCAATGTCCCAAGTGCTGAGATTACAGATGTGTGCCACTATACTCTACTGATGTTTATAATTCAGCGAGATTTTGTACGATTCATAAAAATTGAAACAATCTTTTAACTTTTACACAGTACACTTCATAATAGCCAATCTTGGTATGTTTGTATAAAAATCTTTGATGGTGGACAACTATTTTGGCCAATATAACTATCTTAAAAATATGTCATTAAAAATAAAAGGGTACATTTAAAAAGAGTATGGTAGATGGCAATTTTTTTTTCTGGGATTATAAAATTTTTTCAAAACTGGAACGATATAATCTACTTAAATGTCTCCAGAATTACCTAAGCATAATTTGTAAATGTGAAATATTTTAATGAATAAAACTTTTGTAAAAGAATTTACAGAATAAAATGTTTAAAATTGTATGTTTATCACCCTACTATGTAGCTAATATCCCAAATTCAAAGTTCAGGTCCAAAAAATAACATAAATGTATCCTTTCTTCATTCAATTCAAGTCTTACTATCCTCTTTCAACTATAAGAACTCCTTTGATGACCAGTTACTGCTTTACAATCTCATTTTATTTGGGAGACCAAAAACAAAGTTTAGATCAATCACTTTCCTTATCTCCCAGCTATTAGAATATTTCAAAAATTCAATTCTAACCTGAAGGAATAAAAATTTTCCAGCACTAGTAACATTTATCAGAATATACTGCTTAAAGGTAATTCATTCCAAAGGTGTGCTTCTAAAAAGTATTTCTTCAATAGCAGGACTAGTACAGTATACAGATTTCCAAGATGACAACTTCTAAGGGTACAAGCTTGTTTGTTGCGTCACCTTATTTTATAATCATATTTTGTAAGAGCTTCTCTTTGTTAGCACAGAACATGATTTAGAATAAGGCTGATCTATGTTGGAACTCAGAAAATAGTAACCTAAAGGTTGGCACTTCAGCATATTAAATACTCTGAACTATTGAGAGTAGGTCTCAGAAGCAAAGTCTCTCTTTTTCCTGCTTCATATCCCTCCTCTTTCTTTTTCAAAGCAGTCATAAAAACCAAATTTCCTCTTTTGCAAGGTAGGTCAAAGAAACCAGAACTTTTGTGTACCACAAGGCAAGTCACAATACCCTGAGAAGTCTCTCTCTCTTTTTTTTTTTTTTTTTTTTGTCTCCCTAGAAGATCCTCATTCCAAAAGGGTTCTACATGGTACTCATGCCTGAAAAAAAGGAATGCTACCATGGTCACGTAGGATCTGGACAGGTGTTGCAGTGTCTCTTCACTTCCATTTACTACCATGATATCATATCAATTTGCCAATCATATTTCTACAGTGTCCATTCCTCCTATGACCTAAGCATAAAAATAGTTTTCCTCTGCTTTTGGATTTTCATTTCTGAAGGCTCCCATGCCAAATAAAATTTTGGCAAAATGAATTTGTTGTACTTTTCAGTTGTAAACTGTCTTTTGTTACAGAAACAATACATCAGCTATGATCCTTAGGACAGGTGAGGAAAGGTTTTTATTCATAAGAATTTTATGAACTTAATCTTTCAAATAAAGTCTCCAATAAGACCTTGCCACTCTTTTCTGTTAAAAAAAATCCAAATTTTCCATTTTTGAAAGTTCTGAACAAGAATAATTAAGACAAAGAATCAAGAAACACCTAAAGTTCAATCAGCAAAAGGCCTTATTTTAGCCAAATTGTGTAGGAGATTTTTCTCATAACACATTTAAAACTATTCTAGATTATCACTTACTTGCTTGGGGGGAAAAATTACTGAGGTATAACAGATAAAATAGCCCCTAATAGTCTGTTTAATAAGAATTGCTCAATTTTCTTGAGACATATTTTTAAATGTATGAGAGTTTTCTAAGGGCTCGATTTTAACCATGTGGACATCTCTACATAAAACACAGACTCTACAACTATTAAATGTAACTGTAAAACTCATATAGCATAATTTAGATTTTTTTTTTTTTTTTTGGTCATTTTTAGACAGGGTCTCACTATGCAGTTCAGGTTGGCCTTGAACTCACTTTATAGCCTGGAACTTGAAGTGATTCTCTAGCCTTAGCCTTCAAAGTAGGGAGATTATAGGAGTGAGCCCCCACGTCCAGCCAAAGCAGTCTTATTTTTGAAAACCACTGGAGGCCACAGACATTTGCAATATAAAGGGATAGAGTAAACCAGGTAAGAGTTAAAATAACTTAAACAGTAAAATATTTCTTATCTGCCCACAATGAAACCCTCCTAAAACAGAACAATCCAGATGAACATATAGCAATTCCTGAGAATATGGTCAAGAGTATTAAGAAAATGAGGAATGTATAGACAGTTGCAGTTGTGAGATGGGGAGAGGTTATTGGACCAAAACAAGTTTTTAGAGACCCGAGAGGATTGACTGTCACTTGAAGAATTCACCGATGAAAAACTTGGGCTTCCCTTTCTTTGGATGTTGCAACAGTTTTGTCTGCCACTTTGTGAAACTTGGGAAGATTACTCTTTGCAATTCTCTTGAGCCAAGTATATATAATATTCTAACAATTCAGCCAGTACTGCCGTCAGGTGTGCAAAGAGATTAATGAGAAGGCCAGCAGTATCAGGGGATGTTGCTACAACAGACTAGGAGATTACTGTCAGGGTCGATGTGTCAGGAAGGCTGAAGCGCTAAGCAGTGGTGGGCCGGAGGCACGGGGGCTCCAGGGGGAAAGAGTAACCTGGGGTAGGAATGGGAGAGGCGGAGCGTCACCCACAGCGAAGTGAGGTCGACCGAGAGGAGACAGCCCAGGGCACTGGGCCTGAGGCGCCCAGAGGGTGGTTAGCAGCAGCCCGCCCTCCGCCCTACTTTTCCCACGTCGGAAAACGCAGCGACCGTCACCTGGAGTGGGAGTTCCTGAGGGACTCGATCAAGCGCTGCTTCTGCTGTTGGAGGCTGGTGAGACCACCGGGAGACCCAGCTGCGGAGGAGGCGGCGCTCTTGGTCAGGGGAAAGAGCCAGCTCATTCTCCTGGGGTCCCCGGGCCCCAGGCCCTAGAAGCCTCTGGCCTGCTTCTCCCAGCTGCTCAGCCCACAGTTCTTCAGAGGCAGAGACGCCCGGGGCCCAAGCGCTCAGGGACTGCGTCTTCACTACGAAAGTAAGGTTCGCGGCACCGGCTTCTGGGGGACACTCTACTAGTGCAAACAGCTGGAGAGGGCAACTTGCCTTCCGGGACAAGCAGCCCCACCTTCGCGGCTCAGACGACTAAACCAGCCAGTCAGGCAGCCTGCAGGCCCAGCGTTCCACTACCCGAGCCGCCTCCACCCGCGTGCCCCGCCCCCTCACACACGCCCCGCCCCTCTGCGCGTTTCGTCATCACCTGGCGTCCCCGCCTGGACGTACGAGAGGCGACGACGCAGTACGGTGCGGCGCTGCTCCGGCTCCCCTTGCTGGGCGAGAGGTGTCTATGGGGCACCCGCTGCCGCCACCGATACCGCCACCGCCACCGCCACCGCCGCCTCGTGTTGTCTCTATGGCGAGGAGGAGGAGGAGGATCGCGAGCTCAGAGACACAAGTACGTCTTGAGTTTGCCACAGATTTGAGGGGGGACAAAGGCTGACTGGATAAGTAAAAAGAGGGCGGGAAGGGTGAGCCCAAAGGTTGTGCGATAGGGCCTACTGGAGGGCTACTAGTGGAAGAAGGATCTTGGCGGCGGGTGAGGGGGGAAGGGTAACTGGGGTTGGGGTATGTCAAGAGGTTGACGCGTGATGATGACGTAAGGGCTTTGTACCTGGGCTTCGTTGTGGGACGGAAATTGAGAGTGGAGGGCGGTGGCCTAGATCCTCATCTCTTGTTCTCACTGGGAGTCAATCTGGGTCCCGTAAATGTATCACCGCCTTCGTACTGGCTCTTTGCCTGGGAACAGTCTTTGACATGAATGCCTCAGTGCTGTCCTTTTGTTGCTTTGGGAGCCCTCGGAGATCCTACTTCCAGTAATGAGACCTTTGGTGCCTTTTCAAGGCTTCTGGAACAGCCATAGAGAGGTGGTGGAAAACAGTGTTCACCTACAGTGTCTTTTCTGTGTGTGTGTGTGTGTGTGTGTGTGAGAGAGAGAGAGAGAGAGAGACTGACTTAGCACTCGAGGTTACTTTTGTGACTCTTCAGAGTTTATGAAGATAGAAAAATTCTTTAGTTGTGGGGTTTGCCCCCATTTTTTTGTGAAAAATAAGCATTTTTAAATTCCCTAAGACTAATATGTTGGCCTGTATTTTTTTTTTTTTTTTTTTGTACTGGGAATCGAACTCAGTACCTGGCGTTTGCCAAGCAAGGTGCAGTGCCACTAAATGGTGCACCCCGCCCCGTCTTATATTATCATATATCATGAACTTGGAGTGTATGGACCAGAAGAATGAGATCTATGTTTGGTTTTCAGTGTGAAAAGGGCACTAATTTTTAGAAAATTAGAAAAGCGTAAATGCAGCATTTTTGTTAACCTACTTTTCCCACCCTTAATAACGTTCAAATAATTTCTGTGGCTGGCAGTTTTTTCTTACAGTGTTTAAAACAAAATATTTTATGGCATAGTGGCACATGCCTGTAATCTCAGCATTCAGGAAGATGAGGTAGGATCGCCAGGCATATATAGCGAGTTCCAGGTCAGCCTGAGTTACATACAAGAGCATGTCTTTTTCGACATCATCATAATATAAAACTGAAAATGTCTGGAAACAGCTTTTTTTTTTTTCTTTTTGTGTAGAGGGTGAGTTGAACTAAGCAATTTTTAATGTAATGGAAAGTTTAAATTCATAATTTGTATGTATGCATTAAAACACTGAAATCATAATTGGGAATTGGTGCTGCTGTCCTTTTTTTTCTACAAAAGTGTGACTTTTAGAGAAATTGTTTCTTAAACTTTGATTTTGTTATGAATCGGAATTTGAATAACTTTATAGGTTTTACAGGTTAATTGTATGTTTCAGATTTATCATGAACCTGATTTTTATTTTTAACAGGTACATAAATAAAGGATAAAGTATTTTATGAAACAAGTCTTCAATCAAGTATAACATTTTGATGCTTGGCATCTAGACATCTTTGTGCTCTCACTATGCCAGCAGCAACTGTAGATCATAGCCAAAGAATTTGTGAAGTTTGGGCTTGTAACCTGGACGAAGAGATGAAGAAAATTCGTCAAGTTATCCGAAAATACAATTATGTTGCTATGGTATGCTCAAGCATTTAAGTTTTTAAAATACTTCTTATAAAGGGGAGGAAGAAGGATTCTGATAGTTTTCATTTTGGTTTCAGAAATTAATCATGAAAAAGTTGTTGATACCCTCCACCCAGCCATTACAATAAACCTATAATATGAAAAGTTGATTTTATTATTCATTGCAGTTAGAAAAAGCAGTGGGAACAACGGAGCATTTGGTAGTGTGTTATAAAGTACTTTAGGGTCAGGACTTGTGTAAGTAGGGAAAGACTTGAAGGAGCAGGTTTTTGCTATGGATTGGATGCTGTCATCAAGCTGGATAATCATATGATTGGGTGTTTTAATGTTTACTTGGAATAAGACTAAAGCAAGGCTAAGCCTAGAGAAGCTGCAACAGTTACTTTAGGTAGGAATGGAGATTTTGTCATTTCCTGGTTTGGATTTTTTTATCCTTTCAGACATCACCACAGAATGATTGCATCTCATATTGAAGTCTCTGAAATTGTGTCAAAAGGAGAATATTAAGGGCTTCCTATGAGTGTCATATCAGTTCTTAGTAACATGGGGCTTAGCTAATTGTATCATATGAGCTCTAAGAATTCAGGGGCTTCTTGGATTGATTGATTGATTTCTTTCTTTCTTTCTTTAAATCAGATCTCCCAGTGAAATGTTGTTGTCTATAGTTTTTAAAAAACTGTGGCTAGCACTCTGTGAACACTATTGTTTTGTTTCATTTTTAATTTGGAATAGTTTTTTCTTTTTTTTCTTGATCCATTCTTTCCCCCTCCTCCTTGTTTCCCTCCCTGTTTGAACAATTTCTTACTGTTTCACAATACCTAATACACATTTTGGTCCTTCCTTACACTTTTAGTTTCTCACATTAGAAACAATGTGGTATGTAAACATTATTGTAAAGCAGCTCTTTTGCGCATGCTAGTAATTCAGCTTAGACTGTTTATACAGGTTTTTTGTTTGTGTGTTTTTGCTTTATTATTGTACTTTGTGTGCCTGTTGTAACTACTCTAGTTTTGTAAGTAGAATAGATTATTGATTCCATAAAGCAAGGGGTTAATGCGTTTATCCTTTTACCTCTCAATACCTAACATAATCTTTATAGTACCCACTAATTGGTTGATTGGTTGTTGAATTAGACCGAATTTAAAGAAGCTTTAATTTCTTTTTTCTTTTTTTTAATCCTTTATTTATTTGGTACAGGGTCTCATTACACAGCTTAGACTCATAGTGAACCTCCTGTCTCAGCCTCCCCAGTGCTGGGGTTACAGGCTTTCGCCACCATATCCAGTTTTGGTGTCTTGCACAGCATTGTGCCTAGCATGGTATGCGGTACCAGGGATTGAACCCTGGTCCTTGTGCTTGGCAGGCAGGCACTTAGACCACTGAGCTATCTCTCCAGCCCGAGAAGTTTTAATTTCTATATTGTTTCCTGTTGACTTGCTGTTTAGGTAGGGCTTTTTGGTTTGTTTTGGATTGGTTTGATTTGCCTTTTTTGAGACGGGATCTTGCTGTGTATGCTGTCCCTCCAGGCTGGCCTTGAACTCCTAGTGATCTTCCTGCTTTAATTTCAAGTGCTGGACTTACAGGCTTGCTGTTTAGCTTTTGTTTTTAGCTGTCTGAATTTAGTTATAGTTACCAGATACAAGTTCTTTTTCTATTTTTGGTTAAAAAAAAAAAGTGCTTTGTTGGGGAGGAATGGAATTTTTGGTGAAATTATGAGTATTTGTAAATAGGTAATGTTCTACTTAATAAGGATGAAGAGTAGAACTTACTTTCTTTTGAAAGCAGTATTGTCTTACCCAGTGGAAATTTATAGTTATCTTTGTTTTTCAGATGGTAAGGGATCACTTCATTAATGAAATATTCATATTCTATAAGGAATGGGTGGCATGTGATTTATAAATTTTTTTGTGAATTATAGAGAGAATGTTGGTTTAGTCAAAGAAATTAGGAGGCTGATGGCACTGCAAGTGCTTTTGCTATTGAGATAAACTTTGTATTATTTGTGAGTCTCAGTATGTTTTCTACTCTTTAACCAGTTCTTCACTCAGCTTAATTTTAGTATTGGGAGGCTGTGGGCATAGTTTCACATACTCCTTGGGAGACATGATTTCATGATTTTTTTCCCTGTTGGGTCTATGGTAAGTACTTGGTTGTATTTATCCCATGTATCATCTATGTATTGTTTATTGATAGCATATTTAAAGTAAAAGAACATTGAGTTTATAGAGTTTTATGGTTTTAAGACATACTGTAGTGCTTAATTAAAGGTTTCTGTATTTACTAATTAGATACAGATGTATAATAGAGTGTCATCTACAACAGGATCTTTTAATTTGAATCCAAACTTCTAAGAATTTGTGCTTCTAAGTAAATAATGAATCTTAAAATTGTTTTCTAGGACACCGAGTTTCCAGGTGTTGTTGCAAGACCAATTGGAGAATTCAGAAGCAATGCTGACTATCAGTACCAACTGTTGCGGTGTAATGTAGACCTACTAAAGATAATTCAGCTAGGACTGACATTTATGAATGAGCAAGGAGAATACCCTCCTGGAACTTCAACTTGGCAGTTTAATTTTAAATTTAATTTGACGTAAGTAGGAAATGAATATATACTCTGAACCTTTGTTTTAAAGTTTAATATAAGTATAGTGAAATTCTAAGTGATTTTTGTGTAGTTACCTTGTAAGTATAAAATTTTAAAAGCTGAGGTTTTCTTTAAAGGCAAAAAATTCAATTTATGAAGAATTTAAATCTCAAATAATGAAGAATTTTAAATTAAAAGTACTTTTTATGTTGTTGTTCTTTTGAAATGGTCTTTCTGTACAGATCAGGCTGGCCTTAAGCTCACTCTGTAGCCCAGGCTGGTGGGATTGTGAACTTTCATGATCCTCCTGTTCCAGCCTCCTGAGTTCTGGGAAGGCAGTCCTGTACCACCATGTCTAGCCTTTTGTTTGTTTTTTGAGACAGGTCTCACTGACTTTGAGCTCACTGTGTATCACAGGCTGACCTCAAACTTGAAGCAATTTTTCTGCCTCAGATTTCCAAGTGCTGGGATTATAGGTGTTTAACACTATACCCTCCAAAAATACTTTTAATTTTATAGATGCTTATTTTAAACATGTGGATGCTTTTTTTTTTAATTTGGAAAACTTTTTGATATTGTGATTATCTCCTTGAGGTGTTGAGTATTGGACCTAGGACTATAGTTTGACCTTTTTTATGTCTTTGTGAGACAGGGTCTCACTATGCAATTCACGCTGACCTTTAGCTCACTTTGTAGCCCAGGCTGGTCTCAAACTCAGAATGATCCTCCTGCCTCAGCCTCCCAAGTGTTGGTATTGCAGGCATGTGCTATCACGTTTCACTCATTTTTTTCCTAAGAGGAGTACAATAAGTCTTTGACTTACCAACATTGAAGTTGCAAACTTGCACATGTATACTAAGACTCACTTTGTCAGCTTATGAATGAGTCTGATTTTATGAACAATTCCCCTGGAATGGAACTTGTTTGTAAGTCAGAGACTTAACTGTAATACCAAGTTTTGCTGCCATTTACAGTGATGTTAGTCCTAGGGTATAGTTAAGAGAAAATAAGTGGGGAAAAAAGGAGAAGTTATTTGGAAGGTAAAACCAGTACTGCCTAATTTGGAGAGCAGCATCTTGAACATGTTGAAGAAAGAAAAATCTTTTGAAATTTTAGTGATTGTGTGAGCTGCTAATTATTTTCCATCAGTTTTCTGTCTGCTTCCTGTGTTTTTGAACTTTGTGTACTCAATTTTTGCATTGGGCTAAGTCAGGGTTGCTTACCATTAAGTTTTAATTATCTTGATATTTAATATTTTCTGAATCCTAAAAGCAATATCTAAGTTAGTAATTATTGATTAGAATGAAACATTAGGAACAAAATTTTTTTATACATAGAAATCAACTTTTCTTGATATTTATGTCACTGTAATTATTGTGGGCTTAGAAATAAGCATAACTTTTATGCTTCTTTTAAAGCTAAGAAAATTTGGTTCATTTCCACTGTGTTGATGCTGAGGTTCAGCTGAGGAGTGTAGTGGCTGTTACAGTGTTCTAAATTAGAATTGACTTCCTAAAGTAAACTGAAGGGCAAATGTAGGCTAAAAATGTTCATGCTACTCTTGTATTCTGTTTTTTATTATTACCCACTTACATTAGGGATTCTAGATGGGTTAAACCTTTTTATTTGCTTGGTTTTCGATATTTTACATCAAAGCCTATAGATTTTAGACATGAAGAGACAAGGGAAATTAGATGTGATAACTCAAGATTGTGACAGATGAGATATATTCACTAAAATTTTGGTCTCTTTTTTTGATAAAAATAGCATGATTCAAGAAAATAACATAGGGATGACTATTACCAGTTTCCTAGCATTTCCTCCTTGTTTTTTTTTTTTTAATTTATTTGGTACAGGGTCTCCCTATGTAGCTTGGACTCATAGTGATCCTCCTGTTTCAGCCTCCCCAGAGGTGAAATTACAGGTGTGCCACACCATGCCTGGTCTCGGTGGCTGGCTCAGTGCCCTCGGGATGGGGCTGGCATGGTATGTACCAGGGATCAAACCTGGGTCCTTTTTTTTTTTTTTTTTTTTTTGGTATTTAGAACAGGGTCTACAAGGGTCTACAGGGTCTCACTGTGTAGATCAGACTCATAGTGATCCTCCTGTTTACAGCCTCCCACAGTCCTGGGATTGTGCCACCATGCCCAGTGTCAGTCACTGTGTGGCAGGCCCAGGGATCGAACTACTGGCCCCTACATCTGCCTAAGCAGGTGCTTTAATCCACTGAGCTGTTTGGCTGGTCCTTCAAACCCGGGTCCTTGAGCTTGCCTAGGCAAGCACACTTACACCACTGAGATATCTCCACGGACCCCTCCTATTTGTTTTATATTTTATTCTATTAGGAATACATAGTATGTTACTGTATGTTATTAACACTTTTCTCATTTATTTGAATCTTCTGGATATATCATAAAATACTTATTTGCTGTGGTTGGACATTTAGATCGTGTGCTTTAAATTTTAAATCAGTTACTCTACTTTTCAAATTGTGAGCCTTTGGAAATACAGATGATTACTGACAAGATGGGTTTAGCTTACAATATTTTTATTTGTGAATACAGAACAGCAAAATATATTTAATATGAAACAGACTTTGGGATTTAATGTTGATATTTTCCTTCGCAAAGAGTATACAATATGATACTGATTCTCTTGCAGGGCTGGGTAGCAGGAGCAGGTGGTGCTTCTCAGGTAGCCATGTGATTGTAAATGTAAATGACTGATACTGTATGGCGTACTGTGCTGCTGAGCTATGATGTTTGGTAGGCTAGGTTATTAAATTCATTTTCAGCTTGTATTTTAGGCTTATGGGTTTTTAGGCTTATGCCTGAGGATAGCATTTCATCCCTGGTTTTTTTAGGGGACAGAACCCCAAACAATGTAAATCAATGAGCTGTACATATTCATTTAAATCCTAAAGACAAATATTTGTAAGCTTCATTCATCCAAAGGATTTAGGTACTTTCAAAATTTTTGATGTGTTTTGTATGCATTCACGTATGTATATAGTGAGAAAAAGAGGATTGATGCTTTTCTGAAACATTGAGTTTACAGGTTAATGAAAATACCTGTCCTGTTTTATCTGAAATGTTAGCACATTTTGAAAAAGTTATTTGACTCTGAGAATTTTCTGTGATAACTTGTATGTATTGGTTCTAATTTTTTTCAAGCTTGTAAATCATGTTTGTTTTCTCATCTTTCACAATGTTTGTAGGACTTTTGGCATCTTTTATTTTATTTGAGCTTATTATATATTAAAATTAATCATTTGTGTCTTTGTGACTGTCTGTAATTCCACTTTGTATTTCAACTGATTTTTAGATGAATTTAAATATGCTGGAGTTAGTATTTTTAACAAAACTAATTTTACTTACAAAGGAAAGTATATGAAACCAATTGAAAAAGTGCTTTATAAACCCTTTGGTGGATGCTTATCTGAGCCAGCAGTATTTTGAGGTTTTAATGAACTCATGTGTTTAGAGATGTGAATTTTTGTAGTAAGTTTTTGTTTATAGAAAAAGATAATTTAAATATATTTACTGACTTTAGTATGCAGAGTTTAAATAGTTTGTGTTTAAGGTACTGCCTGAGGATAACAGTACCTACTTTTTCCTACTTTTTTAGGAAAAACTATAGAGATTTCAGTGTGCTTATTCTTCATGTTCAGTTGTTATGATTAATAGTTATTACCTTAAATGTTAGTAGTTGATTAATCTTTAGTGTTGGGAGCAACTGCATTTTTATTTTTATTTTTTGTCTTTTTGAGACAATGTCTCATTGTGCAGTTCAGGCTGGCCTTGAGCTCACTTTGTATCCCAGGCTGGTCTTGAATTCACAATTATCTTCCTTCCCTAGCCTCCTGAGTACTGGAATTATAGGTTTTTCCTACCATGCCGAGTTGACATCATAGTATTTTTCTTAATTATTCTGAATAGATTTATCATATAATTGTGAAAGAATACCAGAACCTGTAGCAATTTGTATGTTTTGATTTAACAATGTTTCAATTGTCCTTTTGAGGTTAGCATATTTTAATACATTGCTAGGATTTTTGAGAGTAGGAAAGGTAGAACTGGAAGGTTTAAAAGTTTGAAATGGATATTCTTACTGATGGTCTTCAAGAATTGACTCAAAACAATTATAGAGTTTACTACAGGAAGATTTTGTCATCATCTCTGGAGATTTAATTTTAGGTTTCCAACTTTTTCTCACAAGTTGGGTATTAAAAAGTATGAGATAGGTCTATGTTATATAATATTCAGTCCCACAAAATTCAGATGAGAGTACTGTACATGAATTTATCTGAATTAAGCCATATGAACTATTTAAGAAAAAATAACTTGCACACTTTGGCAGTTACTTGATTATAAAATATTTATCCAGATATACCTGCAGTCACAGTCCTGGTGGATTTTCATCTTTTGCATTTGAAGATTAAAGTCACAGTATCTAGTTTTACATGTTTTTCTAAGAGATGATGGAGGTTTAAGATTATTGATATAACCCTTTGGAGATTTATCATTGTTTCATTGGGGTGGGCCACCCTCTCCCACTGACTAAAAGTAAGACTACAGATCATCAACCAATCATTTTGGTCTATAAAATTTCTTCTGAAAGGTGGGCTTGTTGGCAACCCATCCAGTGTTCTTCCTGTCTCAGTTATTCCTGTTCTCAATTGCATCTCCAATAAATTCTTCTACTCTAACAGCAACAACAACAACAAAAAATCCAAGTCTCTTACTTGGGAATTCTGAGTCTTTAGTGAGACTTGAGATCCCATATTTTTGGTAAGTTCTCTGGATAATTGTTACCTTTGGGCAGATTTGGTAAATACTGATTTTAGTAAAGCAGCATTCACCATTTCATGTATTTTCTAATTTGGTGATATAACACAGTTATACAAGATTAAAGTGATAACAAAAAAAGAAACCACTACCTGTTTGAAGCTTAAGTTGTGATTTGCAGAAAGATAATAAATTAAAAGTAAATGGGCATATGATCAGGAATACTGTGAACATGGGACATGATGAGTGACAGTCTTTTAAGGTATATAGTTTTAAGGTATATAGTTTTATTATAAATCCAGTAACTGTTCAGTTTAGCTGATAGATACAGTATTTGTGGTATTTTTGTTTTTGTTTTTGTTTTTGTTTTTTGGCAGAACCAGGAATTGAACTCAGGCCCTTGCACTTGCTTGCCAAGGAAGCGTTTATTCTAGTGAGCCATCTCCCAGGCTGCTTTTTGGTTTTATTTGTTTGTTTTGTTTTTAGATACAGTATTATACTGAGTATTTGGAATGTTTCTCCAGGGGAAATTTTGATTTACAGTGATTGTTGTGGTTACTGCTTTTGTTGTAAGGTTTGTTAGATTTTGAGACAGAAACAAATTGATTTCCTGAGAGAAAAACCATAAAAATACTCTGGTATAAATGAATTATTTATTTTGGGTTTAACTTGAGGTTTTTTTTTTTTTTTTTTAAATTAAAACTTTATTTTTTCGTTAACAGTGGAAGCTAGTATTCTTACATTTAAAAATAATAAATGGTGAATCCACAAAATATGTTATTATTACAAGTATATATCTGCACTTTGGTAACTAATACTGTAATATTTTGGATAGCTGTCAAAATTAGATGGTTTGGAAGTTAGAGAAAGCTTCTCTGGCTTAAGTGAAATCTTGAAGGATGAGTTTATATTTAGATTTCTTGGGTTAGTTTGGAAACCTGGGATTAGGATTGTTGGAAGAAGAAATTGCTGGTAGAGCAGAGTCCTGAAACAGTTGGCTCCTTATTAGAGCCATGTGGGAGGTTTATCATTTGTGAAAGGAGGCATCTCCTTTTTCTTTTAAGATGCAATATAGTATAACTCAGGCACATGAGATGTTTCCTGTTCAATGTCTCCTTCCTGGTTCTGCTGAGAGCATGAGAGATGCGCATTGTCCCACAGCTGCAGCTTTGGCTGCAGCTTCATCTGGGAGTATTATAAGGGCTGCTGAGGCTGAAAAGTCCCTGAAAAGAGCATGTCTGTCACTTTGCAGCGGTGGCCTCTTTTAAACTCAGTTAAGTTTATATGATGTGTAGAAGACTAGTGGAACTGAATTGTTTTATTTTCCTCATATAGATGTAAAACTTTGGAACAAAGGAACCCAGGCCAATTCTCTGTCTTGTTTCCAGCATCATAATTGTAGATATAAGTGGGAGAAAAACTATCTGTTTGAAGTAATGGCACTTTTAAATGTCTTTCTCTTTCTCCTGCCAGGGAGGACATGTATGCCCAGGACTCTATAGAGCTACTAACAACATCTGGTATCCAGTTTAAAAAACATGAGGAGGAGGGAATTGAAACCCAATACTTTGCAGAACTTCTTATGACTTCAGGAGTTGTCCTCTGTGAAGGGGTCAAATGGTTATCATTTCATAGGTAAAAAAAGATTACATTGAACATGGCATTTGTATTTTCGTCTTGTACTTGCCTCATACTTGCCTTGGTCTTTTATATCAGCAATTTTAGGCCTAGTTCTAGAGAGAATAGACTGCCATGTAGTTGTCTCCTGCCTCTCAGGAGGCCAATGTAGAATTATTTTAGCCTGTGAGAGGCTGTACCACTTAGTGGAAAGAGTACAGGCTGAAAGAATAAATCTTGGTTGAAATCCAGCAAGGTTATTGACAGTTGGTGTCATCTAGGGTTCTTTAACAGGTAAAATTTAAGTAATTTTAAATCTGTTTTTTATGTTTATAGAAAGGAAATCATCCATTGAAAGGATGGATGTCCCTTTAACATGTTCCAGTCAATGATAATATTCTAAGAAGCTATGGAAAAAACAGATTGAAATCTTTGTCTTTATGCAGTTTATAGTCTGTTGACTTTATATACTTTATTTAAATGACCTAATTTATATTTTTATTTTGTTTGGGGGTTGTTTTTGTGCCAGGAATTGAATTCAGGATGTTGAGCTTGATAAGCCAATACTGTGCTGTTAGTTTGTTATATAGCAATTATGCACTGAAAAGAACTAGCAAAGAGATTGCTAAAGTTGGGTGTGTGGGAGGACTTAAATTTATTTTTTAAGAATGGGGCAGGGAAAATTTCCCTTAGAAGAAATATCTTGCAGAGATACTTTAGTTGTCAGTAATAACATTTAAAGTGTATAGTAAAGCATTTTACACAAAGTAAATCTCTATAAGTGCTGCCTGTCATTTAAGAGAATTCTAAAAAAGAAATAAGCTCTTTTATGTAAAAGTAGATTTCCTTATATGAGAAATACTTTCTTGTATATATAAGCTAAATTGACAGTCTAAGAATTATAAGTGACCTTCAGAGTGATTTATATGAATGCTTTTAAACTATTCCCTTCACATATATATTTTAAATACTTATCATCTGCATGCTTCAGTTTTGGGTGATTACAGTTAAGAATTGTTCTTATTATAAACTTAGATATAGTGTTAAGCAACAATTTTTGAGTTGGAGATACTGAACATACTTATTCTAATTTAGCATTTCTATTCTCTACTTAAAATTGTATGTCAAGAAACAAGACTTAAGGAACAATTACCTCTGTTACCTTAAGGAATAGTTTTTGGTTCTTTGTATATAGAAATATGAGGGTACAACTTATGAGGGTACAAGACAGCTAAGGAGCATATTCCTATCCTCTGAATATATTTGACATCCTGTTATCAAAAAAACAGAAGAACAAAAAACCTCAGGTTTTGTGCTAACCAGTGGATACTGAGATAAACAAAACCATATAGGGTTCATGTGTTTATGCAGTTTAGAATCTAGATTCAAATGTTACATATTTAAAAATCACCAAAATAAGATTTTATTACACTAAATATAATTAAATATTCTCTATATATTCTATTTCTGGTAAAGAATAATTTAAGAAATTGTAAAGTCCTAAATTAATCTTTTACTAGTAGTAAGAAAAAGCCACACATTTACATTACTGTCTTGCAAATTGTCGTAAATTTAAGTCTTTGCTCTTTAATGCCTATTCTTTGATGTTCCTTAATGATCTTTTAACATGATAGCACTCCCTTGCCTTGTGAAATTAGAAATAAAATTCTGGGTCTGTTCTAACCATTTAAGAACTTAGGAAGTTCTGGGCAGGCCGCGGGACTCTGGTGAGCTGTGTCCCTTGGCCCCCAGTCCGTAGGTGTGGAGCTTGTGCTGGTGCCAGTCCAGCCTTTTAAGAATTTAGAAAGACTGTTCAGCCCATGGGATCCTGATGAATCCAGCTCACACCTGTCACCTACACTGAAGCTTTATTGAGCATCAGCCAGTTGCTTCTACTAATAGAGAGTTGGTGAGTGCTACCCTGTTCTCCACTGTAGCAGGAACCTTATTGACCCATGCCCCACTACTCTCCCACCACTACTAAGTATGGGTGACTATTTGGAGTTTCAAAGATGCCAAAACGCAGGAGTAAAAGGCAATCTCAGTCTTCTAGCCCACCCAGAACAAATGCAGGAGACAAGGACATACCAGAACTTAGAAGTCGTACATCTGAAATTTCTAAAAGGATAGCAACTGAAGTAAACAAGTCCATAAGGCTATGAAAGATATAAGATAAGAAATAACAGTTGTGAAAGAATTGTTCAGCATAGCTAAAGAAGACATAGATAAAGAAATAGAGAATAGAAAAATGATGGAAATACTGAATGAATAATACAGGAAAGAATTAGAATGCATGAAACAGACTCAGACAGATATCCAGGAGATTAAGAACTCCATTGAAAGCTGATAAAACCACTTGAATGAAACTGAAGATTAACTTTCAGACGTTGAAGACAGCAGTGCACCTAATGAACTTGAAAGATTTCTTAAAACTAACAACCAGTAAATAACAATTCAGTAGCTACAAGACAACACACACACACACACACAATAAAAACAATAGGTGTCAGTGAACCAAAAGACAACACGAATGACATTTAAAAAACCATTTGCAGAAGTAGTACCAGAAAACTTTCCAAACAGGGGAAGAGTCTGACTACAGCTCAGTGAGACCTATAGAACTCCAAATAGCCATAATCAAAATAAATTCCACCTAAACATAATAAAGATCCCAGAAAGTCAGCAATAGAATTAAAATTCCTAATGTAAATAGGAATTTTATTTTGTATTCCCTCTACAACCTGTCAGTAGCATCACATCAAATACTGAGTTCCAAATACATATAAGGGGAAAATTTTTTTTTAAATGATTGTCCTTTAAACTAGTCGAGAAAATAATCCATATACTCTTTAACAGGTAGTACAAGAAAACAACTGTGCCTCAAATAAATGTCTGGGATTTGAGCTCTTCAGAAGAGGCTTGCTGTAAGAGGTCCATAACAGGCAGTCAGGGGAAGGGCTGTGCATGTGTAATGGGTCCAGGAGTAGAGGGAGCTAGCAATGAAAAAGGCCAGTAATGGGGAGAGGAATGTGGGAGTTTGTGTGTTATGATTTGTGATAGTAGTACTCAGCCTTTGCTGTGTCCACTTATGTGTACAGACCTTTTTGTTAATAACATCTTTTGGGGAGCCATACTAAGATAGCAACAGAATTGTGAAGGAAGAGACCATACTTAGTATTACAGTCAGGATAAGTAGAAAAAAAAATTTGTTAGGTTCTTACTCTTTGGGATTTTTATGTTACCACCTTATACGAAAGGTGGGAAGATCTGCATTAGTTTTGCCTACCAATTGCTAGTTCTTTTGTTAGGTTTGACATTTTCACTAAATTTCACTTTATTTCTCTATTTCCATATTTATTTATTTTGATACTTCTGTTTATAGTTTGGTACTCTTCAGTATTCTCTTTAGCATCAGCGAAATAATGATTATGGATATGGGTTAGTACTTTTGATCTGTATATCAAGTAATAAGTTTTTGATAACACTCTATAAACAGTATTTTTCCTATTCTTGTGTAAAAATCTTTTTTCTGTCCTTTGTGCACTTTGTTTTCTATTTTAGTTGGTTCTCTTTATGTCTGCTGTGATTTGCTTAAAATGTGTATCAGGAAAATTTCTTTTTCATCTCTATAGTATTCATCCGTCTTATTTTTTAATCCTTTTGTAGTGGTTATGACTTTGGCTATTTAATTAAAATCCTGACCAACTCTAACTTGCCTGAAGAAGAACTTGACTTCTTTGAGATCCTTCGATTGTTTTTTCCCGTCATTTATGATGTGAAGTACCTCATGAAGAGCTGCAAAAATCTCAAAGTAAGGCCTCAAGTGATATTACGTGCAATCAGCACACCATTCAGACCAAAGTAACTGACATAATATCAAACCCAGATTTTTAAACCATATGTTAAGTTTTATGTTACTGTTGTGATTCTTTCTCTTGTGTAAGTAATAGTTATAGGTGCTGCCCATTGAAAGCTTCTGTGTATTTTTGTAGGGTACATTTTTAACCAAAGTCAGTTTTTTGTTAATTGTTTCTGAGATTGAAAATCATGAACCAAACAGAAGTGTGAAGATCATAGGGTGCTTAAGTGCACGGAAGTACCAGTTCTCACTCTGTCCAAACACATGTAATCTTTCCAGTTGAGATAAAATTTGAATTGGCCAGAAATGGGTAGATACGTTCTGAGTGTGGTAAATGCTTTTCTTTACAGCTTACCTTGACTAGAGACTTTTTACTACCTGTTTCCAAGATGTAAATTGTGTTAGGCCCAAGTGTTGTAGTAAATGTTAAGTCCTACCTAAACACTAGATAGGTTTTAACACCATGTGACATGTATGTAATATTTTTTTTTCTCACATTCTTTCAAGAAAACAGTTTCTTCGTTGAAGAAGAGTACTTCTTCAGTTTGAGTACACATATTCCCTGCGTGTATAGGCCTTTGGGAGTATAGTGGCTCTTTTCTTCACTCACTTTTAATATATGAATTTAAGCTACAATTGAAAAAAGAAACAAAAGCAAATTTGGACAGTGTGGTTGCTTTATAGAGACTGTATTGTCATTTTGGTGAAACCAAAGTTGGTGAAGTTTTCTTATCACCAGGCTTTCGCAAAGTATAAATAAAATTGTACTTTTAGGAGATGGTAGACAGAGAAGTAGAGTAAAAAATGAATAAAGAAACTTTAATTTTAGTAAGAAAGTTGAAAATCACGGAGTATTTGAAATAGCTTCAGCAGAAAACTAGGAAAAGGTTTAAGAAAGATTAATGATTGTAGTTGCTGAAAGTAACAGACTTCTGTGTCATTTGAGGAGATTTCAAAGTACATTCGTATCATTGCTACTATGGTAACTTACTTAGCCCACCCTACAGAAATTACATATGCTGAGAATTCAAGACCTCGTGTTTTAATGTGGCTCTGTAAATGTGTTTTAAAGTTGACGTGTCTGTGTAGTGACAGTTTTCAGGAACAGAATGCCAAATTTGTGTTCATATGTATCTCTGGGAAATACTTAAGAATAACATAAACTCTGATTATAAGCTGCTACTGGTGCGTTAAATTATGGGCTGTGAAAAGAGTGACAAGGGCAACTGTACTCTTCAGTTGTGTTGTGTTCTCGTGACTGGCAGTGATACCTAACCCACGTGTGCTATTTCTAGTTCAGAGGCAACTGCTGTGTGGAGCACTGTTTTAAGTTGTGAGGCAGTGAAGGACTAGTTTCCTAGTAGAGGCTTTATAATTTAAAAAACTTTTCTTTCACTTTCTTACTGAGGTTTGTGCTCCTGGATAATATCTCTCCCTGTTTTCTTTTTCTGTTTTTCTTTTTTTTACTCTTACTGTTGTGTTTTTTAATCTTACCAGTATTAACAGGCAGCTTATAGCATCAGGCTATTCCAAGTTATATACAGTTGACTTGCCAACTAACAAAAATATAGTTAAGCATGTAATGAATTCTTAATGACTATTATTCATAATGTCTTTGTTTGGTTAAAATTATTTAGATGTGATCTATTTAAAGATGGATTGGTGTGAAAATTGAAGAATATTTACAAGAAACAGGCTACGCTAGCTATTGAGTTTTCTAATGATTGATAAGCCGATCACAGACCGTGACTGTGTTTAAGAACTATTAACCTTTGATGTGATGTGCTTTCCCCACATCTTTAGGCAAGTTATTTGTTGCTCACATGCCTTAAAGCCATGATAAAGATACATTTTCCTAAGTAGAATCTCTTTTTGTGAACAAATCTTAAATTCAACAAATACTTTATTTTCTGTTTTTCTAGTCTTCTTAAGGTTTATCTTTACATATTAAAGTTCATAGGGGGCCGGGAGATGGCTCAGTGGAATAAGTGCTTCCCTGGCAAGCGCAAGGAACTGAGTTCAATCCCCCGTTCTGCCAAAAAAATAGATAAATAAAGTTCATGTTTTAGTCAGTATCCCAAGCTCATGATTTATGAATTAAGCCATTGAAGTGTTTTTCTCTTTGACAAGCAATTTTTATTTCTTCTAGGGTGGACTACAAGAAGTTGCTGAACAGTTAGAGCTGGAACGGATAGGACCACAACATCAAGCAGGATCTGATTCATTGCTTACAGGAATGGCCTTTTTCAAAATGAGAGAAGTATGAAGACCTCAGTGCCTTTTATTAGTCATTTGGTTGTTAGGTTGAGTACATTAAAAGCTGACTGCAAAAGTTTTAGGTAACAAGAACCTATGAAGTGAAAATGCAATTAGAGGTACCATGTAAGTCATGTACTACACTTGAGTGAATATGTTAAAAAAATAACTCATCTTGAAATATAATTCAGAATGGGGCTGGAGAGATGGCTCAGTGGTCTAAAGCACCTACTTGGAACAAGCTTGGCAAAGCACAGGGACCGCGGTTCGATCCCCCAGCACCACATGCCAGCCAGCCGCACCCCCCTGGTGGGCTGAGCTGGCCACACACACACTAAATGTTAAAAAAATATATATATAAAAAAATAAATAAAAAAGAAATATAATTCAGAAGGAAATGGAAGAATAGGTTCTTTATAGAATAAAAATTTGAAAATTTAAACTATCTTACAAATCATGTGGTCCAAGCATATTATTTCTCAGGGGAGAAGTAGGCCAGAGGCTAGTAACATTATTAAGATCAAACATATTATTAATGGGAGAAGTAATCTTATACTTCATCATTACTATGTTTATCAAGTCAAAAATTTATGTCAGGTTTCCCCTATCCTGGCTTTTTCTTAGACCTTAAACTGATGGTAAAATTTGATTTGCTTATACTTTGAAGATTTTGTAGAGTAGAATTCATGCTTTTTGTTGACTTGAAATTTACAAAGCAGTTTTGAATTTTTTTTTTTTTTTTAGGGAAGTGTCTTCAGGGTGTTCAGGGTCTCACTACTAGATTGGACTTGTCATGATCAGCCTTTTTAACAGCCTCCCAAGAGCTGGGATTACAGGTGCATATCATCATGTCCAGTCTCAGTTGCCATCTCAGTGCACCCCAGGGGCAGGGCCAGCACAGCAGGCCCAGGGATCAAACCTCTGGCCCCTGCACCTGCTTGCAGGCACTTTAATCTGCTGAGCTATTTGGCCAGCCCTTGTTTTTAAATTCTAAAGGCGTTAAATCTCAAGTAGTGTGACTCAAAAGGCCATATTAGGAAGACTTGCCCTAAGTGAAAAAGGCAGAGAGAAGTACCTCAGATACCCTGAAGTACTGTGGATGAATGAAGTTTATTATTTTGGGTTTGTTGGGTTTTTCGGAGGTAAGTGTCTTGCTGTTCAGACTAGCCTTGAACTCACTGGGTAGCCAGGCTGATCTCGAACTCTTGGCAGGCCTCTTACCTTAGCTTCCGAAGTGCTGAGATTAAAGGCATACGTCACCATACCCAGCTGGATGAATGAAATTTAATGAACCTAAGTTTACTCTGCATTTGCTTAACTATTTGTTTTGTACAACAGAAAATTGGTTCAGCAAAAACAAAATAGGATACGTGTTTGCCCAGAAAAATGTTTTAACTTTTTACATAATATTTACCATGGACTTCCTATGTTTTTGTAGACATTTTAAGAAGTTCACTGAGACTGGAAACAAAAAATTTCTGTAAAAAAAAAATGTTTTTGTTAGGTAGTACTAATTCAGCAGCAATTTAAATTTCTATTCATGATAAGTAAATATTTTATTTTGTACTTTTTCTTAGTGTTCTGTTATAGAGCTAAAACAGCCTTTTGGATTTTTCTGCTTTGCATTTTAAAAGTGTCTCAGTGGCTTAATGGTAGATTTCTGACAGTAATTGTTTTTTTCCCTTGGTTTCTTCAGGGTTAGCCACCTAATGTGAATGTTTAGTTCAGTATGCTTAGGATTTATTTAGTCAGCTCAGCCTTCCACTTAGATTTAAGGCAATTAAAAGCTTTAATTTTTTTTACCCATCATTGACTTTTCATTTATTCTTACCCATGTACTGTTAAATTAATGGAATAAAAAGTTTGCTTTTTTTCAGTGCTTACAAATTTGTATAAAAGTAATCTAAATGTTAATGAGAAAGGCATTCAACAATACTAGTTTTTTTTTTTTTTGGTTGTAATCTTTTCCTTTTGATCTCTGTCCTTGAGGATATCAGGTATTTGAGTATGTGACCTCAAAGGACCATCATAGAAGAGCTGTCAGTCATTACTTACATTGCTGAAATACAAATTATAAGTGGTAATTTCTTGTTAAAATTATCTTTTTTCTCTTCAAAATTCCTTTTTAGATGTTCTTTGAAGATCATATTGATGATGCCAAATATTGTGGCCATTTGTATGGCCTTGGTTCTGGTTCATCGTATGTACAGAATGGCACAGGGAATGCATATGAAGAGGAAGCCAACAAGCAGTCATGACATGAAATAGTCCTTTTATTTTTATTTTATTTGATCTACACACATGCTTGTATATAGGTTTTATCTCTGGTTGAATCCCTTGAGAAATAGGTAACCCCTTCCCTTTTCAGAGTCTATTTTATTTTCTGGCATTTAGTACTAAGTATGACCATTCCTATCTCAGCTCTTACTAAATAGAAGTACATTCAGGTTAAATTTGGCCTTAATTTAATATACTTGTTTGCAAGCGTGTGTGACAGAGGGTGGGGAAAGCTACATTGTATTGAATAATTTGATAAACTTCACCTCCTTGAGCTTGGTTTTGTTTTCCCTTTCCTAAATTAACTAGCACTGACTGTAATTTATTTCCCTGTTTCATGTCTCCCATTCTGCAGTTTTAGCTATTTGAGATTGTGGACCATCAATTTTGCACTTTAGAGAGTGATTTCAATCCTCTGTTTTATCAGAAATTGTGGTTAGGTAGAAAAATGGCCATCTGCCAACTTTATACAGTATTTACTTGTCTGACCCACCGAATATAGCACATGCATTGTGCAAACTGTTGATTCATCAAGACTAACTAAAAAGAAGACAGGAAACTACTGAGGAGCTTAGTTACTACTGTTTCTGTATGTAGAGTTTAATCTTCCAAGCACATCTAGTGTCTGCCGGTTTCTTTTGGTCATGTGTAGACTGCTCTGTGACTAAAGAATTTTCAAACCAGCTTTACACCTCAGGAAAAGACCCTTGCAATTGGACATTTAGTACCTGCCGTAAACTGGCATTCAAGATACTGAAGCTAGTTATGATAGCACACACCCCTTGATCTGCTTCTTTTTATCCCATCACTGTTTATTCTTTTCTTTTTTTTTACTTTTATAGCCATACTTACGATGCTCTTGATTTGTTGATTACACAAGTCAATTTCATTAAAGTCCAAAGATAGCAAGTCTAGGTATATTTTGTATCAAATTAAAGGACAAACATTGTGCTTTCATAGTTACAGAGATAATGGAGAGATTTGGTGCAAAACAATAAAATACAATTGAGTATATATATATACTCAATGCACACACATACATATATATAGCTGATAAAAATACCTGAGGAGTGTAATGCTTGTTTATTTTTTTGTGTATATCTTTGCAATCTATTTTATATATAGTGACACAAGAAACTGTGAAATATTTAGCCATGCAGAATATGTGACCAGACCAGAGCATGTGTAGGAAGACTTGCTAATCAATAACTTTACCCTGAAATGAGGGACTACAATTTATAATGTATTACCTACAATTCAACCAGTAATATTAGCAAATCTCCAAATGTTAGCAACAGTAGTTTGTTTCCCTTGTACATTCTTTATTCATTGTATGACAATGCTGTATCTGGATGGTCCTTTTTAAACAAATTATTTGCAAAACAGAGGGTATTATTTGTTTTTAAAGCTTTTGTAAATAAAGGCTTCAGAAATGTTTTCTTATATGTTGATGACTTTATTTTTTAGAAATACTTTTTGGGGATGTTAAATATATATTTTATTTAGGAATTGAACTGAATTCAGTAATTGCCAATTTCCTTCATTGCTAGAAGGTGGTTGTGTTAGTCTGTTAGTTGGAACATCATCCTGAGCTAAGTGCATTGTGGTAGTGTTGGCTTATTCGTGGCCTTTTGGGAAGGCATTTATTCAGAAAGGCTTACAAAGTAAATAAGTTTGCTGTAATTTAAAGCTTACAGTGAAGAAGCAAGTTTCTATCTGGTTTCTTAGTGATTTTGATCTTCACCTTAATAAAGTAGTGGCCACATAGTATTTTGTAACTTGTATCAGTTTTGGTTTCTCTGTCTAAAAGTGTAGAATTACATAATTTAGAAAGGGGAACATTATACTTTTTTAATATTAAGTATATTAAATTTTTTGGCTTATAATTTTCCTTTTCATGTTCCTGAACCATTAATCCAATCTCACAATAGTCTTTTAAATCTAATAGAAAAAGGGCAGTAAACTGTCCAGTTGGCCAGACCACTCTACTTTTGTTTGGTCTATGAACTGGGAATAGTTTTTAGTTTTAAAAGAGAGAGAGATGAGAACATCTAATTGGAAATTACGTGAAACTCAAACTTAAGTGTCCATTCATTTTATTAGAATGTAACCCATTAGTCATTCACATATTGTTTATGCCTACTTTCCCTCTACAGTAGCTGCTACAGGAAGTGTCTTCCTATGGTGGGCTTTTTGTTTACATGGCTGTTTGAGAAAGCTCCAAAATCATAATCAAGCACATACTACTTGACAGCATTTGTACCATAGATATTGTCTGTACCACAACATACTATTTTTTTGTTTCTAGTACATGCCCATTATATCAAGATAAAGTGGATTTTATAAAAATACATGGAAGTACGTTTATGATGCAGTGAGAATGCATGATAACATCACCAGAATAAAAAACACAGTATTCTAAACACATGAAAAAAGTACAGAAGAATTAGAAATTTTTAAATGGATACATTTTCACACCATTATTTTTAATGAAAATTTTAAAAAGCTACAACCAAAATGCTCACTTTGTTAGTCAAGCAAAGAAAGCTGCTAACAGTAATGTCATGTTTTTATGTAGTAATCCAAATAAAACTCAAGAAAAAATAAGACTTGTTGGCTCTTCATTAAGTCAGATATTATCAGTACTTAACTGCCAATCTTTATTCCTTGAGAAATCAATGTTGAATTTAAAATGACTAATCTTGTTTCTATTGGTAGTCTGGACAACTGTGTTTAAGAGTATTTTTGAAGACGTTAAGCTACTGTCAGTACATCTTGAGGTGGTACCTGATAGTAGTAAAAACACCAAGCAGACAGCAGATTAGTTGGTCAAATATATAAAGTCAGAAAATTAAGGGTAGTTTATTTATCAGTTAATACATTGCAGAAAACATTTGTATTACTGAGCTAGTAGTGTCAACAGTGAATTTCATAATTGAAGTTTCCTCTTACTAGTCTGTTGGGAATTAGTAACATACAAAGAACATGCTGAAAAGCATATATCAAGAAAAGACTAAGGGAACTTACAGTGCTTACAAGTGATGAATAAAGATGTGATTAGCAGTGGGCATCAGTGTTTGGCAGTATCTGGATCTATCTGCAAAAAGAGGCTTCAGAGAATAAATGATAGATCAGCATTAGAACATTTTGAATTGATTTTGATCATAGGGAATGCTAATGAGCCCAAATTGACCAAAATGTCCCTCCACCTCAGATTCCACTTTTTCCAAGTTTTGATTTTTTTATTTTCATTTTTAGTAATTCTATAGAAATGTGTTTTCTCCTTCAATGAGTAGACAATGTCCTTGAGTTTGTCTTAGCTTGGAAAGCCTCAAATACTACCTAGCCTTTTACACAAAAAGTTCTGCTAAGGACAAGAGGTGTTACTTGAGTGTGGTGGTGCACACCTGCAGGCCCAGTACAGTAGTGACAGACTGGGGCAGGAGGATGGTGAATTTTGAGGCAAGCCTGGAGTACATAGCAATACCTTGTTTTAGAAAGCAAAACAAATCACTGTTGATGTTCGATCTGCAGAGACAAATGTGGTTTTGAAAAAACCAGAAGTAAAATCAAATCAGACACCAGTCCGTGTGTGCACTATGAAGACAGTTTTTTAAAATTGAATTAGGAATTGATTCATTTCTCTTCAGTATAGCTGTGGGTAAATCTAACACATATCACTTGGTATGTTGGAGGGTATATCATTTGTATGAGAACAGTTTTGTATATAATGGTGCCACCTTTTAATTGTTTTGTAAGTACATTGTAGAAATACAGGAAGGTATACAAAACACCCAGAACTAAAATTTCCACTAATCATTTGTATTTGAGATATAGTATTAATAAAACCAGCATGGTACTGGAATAAAAGCAGACCTGAGGATCAGTGGAACAGATTAAAAGATGCAGACACAACTCCAAACACACTCAGCCACCATATCTTTGAGAAGGAGCCAAACATCATCTGGAAGAAAGTCTCTTTAATAAATGGTGCTGGAGGGCTGGGGAGATAGTTCAGTAGAACAAGAGCTTGCCTGGCAAGTGCAAGGGCCTGAGTTCAATCCCTGGTTCCACAAAAATAAATAGGCTGGAAAAATTGGATTTCTGCATGCTAAAGACTTAAATTAGATCCATGTCTTATCACCATGCACTGAACTAAAAAGGTTTTGCACAGCAAAAGAAATCACCAACAGTGAAAAGACATTCTACAGAGTAGAAAATTTTTTTGGTCAGTTATCCCTCGGACGTGATACCATATCTAAAGATATAAAGAATTTAAAAAATCATATAAAGAATATACAAAATATATATAAGCACATATAAAAGCAAAAAAATTGAAAAAATCGTGCCCCCAAATTAACCTAATCCAAAAATGAGCATTGGAGATGAATACTTCTCAGATGAAGAAGTAGAAAGGCCAAATATATGAAAAAATGTTCAACATAATTGGTCATTCAAGAGATGTAAATTGAGTTGAATCCCCGGTTCTGAAAAAAAAAAAAAAAAAATAAAAATAAAAACAACACATTTAATTTTCAAAAAAAAGGGTTTCCCCAAAAAAAACAAAAAAAAAAAAAAAAAAAAAAAAAAATGTTGGAAGGGCTGTAGGGGAAAAGAAACCCATCTCTACTGTTAAGAGTGTAGACTGGTTGAACAACTATAGAAATCAGTATGAAATATCCTCAAAAAACCAAGGTTAGAGATCCCCATTTGACTAGCTATTCCTCTTACACATGTCTTCCCGGAAGAGTTAGAAACATCATAATACATGTACACCCATTTTTATAGCAGCATGATTTGTAATAGCAAAATCTTGGAAATAATCCAAATGTCCATCAACTGAGGAATGGATAAAAAAGATACAGTCTTTATACAATGGAGTACTATTCAGCCATAAAGAAAGACAAATTTGAGACATTTATAAACAAATGGATGCAACTTGAGGCCGTATTTCACCATAAGTGAAATCAGACTCATGTGTAAATATCGTATTGTGTCCCTGGTGTGAGAAACTGAAAGAATAAATCAGGACCAAAATGTACAGAGAAATGGGAAGAAATTGTTCAAGAGGAGAGAGGAACTAGGGTGGGATGGGGGAAAGGATGGAAATGAAATGGGGAAAAAATACAAGACAGTTTTACTACTAGTTTCTCAATTCATTGAAAAGAAAGGTTTGTACTAATTGGAGAAATTTTTATGCCCATATCTTTCACTCTGAGTAGCTACTTTGAAGATAACAATACACAAAGTATTAAAAAGGTAACCTGGGCAGTATAGTCCTTCCTCACGTAGAAATATGGTGAATATAATCTGACTTTCTCATCACAGAAAATTCACCTTCTTTTTTCATATTTAATAAATATTTTTTTAATTTCAGGTATTTCTATGTAGCAGATAAAAATTTCTCAGCTAGAAATTTGCAGTGCATAATAGGAAAATTCAAATTAAAAGAAAAAAGTCTATCTTATTTAAGTTTAGTATCCACTTATTTTTTCAAATTGAAGAACAAAACAAATAGAAACAAAGAAACAGGGTGACATACAATACATAAGTTACAGATGTTCAAAACGAGAATAGCTAATTAACAATGGTTGTATTTTAGGGAAGGGTCTACAGGGTGTTCAAGGTTTCACTACTGGATTGAACTAATGATATGCCTGTTTACAGCCTCCCAAGTGCTGGGATTACAGGCACGTGCCACCACACCCAGTCTCAATTGCCCCAGGGGTGGTGCACGGCAGGTTTGGGGATCAAATCCCTGGCCCCTGTGTCTGCTTGTAGCTGCTTTAATCTGCTGAGCTATTTGGCCAGCCCTTAAATTTGTTTTTTAATAGTCAACTTTCACAAAGAAATGATTAGGGTGATGGAGATGATTTTAGTAGCGCATTTCAGGGAGCCACACACACTGACAGAAAAAAGACCTGCAATCTAAACTCTTGACAGTAGCCTTGCCTGGATTACTAAATTTAAAAACAGAATAACTGAAGTCTTCCAGAGTTGATACCAGTTCTTTAATTCAGCATCAACGGAATTCTACTTTGGAGCATTTTCCCCCTCCATTTGAATAAACACCTGTCAAATTTTATTAGGTACTAATAAATTCAGGTAATGATTGCACTCCTTACATTGTTAAGCTTTTTCTTTTTTATGCATTTGGTACAGGGTCTCACTACACTGCTTGGCAGCTTGAACTCATAGTTGATCCTCCTGTTTTCAGCTTCCCCATTGCTGGGATTACAGGTTTGCACCATCACACCAGGTCTTGCCAGCTCACTATGCCCAGGGTGGGGCTGCCTTGGCATTTGGTGCTGCGGATAGAACCCGGGTCCCTGCCCTTGCCTAAACAGGCATTTAGGCCACTGAGCTATCTCACCAGCCCTGTTAAGCTTTTTCTATGACATCATGTCAATTTGTTCTCATAAATCATAAAATTCTGTCCTTTAATCACAGAGAACTTTTATGTGGCATAAACTAGAGCCTAAATTCCCCCAGTGTGTATTCGTGTGTGTGTGTGTGTGTGTGTGTGTGTGTGTGTGTGTGTGTGTGTTTCAGTATCGGGGATTGAATTCAGGACTTTGCGCTCGCCAGGCAGGTGCTTATGCCACTGAGCTATCTTCCTGGCCCTTTACCAGTGTGTAATACATAAATGTGGCAAAAGACAGGAATATCAGAGATCTGTGTACACTTGCTGTTAGTTTTTTTTTTCAGTTTTCTACAATAAGAAAGGTCTACAAGTGATACAAAGATGATTCAATTATCACTACCCAGATTATCAGATTTGAACTCTGAGTAAGAACAATTAGAGTGTTAGAGATTGAAGTCCCCAGGCTGTTATGGGAGAGCATCCTCAATCTGTATTTCAAGGGGACTTTCAGTAAGGAAAAAGCAGATACCATGTTTGAGAACCCCCTGCTGCACTCAACATCGTGCTGGGATATACTTATTTTCACAATGAGATCTGCAAGTATTCCTTTGAAATACCTGAATCCATCTGTTCAGTAACAGCCACTGTTTCCTAACAAGGACACTACTATAAAAGAGTAGCAGCTGGGAAGATAGCTCAGCAGTCTAAGCACCTGCCTAGCAAGTGCCAGGACTTGGGTTTGATCCCCAGTACTGCATGAGCTGTGTAGCAAGATCTTGTAATAAATAAATGATTTAAAAGAAAGAAAGAAGAAAAAAAAAAAAAAGAACAGCAAATTCTTCCAGGAAAAAAAAAAAAAAAGTACACGGTTTGCATCATTATAATTTCCTTGTGTTCCCTAACAAAAGAAGATCCTTTAGTAATGAGCTTTGGTAAGGAATCTGATGGAAAACAGATTGCTTAATTTTAAAACCAAGATTTCTCTAATATTGGCATTTATTTAATGCTAACATAAGATTGCTACAATTTTAATTTAAAAAATAATCTGAATCTTTACCAAGAGAAAGCTAAAAAAAATTCCAGTAGTATTCTTGTAAAAGAGTAATACATGCTTAAAATGTATGGCAGTCCTCGTTGCACATTCAGCATGTGCTAAATGGGTTAAGTATGTGGACAATGTAGAGTAGGCCACTAAAACATTTAGTATTAAGCCAGGAGATTATCTACATAGGAAGAACAAGCTTCCACAGAAGGATCTTACCTAGAGATAAACGCAATTAGTGAAAATAATCCATTGTTGAAATATGTCACAATGGATAAAATATGGCCAGGTTAGAATTTGTAGTCTGTGTAGGCAGAATGATTATACTAGGGGAAGTTATCAGAGTTTATATTGTATGTTGTTTTTATATTCTGTAGATACATTTTAGAGTTTAAAAAGAAACTCAAAGTAATGCTCAAAATCACCATTTCTATAAGTAAATATCTAATAAGTACACCAACTTATACAACATGATATTAGAATCAGACCAGAAATTTACATGCATTACATGGGAAAATTTGCTAGTATTTAATGGAGTAACTTTTTGCACTTTTTTTTTTTTTTTTTTTTTTTTTGCGTAACCAGGGATTGAACTCAGGCCCTTGCACTTGCCAGGCAAACACTTATTCTACTGAGCTATCTCCCTAGCCCTTTTTGCACATTTTTAAAAAATTAAAACAGGCTTGTAATATATAATGACTACTTTCACTGTGGGTATTTGATATAATGGTGTAACTTTTTTCACATTTTTCCTTAAAATATGAGTCACTATTGCTAGCTTTTTCATAAACATGTTTTATAAATCTTTTGCACTGGCTTTCCTTAGTGAACATAGTTTGTAAAAAAGGCCATATTTCTAATAAATGTCTATAGGTTCTACAGTCTCTTTTTAATTGTTTTCAAAATTATTTAATTACCAGTGAGTCATTCACATTTTCTCACTCCATTCCCCAGCGACCATGTTATGACTACATTGTAGGCATGAATTTTTCCAGTACTAGCTCTGGCAGATCATTAGAAAAGGCATGCCTATGAAGGAATTGTATTTTCAGGGAACAGACCATTTCATACAGACAAGGAAGGTGAATAGACACTTACATTGGGGTGTATCAGGCCCGAACTTGTGGAAATGAACTTTCTGGGCTGCCTGAATGCCTCATCACTATATTCAGGTGAAAGGGTTCTTTCTTTTTGAAAAAATAACCCTCACCCATTAAATAATAGTAAATAATTAACTAATATGAACATTTCTTCAATAATTTAAAATGGAAATTTCTTTTTTCTTTTTTTGTATGTATTTAGTACAAGCTCTACAGGGTCTCACTACACAGATCGGACTCGTAGTGATCCTCCTGATTTCAGCCTCCTAGGATTACAGGTACGTACACCAAGCCCAAGCTCAATCATCCGCTCATCCTCAGGGGTGGGGCTGTCAAGGCAGGCTGGGGATTGAAATCCCGGCCCCTGTGTCTGCCCTAAGAAGGCACTTTAATCTACTGAGCTATCTGGGCAGCCCCAAATGGAAATTTCTTATATCTTAGTATCTAAAAGGTAAAGTCTCTATGGACAGGAATAATAAAAATTATCAGTTTAAAGGACAATCATTCTGATTGTCTAAATTTGAGTTAAGCCATTAAGTATTTTTAAAGTAAAACACTTGAAATGTTTTAATGTAAATTAATACATATTGTACAAAATGCAGACCTATTCACTCAGGTATAAACATAGGGCCTATCTACTTGGATTACCTCCAAAAATCATAACCCCTACAATTAAACGCAAAATTAGATCCAAAAAACCCTTTAATGTTTATTTACTGTAAGAAACAGAAAAAGGAACCATTACAACTTAATGGAAAAAAAGTTTATTCATTTTTAAATTTTTTCAAATCTCATTCTACTGTTTCTTGACTTATTTATTTAAGAAAGTACATAAAAGACCTAAAGGGAGGAAAATTAACAATATTGCAGTAGAGTAAAAGGTTAAAATCCCTCTTATTTTTTCTTGGCTTCCAGTTTGATCCTGTCCAGAAAAACAGCGATAGTAGTTACTGTGCTTTCAAAACATCTATTTGCATATAATTCTTAGTAAGTCACATGATACTACTGCTGCCCTTAAGACTTCTAGCAGGAGCTATAGGTTCCAGTCTGGCACTTCAGGTAATGATAAGTGACCAAAAAATACTTGAAGATAAAAGTGAAAATGTATCATATCTTCTGAGATTTTTTTCAAGCTGATTGTCATTAAACATTTTAGCTTAAGAAAATGTGGAAAAAACCTCCATCTTAATATTTTAAAAAATGTATTCAAATAAATCATAAAATGGACTTGGTTGACATTGGTTCTTTCGTAAACACATTTAATATGAAATTCTTTATAATTTTAGTAAGGATGAGTAACTGCAAGGATCTTTTACACCATTATGTCTCATCTTTTAGTTTTGTGTTGTGTTAGACATTTATCCCAATTACTTAGCTGAGTTTAGACATTATCTGCTTTAACTTCTCAGATTAGTAACAAAGAAATTAGACAGCTTACTCTATTGTTAACGTTAAAAAAAGCTTACACTCTATTCAATATTTGTTTTTAAAAAACAAGTCATTGTTTTTTGTAAGTAGTGCATACAAGGCACGAGAGCTTCTGGGTTTACTCACGGAAGCCAAACATTTTGACATCCACAAACACATCATTTTAGTTTATCTTCAAAATAAATTCCCAAATAGTATACCACTTAATTCATGTTGAATTAAATTTCTATAAATATATGGTTTTTGTTTAATGATTTGCATAATTTAATCTTAATGAGTATTTGAAGAGAATATAAATGAACTGTCATAGTTTAAAGAGAGAATACATAAATAATATAGATATCATTGCAGCGTTAATCCAATGATCCATCAGGAATTCTTAACAGGGACTTAATATTTTCACTATATTTAGTAGGAAAAACAAGAGATTCTGTAAAAGTGAAAACCAACCGAAGAATATCATAACCAAGTTACATAATTGTTATCACAGTTTTTACTCCCTCATTCTATGATGAGAAGAGATGAAAATACATTTCTGATACATTAGAATTACTCTCTCAAAACACTGCATTGGGTCTAACAAAATCTTTCTACTCAATTGCTTTACCATTTAGCTCAAGCTTCAATTTCACACTTATTTTCTAGCAGGGAAGAAAGATTAGAACTAGAATTAAAATCTAGCAGCTTTTGGTGATCTGAACTGTAGACCACTTGGTCTTTCTAATGAATTCATAGTTAACTACAGTTCACTTATAGTCTGAGGCCAGATTCACATCAGAGGGAAAAAAGTCAAGTTTGATTTCTTGACACCTTCTTCTTAAAAGTAATTGGTATGTTTTACAAATAAGTCTTATTGTTACGACATTTCAAGTCTTTTAAATCTTAAACAATATTAGTCTCAATTTTCTGAGTCAGAAAGTCAGATGGTCAGTGAGGTTTCAATGTGATAAATTGTGAAACCCAAATATTTGGATGAAAATTGGCCCGTGAATTTATTCCCAGATTTTGATAGAAGATATTGCTCTTTTGATTCATAAACCTTAATTATTTTTAATACTTAGTAGGATTTGGAGTTAGTTATAATAGAAAATGTATTATAATTTAAGCAAGGGCTAACTAATCAGTTAATATTGTGACTATCCAGGGATGGGGATGGTGTTCAGTGGAAGAGCACTTGCCAAGCTAGCATGTGCAAGGCCCTGGGCACTATCTCTAGCACTGGCAAAGAAAGCAAAGAAGGAAGGAAGGAAGGAAAAGAAAAGAGAAAGAAAAGAAAAAAAGAGAAGTAAAAAATCTGCATATTCATCTAGCCTAATGAATACACGAACAACTGGCCAATGGCACCTTCCCATGGGAAGCCTCTTCCATTCTTCTGTGGCATTGGTATCTTGAAATGAAACAGAAAAAATGAAACATTTGTTAGCTATAGGAAAACACAAAAATCAAACTAGCAAAAACCAGTTATTATTTATTATTTGTTGTAAGTACCTACATCCCTTGTTCAAAATTATTTTATATGCTAGAAGGTTGGGTAGATGTGTTTTGAACAAAGACCTCCAGATCAAAGCTTTTCAAACTTCAATATGTATACACAAGTAGGATCTCACTAAAATCTATTTTAAGATACAGGTTCTGACTCAACAGGTCTAATATGAGCCAAAGGCTCTACATTTCTATTGCTTCTAAGGTACAGCCAGGCTGTAGTCTGAATGGACTTTACAGTATTATTTTAAGGATAACACATGATATAAAGTCCTACTGTGACTAGAACTGGGGATGACAGTGGTTTGTGCTCATAAGACAATTATTTAAACTCAGAATAATTCTGCTAGTGGGTAGTCAAAGATACGATGACTAAATAAACTCTCTGATCTTATGAAGTGAAAAATTCCAATATATATATAATATATAGTAAGACTTTATATCATGTGTTATCCTTAAAATAATAATGTATTTATTTTAATAATAAAATAAATATATATAATATACATATTACCACCAATTTCCCCCATTACCACCAATTATGCAGTCTAGTTTCCCACTTCTATGGAAATCACAGGGGTCAGCATGTTCAGAGTACAATGGATAAGCCTCATGCTGGGAAAACTACCTTCATGATCATGGTATTTCCTCTACCAGATAAGTATTAAAATCATTATTTAGGACTGAATCTGATATTTAATGAATAACTACACAAATAACTTTTTTTCATCAACTTAGTTTTTTTAAACGGCTTTTTTGAGACAGGGTTTTGCTATGTAGTTCAGGCTGGTTTTGAACTCACTATGTAGCTCATGCTGGCCTCAAATTCACAGCTATCTTTCTGCCTCAGCCTCCCAGAGTGCCAGATTACAGGTGTGCACTACCATGCCTGGCAACTTAGTTGTAGTTTATCAGGTTACTGTAAACACTAGCTACTGTTGAAGGCTCCTCCATGACTGTTATCCCACAGGTCAAATAAGACATCTGAGTCATTCAAAAATAAATAATGTTCATGGAAACAAGCCTAAGAAAATTGGAAAACTGTTAAAAACATAAATCATACTCATAAAGAAAACACTTATCTTACTTTTATAAAATGTGAATTTATTTTGCTTGAAGATTTAAGTTTCATTTTCCATGGTTAAAGCAGGATTGCTCATACCTTAAAAAAAAAGAGCATAAATTAACATGCTTTTATTGTTTTGGAACAACAGGCAGACTTTGCGTATTCATTAATAAGTAATCCCCAAGATACTTGCAAAGGTACCAGGTATATGGTATGGAAATAAGATATTTTACAGAAACACATTCATGTACACTGTACCGTGTCCCAACCAGTAACACAGAGAGAGAGAGTGAGGAGGAGAATGCTAAAAATAGAGCTACATGCCTGGAAAAGCAAGAGTGCAGAATAACAAAAGATATACTGAACTTGGATTTGTCAGATCTAATTTCCTAATTCTTTTATTTCCTACTTCATTCTAGTCAAATCCACCCTAAACTCTTTTTCAATTTGTTCTCACATTTTTCTCCCTTCCTTTAGACTATCCTTTAAAGTTTGGTCTTTCAATTTATCCATCAAATGGAAAAAAATATTATAAGTAACAAATAATTAACAACATAAGGAAAAAATATCAAGAGGGCTGTCCAGATAGCTCAGCGGACTAAAGTGCCTGTTTAGGCAGGTTCAGGGACCCAGGTTTGATCCCTAGCGTGCCCTGCCAGTGTTGCCCCTAGGGCGCACTGAGCCAGTGACAGACTGGGTGTGGTGGGACCTGCCTATAAGCACTTGGAGGCTGAAAACAGGAAGATCACTACTAAATACATTTAAAAAATAAAATCAAGAGACCACTTCTGTTAGCATAGACTGTAAGATGAAACACAAATCCCTTCTGAAGAAAGGGAGCTCTTTATCCCTGTCTCCCTCACAGTGATCCCCAACTCCATATCCGTCCTTTGCTTCTAGGTAAACTGATGAGTTTTAAGGGCCTATGGGTATCATCAACTTTTGTAGTGCCTGTCCTCAATATGGATGGGAGAGTGAAATGACAGGTTTGTTGGGAAAATGAGAGACTGAACTATGAATATGCAAATTCGAAGAATTTTCAAAAGGCTGCAAGGACAGCCAACATTTTGGCCCTAGCCTTTCAAGGTCAGTGAGAACTTAGGACATAAGGGAACCTGTACTGTAACATCCTGTGACTCAGTTGTGTCCCAAATATACTGATCAAGGAGATTATGGGGCCACAGAGGAAAGTGATGGATAATGTAAATGGCCTTTAGAGTCACATGGAGAGAAAACATTCTCTGAGGCTTTCACAGAGAGCAAATTGGTCAAGCAATGGCTGTGACTCATCTAGATGGCTCACACTTACAAAGGATCTACAAACTGCGGTACAGGGCTTCAGGGTAAATCTTGAGAGGATTTGATTGACCTTGTCAGATACAAAAGTTACATTTCTTGCTAAATAGGTCTTGCTTTCTCTTGGTCTTAACCATCCAACAGAAAAGCATAAAAATGAAGTACAAAAGGTAAAGCCATATTAATATGCTGCGCTATAAAAGGTTCAAGTCAACTTCTGACATTGGTAGTCCTATGGATAACCCACTACTATTATGGACTACTGGACTATGTTGAATTATTTTGCTGAATTCACATACCTACAATATTTAAATGGCAATGGAATACCCAACTCTGACAACTAAACAGAAAAAAAAGAGGATATAAATGAAGGTACATTTTTGGATCTGTATATACAAAATAGGATAGATATACAGCTACTTTCTCTTAATTCAATGAGAAGAAAGGTTTGTACTAATAGTGTTTGGACAGGATATCATGTCTGTATCTTGTACTATGAATAACTACTACGAAGATAACAATATGCAATGTATTAATTCATGTAACTCTCCTAACCTGTTTTGAAACTGTCTCATTGCTATTTGTTTCTCAGTAAAATTAATAAAAAATAAATTAAAATAACCCTCCCCCCCAAAATGATTTGGTTCTTTAAAAAAACAACAGCAACTTGAAATTCTTTTTTTTTTTTTTCAGTGCCAGGGATTGAACCTGGGACCTTGTACTTGCCAGTTCTTTTGAGAGCAATTCTACATTTACAATGGGACTGTGACTCAAAAAAAAAAAAAAAAAAAAAAAAAAAAAAAACTTCACTAGGTAGCACACTGAAAATTTTCACCTTTAAAAATAAAATATACCTAAAAATATCCAAAGAAGCATACCCTTACCAGCTTTGCCTTTTCCTGGGTTTGTGCTGCTCTCTGTCCAAGGCTGAGAATCAGTAAGAAGGTGGCTCTGGGACTCTCTCAATGGCTTTGCAGGAAATTGATGGTTTTCAGGACTGATAAATAATAATTACCACAAGTTAATTCTTAGTAACATTGTTAAATATTTTTCAAAGTACAGAACTGAAATCACTTGCAGTTGTAGATTACAAGGCAATTATAGAAAGTACCAAAAAATAATACAGAAACTGTAAGAATAACACATTAAATAATATTGGCTCACAATGAGAAAAGTATTCTATCTTCAGCCTCCTTAAGAGGACAGTCTCTAACTTCCAACATTTTCCATTTCAAATACAGAGAACAGGCCTCAGTCTCAGAGGTTAGCAGGTAAGGAAATCTACTTATAACCCAATAACACTATTTTATT